>NC_135717.1:111947508-112253285 GCF_964656455.1 Halichoerus grypus
TTTTGCTTTCATCTATACTTCACCATATGTGAAATGAATCTTTCTGTATGTATTTAGCCACCTTTTAGAATCTCATATTACATCTTTCCACAAACCAAACAATATTCAAAAGCTTTGGTAAATCAAGGTGACGGTTTGATGCATTGGAATTTGCTTCTGACTACACATTTAAATATAAATTAAAATATAGACATTTATGCATGGCCAACACCCACTGATTTAAAAAAAAAAGTTCTATAATATTAAGTATACAATTAATGGTGATACAAGATATACCTTTGAATTAAAATTTATTTGAAAGATTTCAAAATAATATTTAAGAGAATATTATTCTCTTTCTCTTGACATTGATGGAGTAGAATCATGATCTTTCAATGAGGAGTCGTTTCAAATATAGTACGTTTGTGATATACAGTAGATAAAACTATTGAGAGGTATTCATTTTTCCAGAAAGCTACTCCACATAAAGAAATTCCTCCCAACCAGGCACCATTGTACCTGAAACTTTCAGAGAGCCGTGTCTTAACTAAGATTAAGCTATCCTACATTCTACCTAAATCAATTTCACCCAAATGAGGCGTTTGTGCTATAATTCATTGTTCCCCAGACTCTAAAATCAACCATCTGCCATCGGAGTTTCTGTACAGTAATTAAGGAACTATCCATTAGAACTGGCAAGAGTACAAAGTAAGGAGGAGGGGGAGGGAGGGGAGAAAAACCAAACCACTTAAAAAGAGATGGAAGGTGTGTGTGTGTGTGTGTCACGTTAACCCCTCCACGTCTCAGCTCCAGATACTGCCATCCATGAGGCAATACAGAAGTTAGGAGGAGCTGTGAGGCCAACTCCTCCGGGGTTACCCGAACT
The DNA here is from genome assembly GCF_964656455.1 of Halichoerus grypus. NCBI lineage: Eukaryota > Metazoa > Chordata > Mammalia > Carnivora > Phocidae > Halichoerus > Halichoerus grypus. The sequence continues at coordinate 111,948,374 of NC_135717.1, forward strand.
GAAACCGCACTGGGGACTCGGCACGCACTCCATACCTTGAAAGAGAAAGGCTTTCGTCCCATTATGCAGCCCGGGGACCTGACGCACTCCAGTCGTGGACTCCCCAAGTTCTAACTCTGTTAAGACGTCAATCTGTAGGGAGGGGTCCACACCAAGCCCCCAAACTGGTGGGGAGGGTGGGGGAGAAAGAAAAAGCTCCATCAAAATACAAGCCTCTTCCTCCAGGGCAGCAAAAAACCGCGTTTTGGAGACAGTATTGGGAACTGACAAGAGAGGCGACTCCCTCCACCGCGCAGAGCCTTACCTGAGATCAGCAGCCAAGCTTTAAATAGCGGAGCACCCAGTCCCATTTCCCTGACCTACTTTAAACCCCTCTCAGTGCAAAGTTCCCCCTCGGCCCTTAGACCCTGGACTAGGGGTGTGACCGGCCCTGCCATCACCAAGGCAAGCTTCAGAAAAATCCAAATCCAAACCCGCCCGCGACTCCAAGCTTCCCACTCCAGACCTACTTCGGGTGGAGGAAAAGCAGGGCGTCCCCAGTCAGTCCGGCTGCCCCGAGGCGAGGGCCATCCGTCCCCCCCGCCCCAGCTCTGGGCCACTCACCTGCTCCGAGACCGAAGATCAAACAGACTGTTCTCAGTAAGACCCGAGACTCCATGGTGTGGATCTGCTCAGTCCATCGTCTCCCTCTTTAAAAATAAAAATAAAAATCGAAGAGGTTCTCGGAATCAAGCGGGAAAATAGCGTTTGTGCCTTCTGCCGCTGCCTCGCATTTACTGATTAGTGGGATTAATACGATTTGGTTTCCTAAGAAAAAAATGGGAAGACCCCCCAGGCACGTGAAGAACTTAGACCCTCCAATGCGCACATGATTCCCACACGCAGAGCTGAGGCGGCAGCGCGGGCAGAGCCCGGGGGCCCAGAGGGAGGGGTCGGGCACGCTCGGGGGCTGCTCCGCCGGGGAATTAGCTCCGGAGCTGAATAAAAGCAGCCGAAGGCACGCACACCCAGAGGAAGGGAGGCGGCCCCAAGAAAGCCGGGGGTGGGGCGGCCCCGCACCCGCCCGTCTTCCCCCGCCGCGCGAACCTGTTGTAAAGGCAGAGACAATGGAGAGAGCGCCGGAGACGCGCGGAGGAGAGACGGCTCCCCCGGAGCGGGAGGGGCAGGCCCGGGGAGGCGGGGAGAGGAGGGGCAGGGAGGGACCGCCGAGGGCGAGGCCCGGCGCTGCGCGTCCCTCTCCAGCCCGGGCTCCAAGCCCCGTCCGGCGAGCCCCGGAGCTGCTGCAGCCGCGCCCTCCTACCTCCCTCACTCGCGGACCCAGGCAACGCCAACCTTCTTTCGGGAAAGGTCTAAATTCAAGATGCTAAGTTGATGGGCGGTCTTTGCTCTCACCCCTCGATTTCGGGCGCGTGTCTTGAAAGACGGACGGAGAAAAAGGACCACCCAGTCGCAGAAGGCGAGGCTAGGAGACGCGCTCGGCCGCCCTTTAGGCAAAGGAGGGAAGCCGGTGTACAATCGTGCACTGGGCTCCGAAGCAGCCCCGGAGACTGGAAAAGGAACTCCCTCTCCGGGGCATGCGGAGAAGGGCTGCCAAAGCAAGCTAGACTCTCGAGGTGGGGCTGGACGAAGTAGAAAGAGACTGGCAGAGGCAGGTGGCGAGCCTGGGAAGCCCTGGAAGCCCTGGGGGAGAGGTTCCGTGCCCGGGGCGGGGCGCTGGAGAGCTTCCCTAGCGCGGAGCGCGCAGGGGAGAACTTATCCTGGAACTGCTGGACAGCTCCGGGACCTCGCGCGCCCCCTGCCAAACAACGCGAAGAACCGGGCTCGGGTTCTCCAGGGCAAGCACACACAGCAGGAGAATAGGGCACCAGAGCCAGCGTGCCTACTTACACCGAAAAGAAGAGATAGATGATAGGTAGGTAGATGGATGGATGGATGGATGGATGGATGGATGGATGGATGGATGGATAAGAGAAAAAGAGAGAAGAGAATTAAGCAGAAGGCAGAGCCTGGGCAAGACAGAAGAGCCACCCTGTTGTTGACCACACTCAAGCAGGCTCTACCCACCCTTCTCACCCTTCTCACGCTGGGGCCATAACAGTAAGGACATCTAAGATCTAATTCTCAACAGGCAAAAATATGCTTAAGGTCAGTTGTACATAATATTTTTCAACATAGCCCTAAAATTTTGAGGTAAATTTTGAATAATGACATTCAATGCCCATAGTGGAAAGTGAGAGTTTCAAAAGTGATTAAAATGTTAATTGCTCAAAGGTCAAATGAGTTTCTTAACTTTCCATCCAAACAAGTAGATTCTGAATTCTCTAACAGGATCCTACACAGCTAGTTACCAAAACGGAGTCTGAGTCTCCAGCAGAGACATATGTACTATATAATACTATAAAGGGATGAGGGGGACATTTTTAGCTTTATATTTGGAATTTTTAAGGGAAAAAAGTCACAATCTGGAAACTTTTTCAGTTTAATTTTTAAATATCTCTCTTTATCAAATTTTCGACTTAATGCCACTTGGAATTTTGTAAACTTTAAGAAAGAAATATTACAGTACTTAATGAAGTATTGTTGTATGAAATTTCCTAAATTTGCAAAACAAAATAAAATTAATCTAATTGAATTGAATTAATTCAAAGGAAGTAACTCGTCAGAAAATTAAAGATCTTTCTATAGCCGTACATCCAAAATATTGGACTGTAATAAGTATCTACAAAAGTTACATAAAATAAATTTTAAATAATCCCATTATTTAAAATTCTACTGGAAGATAAAATAAGAAGGAAAAGTAAATATACATATACACACATATTTACATGTAGAAGTTCTCCTAACCTACAGGTACTCAATCAAATCACAGAATCAGGAGTACTCTCCAATCTCTCTGATGTTCATGTATTACATGCTGAAAGCTGGCGGTTGATAAGCTTTTCTCTAGCCACCCCACACACACACAGACACACACTTAAGCTCCCTCCAGAAGACTAGTATTTTATACCCCAAATTATTGCAGTTTAACCTGCTCCTGTAATTATGTGACCTAATTAAAGTTATGGAAACCATTAAAATATGACTACAGAGAGAGAGAGCTATTTCTATAAAACTAAAGTATAAAGCTTTGGAAAACTGTAAGAAAGGTGAATCATTATATTAGCTAGGGCATGGTTATCAACCTGGGCAGAGGTTCTCAGCTTTAGAGCTATGGACATTTTGAGGTTGGATACTTCTTTGTTAGGACTTTCCTGTGCTTTGTAGGATGATAAATACATCTTGGTTTCCACCCACTAAAAGCCAGTATTTTTAATATTCCATTTTATCTATATGCCTTGTAATTATATCTTTTGTGTAGTTTCTTAAATTGATGCTCTAAGGAATACAATATACATACTTAACTTTTCACCATCTACTCTAAAGTTTATATGCTACCACTTCAATTGGAATGTAGAAACTTTACCAACATACTGGTCCCTTTATCCTCATCCCTTTATGTTGTGGTTGTCTTATATATTAAATCTGCATACACTGAAACTTCCTTCAGAAAATGTTAAAATGTTTGCTTACAGTCATTGTGGCAGAAATAATAATGCCCTTCCCCACCCTCCAAAAATACATGTCCTAATCACTAGAACTTGTGAATGTTACCTTACATGGCAAAGGGACTTAAAGTTGAGGAAGGAATTAAGATTTCTATTCAGGTAACCTTAAAATAGGGAGATTATCCTGAATTGTTTGGGTGTGGCCAATATAATCTCAAAGGTCCTTATATGTGCAAGAGGACAGCAGAACAGAAGTTTAGAGTAGCATAAAATGAGAAGAATTTGTTTTGCTGTTGCTGCCTACGATGACGGAAATATATAGAAGGGCTATGAGCCAAGGCATGTGGGTGGGCAGCCTTGAGAAGCTAGAAAGTACAAGAAAAAGGATTCTCCCCTACATCCTTCAGAAAGGAACAGAACCCTGCCAATACCCTGACTTTAGCCCAGTGAGATCCATTTTAGACTTGTGAGCTACAGAACTATAAAATAATAAATCTGTGCTCTTTTAATCCACTAACTTTGTGATCAGCATTCACAGAAAACTAATGCAAATACTAACCACATAATGAAAAGTTCAGTCAAAATGGAAGATTCTACTGACCCTTAGAGGATTCCCTTCTACCATATACACATCACAAAGCCAAATGAAACGTTTAATATTTTTTTATTCATAAGAAGAAAGAAAATTCTCAGATGCTATGAGAAAAAAGGTAGCTGAAGATTGGCAGAGAAAGGAGTAGCCAATGCAATGATTGGGAGAGGGTGGGACACAGGGTTTCAGACTTAATAGGGGCCCTAAGACAATGGGGTAGGATTTTAATATCCACACAAGAACTGGAAACAATGAATTATGGGCAAAGCCAGAAGAGATGAAGATGCTACTGGTCCCTCTGATAAAAATAGGAAGCTTTGAAGGATTATGCTGTATATAAAAAGAAACTTTAAAAATTTTGTACATTGGTCTAAGAAGTGACAAAAGTGCCTTCCAGATGCACATGACCACAGATGGAAAATAAAGTCATCTATAATAAATGTCAATTCTCAAGCCTTGCCACTTGCAGATACAGAGTCCAAAATTACACTCCCCACTGGTGTATGAATTCTATAGTCAGAAATCAGAATAAACCCCCCAGAGTCTCCTGAAGAAGAAAATGTAAAACTTATATTAAGGGGCCCTCCACAGCCTCTAGCATCTAAGAGGAAAATTTCTGATAAGGAAAAGATCACAATATAATAATAACATTGAAATAATATTCAAACATTGAAATAAAGTACCATGAAAGACAGCCAGGAGGCACACACACAGAAAAAGAGCATTAGTATCTCATGAACTCAGAATATTACAAAAATGTGATAGAAAGTACAAAATAAGTATGTTGAATGATTAATAATTTTTTGTAAAGGAATACAAAAAAATAATGAAAGAACAGAATTGTATGAGAAAAAAATTAGGCAGATTTCAAAGAAAATCAAATCGAACTTCTGGAAATAAAAGTATGTTTAAAAAAAACAATACTTAAAAACCACTGGCTATAAAAAGCAACAGATAAACTGGAAGTGAAAATTAGTGAATAAAAAATCTTAAGACAAAAAAAATCTTAAGACAAAAAAATAAGATCTGAGAATGTTACTGAGAATGTGGCAAGAATGATAAGACGATGGAACACACGAAAAAAAACATGAATATTAGAATTAGAAGATCCAACACACAACTACTTAGAGATATGAAATCAGAGACTAGACAGAATGGAAGCAGACAATGTTATAGGAAATATTTTAAGCAACAAGTAAAAAGCTTTCAAAAGTTAAAGGATATGAGATTCTAATTCTGGGTAAAATAGAACAAGTACACTCCACCCTCTCTCTCCCTCTGAAAGCTATTGAATCTAGACAGAATGCATGGAGTATTTGAAGATTCTGATAATTAAATAGCAGCAGGCAAATTGAGAAAGAAGACCAGAGTTTGAAATACGATCATACTGGCAGCAAGTACTTCTAAGAATAAATCACTGGAGTCAGATTGCCTCTGAGTGGTACACACATAGGATAAATCTGAACATAACACAAAGTCTTTGAAACCACACCAAAAAAAAGGCTAGTCAAAATTTGAATTTGCAGTCTAAATCCAGTTGAGTCACTTGTCTGCTTAAAAAAAAAAAAAGACATTCTCCATAGTACTTAACAAAATTCGGAGTCTTGTAATATTAAAATGTTCAGGATATAATCTGAAATTATTTGGCATATGAAAAACCAGGAAAACTTCAACTTACATGAGAAAAATACAATCAACAAACACTGATGCCAAGATGACAGACATTGGAATTATTTTTAGACGATATTAATGAAACTATTATAAAATGCTCCAAAAAAATAAGGGCAAATACTCTTGAAACAAATGAGAAGTGGCAGCAAATAAATAAGAGATTTTAGAACTGAAAAGTATAATAACTGAGTATTTTAAGCTCATTAAAATGGGCTCAGTACTAGAGATGACAGAGGAAAGAGTGAATTTGATAGATCAATTGAAATTACCCAATCTGAACAACAGAGGGAAAAATTTTTTTAATTAATATAGTGACAGAAATCTGTGAAACAAAACCAAAAGAACCTATGTCTTCAGAATCCCAAAAGAAAAGAGTTCAGCCCAAAAAAAAAGTATTTCAAGAAATAAAGGTTTAACAGCATTTTCAACCATAGCCAAACTATGGAGGGAACTCAAATGTCCATCAACTGATGAATAGATAAAGAAGATGTGGCATTATATGTATATATATAATGGAATGGAATATGACTCAGCCCCCAAAAATAATTAAATCTTGCCATTTGCAATGATGTGGATGGAGCTAGAATGTATTATGCTAAGTGAAGTAAGTCAATCAGAGAAAGACAAATACCTTACGATTTCACTCATATGTGGAATTTAAGAGGAAAACAGATGAACATATGGGAAGGGTGAAAATTAAAAAAGGAGAGAGGGAAACAAGCCATAAGGGACTCTTAATGACAGGGAACAAACTGAGGGTTGATGGAGGGAGGTGGGTGGGGATGGGTTAGATGGGTAATAGATATTAAAGAGGGCACTTAAACACTGGGTATTGTATGTAAGTCATGAATCACTGAATTCTACTCCTGAAACCAATATTGCACTGTATGTTAACTAAAACTTTAAATAAAAATTAAAAAAAAAAAGAATGCCTTAACACTTCTTGAATTTGTCAAAAGACATAAACTTATGGTTTCAAGGAGTTCAGTAAATCCCAAAGAGGATAAATTCAAAGGAATCCATGACCAGCCATATCATAATCAAACTGCTGAAAACAATAAAAAAGAAAGTTATCACAAAGAAAAAAATATTGAAAGCAACCAGAGAAAAATGACACTTTATTTATAGGGAAGCAACAATTTGAATGAATCCAGACTTATCAGAAACCACAAAGGCCAGATGGAGGGGAACAACATTTTTAAAAGTGCTCAAAGAATACTGTCATTCTGGAATTCTGTATCTGGTGAAAATATCCTTCAGAAATAAAGATGAAGGAAAAATATTCTTATGAAGAAAATCTAAAGGAACTGGTTATCAGCAGACCTACTTTGAAAGAACTGCTACAGGAGTTCTTCAAACAAAAGAAGAAAGACAACTAGCATATCAGGAATGAAGAAATAGCAACAGAGATGGTAAATATCTGGATAAACATAATAGACTATTCTTCTCTTGAGTCCTGTAAAATATGTTTGATGCTTGTATTAGTTTTCTATTGTTGGCATAACAAATTACCACAAACTTAGCAGCTTAAAATAACACAAATGTATGATCTTACAGTTCTGTAGGTCATAAATCAGACATGATCTCATCAGGCTAAGCTCAAAGTGTCAATAAGGTTATATTCCTTTCTGAAGGCTCTGGGAAAACCCTTTTTCAACTTCTAGAGAGTGTCTGCATTCCCTGGCTCATTGCCCCCTTCTATCTTCAAAGCCAACAACAGCACTCTAAGTCCTTCTGACAGTGCATTCTCTGTTTCTCTGACTACAGTTTGGAAAGGTCCTCAGCTTTTAAGCACTTACATGATGACACTGAGGTCATCTGGATAATCTAGGATAATCTAGGACCTCCACAAAGGCCCTTAACCTTAATTACTTGTACAAAGTTCTTTTGTCATGTAAGGGAACATATTCACAGATTCTGGGGATTAGGGTGTGAACATCTTGAAGAGCCATTCTTCTGGCTATCATAGTGACTGAAAGAAATATTTTAAATTGTTTAAATGGGTTTAAAAGTATGTATATTAATACATAAAACAACCACAACATAAAGAGATGAAGATAAACAAACCAATATGGTAATAAATTTTCTATATTCTAATTGAAGTGGTAACATATGAACTCTAAGTAGACAGTGAACAGTTAAGTATGTGTATTTTATTCTCTAGAGCACCAATTTTAAAAGCTATACAAAGATACAGTTAAAGATACAATAGATAGAATACTAAAAAATATTCAAATAACTTGAAAGAGGAAGGAAAGGGTTAAGAGAGAAATAGAAGGAATAGAGACAAAAGAAATAATAAAATGGTAAACCAAAATCCAAACATATCAATGGCATTAAATGAAAGTGGTCTAAACACAATAATGAAAAGACCAATATTGTCAGAATGGACTCAAAAAATATAACCTAACTGTATGCTGTTAAAAAACTCACTTCAAATATAATGTGGTAAATTTAAGGTAAAATAATTAGGAAAAAATATACTATGCAAACATGAATCAAAAGAAAGTTAGAATGGTTATATTAATATCAAAAAAGGTAAACTTTAGAGCAAAGAAAATTACCAGGGAAAAAGAGGTACATTACATAATATTAAAAGGATCAATTCACAAAGAAGACATAACAATCCTGTGTGTCTGCACATAATTGCAAAGCTTCAAAATACATGAAGCATTTGCCTTAGAGAAATGGTGACAGAACTGAAGGAAGCAACTGACAAATCCACAGCTATATTTAGAAACTTCTTACATTGCTCTCTCATAATCAGTGGAAATCTCTAGTCCCAGATAATTTCAATGCCAAATTCCACCAAACATTTAAAGAAAAAATAACATCAAGTATACACAAATCTTCCAGAAAACAGAAGAGGAGGGAACAACTCCCACTTCTTTTTGTAAGACTATCATTACTTATATCAAAACCAGACAAAGACAATGAAAAACAAACAAAAAAGAAAACTAGAACATAGACACAACATGTGTCTTTTAAACATACATGCAAAATCCTCAAAAAAATATTAGTAAATCAAATCCAACAATATATAAAAAGAATAACAAACAATGACAAAGTTGGGTCCATCCCAGGAATGTACAGTTGATTCAACATTTTAAAAATCAATCAATGTGGGCGCCTGGGTGGCTCAGTCGTTAAGCGGCTGCCTTTGGCTCAGGTCATGATCCCAGCGTTCTGGAATCGAGCCCCACATTGGGCTCCTTGCTCGGCGGGAAGCCTGCTTCTCCCTCTCCCACTCCCCCTGCTTGTGTTCCCTCTCTCGCTGTGTCTCTCTCTGTCAAATAAATAAAATCTTTAAAAAAAATCAATCAATGTAATCTACCACTTTACAATCTAAAAAAGATAAATCACATGATTATATTAATTGATACAAGAAAGGCATTAGATAAAATTCAACTATTGATGATAAAATAAATAACTCACTGTGAAGTAAAAATAGAAGGTAACTTGCTCAATTTAATAACGGACACTTAAAAAGACTCTGCATTAACAAGGAAACACTACAGGAGTTTCCAATCAATGAAATGAGCCAAGAAAAAGAAGTAAACACCACTCAGGTTGGAAATGAAGAGATAATTTTTTTCCTAGACAATTTGGTCATCTACATTTAAAAATTCCCAAAGCATCTTTGAAAAACCCATAAAACTAGTAGGTGAGTTTAGCAATGTTATAGAATACAAGGTCAACATATAGTAATTAATTATATGCAATACAGTTGCAAGCAATCATTGAAAATATAAATAAAAAACAATACCATTTATAATAGCATTAAAAAACAAAATGCATATAGAGAAATCTAACTATAGACAAGATTTAACACTGAGAATTATAGAACATTGCTGAGTGAAAATAAAGACTTAAATGGATGAAAAGATTTATCATGCTCATTGATAAGAAGATTTAATGTTACAGTATCAATTATACTCATATTGATCTAAAGATTTAAGACAATCCCAGTCAAAATCCCAGTAGTCCACTTCGTAGCAATTGATAAGCTGATTCTAAAATTTATATGGAAAGGCAAAGAAAATAGAAAAGCCAAAAATAATTGAAAAAGAGAAAAACTAGAGGATTCACGCCACCTGGCTTTAAGACTATACTAAAAGCTATAGATCAAGACTATGATATTAGGATGAGGAAAGATATATAAATTAATGGAATAAACTAAAGAGTATAGGGATAGACTCATATATATACTTGATTTTTTATGAAGGCACAGATATTTCAATGAATAATTGATAATTTTTTTAGATTCTAATTCCAGTATAACTAACATACAATGTTATAATTAATTTCTTTTTTAATTTAAATTCAAATTAGTTAACTATATAGTGTAGTATTGGTTTCAGGAGTAGAATTTAGTGATTCATCACTTACATATAATACTCAGTGCTCATCCCAACAAGTGCTCTCCTTAATGCCCATCACCCATTTAGAGCATCTTTTCCACCTTCCTCCCCTCTAGCAACCCTCAGTTTGTTCTCTGTAGTTAAGAGTCTTTTATGGTTTGCCTCCCTCTCTGTTTTTTATCTTATTTTATTTCTCCTTCCCTTCCCCTATGTTCATCTGTTTTGTTTCTGAAATTCCACATATGAGTGAAATCACATATGCCTTTCTTTGACTTATTTCACTTAGCATAATACACTCTAGTTCCATCCACTTTGTTCCAAATGTCTAGATTTCATTCTTTTTGATGGCTGAGTAATAGTTCCTTCTATAGACACATCTTCTTTATCCATTCATCAGTCAATGGACATTTGGACTCTTTCCATAATTTGGCTATTGTTGATAGTGATGCTATAAATATTGGGGTGCCTGTGCCCCCTTCAAATCAGCACTTTTGTATCCACTGGATAAATACCTAATAGTGCAATACCTGGGTCAAAGGGTAGCTCTATTTTTAACTTTTTCAGGAACCTCTATACTTTTTCCAGAGTGGCTGCATCAGTTTGCATTCCCACTAATAGTGCAAAAGGGTTCCCCTTTCTCTACAACCTCACCAACATCTGTTGTTTTCTGAGTTGTTCATTTTAGCCATTGTGATAGGTGTGAGGCAGTATTTCATTGTGATTTTGATATATACTTCCCTGATGATGAGTGATGTTGAGCATTTTTTCATGTGTCTGTTAGCCATTTGTATGTCTTCTTTGGAGAAAAGTCTGTTCATGTCTTCTGCCCATTTCTTAACTGGATTATTTACTTTGGGTGTTGATTTTGATGAGTTCTTTATAGATTCTGGACACTAGCCCTTTATCATATATGTCATTTGCAAATATCTTCTCCCATTCATGTAGGCTGCCTTTCAGTTTTATTGATTGTTTCCTTTGCTGTGCAGAAGCTTTTTATCTTGATGAAGTCCCAATAGTTCATTTTTGCTTTTGTTTCCCTTGCCCCCAGAGACGCATCTAATAAGAAGTTGCTGTAGCCTAGCTCAGAGAGGTTGCTGCTTATTTTCTCCTCTAGGATTTTGATGGGTTCCTGTCTCACATTTAGGTCTTTCATCCATTTTGAATTTATTTTTGTGTATAGTTTAAGAAAGTGGTCCAGTTTCATTCTGTAAGTCACTGTCCAGTTTTCCCAACACCATTTGTTGAAGAGACTATCTTTTTTTCCACTGGATATTCTTTCCTGCTTTGTCGAAGATTAGTTGACCATATAGTTGTGGGTCCATTTCTGGGTTCTCTATTCTGTTCCATTGATCTATGTGTCTGTTTTTGTGCCAGTTCCTACTGTCTTGATGATTACAGCTTTGTAATAGAGCTTGAAGTCTGGAATTATGATGCCTCCCACTTTGCTTGTCTTTTTCAAAATTGCTTTGGCTATTTGGGGTCTTTTGTGGTTCCATATGAATTTTAGGATTGGTTGTGCTAGTTATGTGAAAAATGCTGGTGTTATTTTGAACGGGCTTGCATTGAATGTGTAGATTGCTCTGGGTAGCATAGACATTTTAACAATATTTGTTCTCCCAATCCATGAGCATGGAATGTTTTTCCATTTCTTTGTGTCTTCCTCAATTTGTTTCATAACTGTTGTATAGTTTTCAGAAGTACAGGTTTTTTCCTCTCTTGGTTAGGTTTATTCCTGGGTATCTAATAGTTTTGTGCAATTGTAAATGGGATCGATTCCTTGATTTCTCTTTCTGCTGCTTCATTATTCATATAGAAATGCAACAGATTTCAGTTTGTTGATTTTATATCCTGCAACTTTGCTGTAATCATTTATCAGTTCTAACAATTTTTTGGTAGAGTCTCTCAAGGTTTTCTACATAGACTATAATGTCTGTGAAGAGTGAAAGCTTGACTTCTTCCTTGTCAATTTGGATGCTTTTTACTTTTTTTTTTTTTGTCTGATTGCTAAGGCTAGGACTTACAGTATTATGTTGTTGAGCAACAGTGGTGGGAGTGGACATCCCTGCCGTGTTCCTGACCTTAGGGGAAAAGCTCTCACTTTTTCCCCATTGAGGATATTAGCTGTAGGTCTTTCACATATGGCCTTTATGATGTTGAGGTATATTCCTTCTATCCTTATTTTCTTGAGGGTTTTTATCAAGAAAGCATGCTATATTTTGTCAAATGCTTTTTCTACAACTATTGAGAGGATCATATGATTCTTATCCTTTCTTTTATCAATATGGTATATCACATTGATTGATTACATATGTTGAACCAAACTTGCAGTCCAGGAACAAATCCCACTTGGCCGTGGTGAATAATCCTTTTAATGTATTGTTGGATCCAATTAGCTAATATCTTGTTGAGGAATTTTGCATCCATGTTCATTAGGGATATTGGTCTGTAATTCTCCTTTTTAGTGGAGTCTTTATCTGGTTTTGGGATCAAGGTAATGCTGGCCTCATGGAATGGGTTTGGAAGTTTTCCTTCCCTTTCTATTTTTTGGAACAGTTTCAGAAGAATAGGTATTAATTCTTCTTTAAATGTTTGATAGAATTCCCATGGGAAGCCATCGGGCCCTGGAGTCTTGTTTGTTGGGAGATTTTTGATTACCGATTCAATTTCTTTGCTGGTTATGGGTCTGTTCAGATTTTCTATTTCTTCTTATTTTAGTTTTGGTAGTTTATATGTTTCTAGGAATTTATCCATTTCTTCCAGATTGCCTAATTTGTTGGCATACAATTGCTCATAATATTCTCTTATAATTGTTTGTATTTCTGTGGCTGTGATCTCTCCTCTTTCATTCATGGTTTTATTTATTTGGGTCCTTTCTCTTTTCTTTTTGATAAGTCTGGCCAAGGGTTTATCAATCTTATTAATTCTTTCAAAGAACCAGTTCCTAGTTTTGTTGATCTGTTCTACTGTTGTTTTTTTTATTTCTATATCATTGATTTCTGCTCTAATCTTTATTATTTCCCTCCTTCTGCTGGCTTTAGGCTTTATTTGCTGTTCTTTTTCCAGTTCCTTTAGGTGTAAGATTAGGTTGTGTATTTGAGACTTTTCTTGCTTCTTGAGGAAGGCCTATATTGCTATATACTTACCTCTTATGACCACCTTTGCTGCATCCCAAAGGTTTTGGACCATCGTGTTTCATTTTCATTTGCTTCCATGTATTTTTTGTATCTTCTTTAATTTCCTGGTTAAACCATCCATTATTTTTTAAAGATTTTATTTATTTATTTGTCAGAGAGAGAGAGCACAAGCAGGGGGAGTGGCAGGCAGAGGGAGAAGCCAGGCTTCCTGCCAAGCAAGGAGCCCATGCAGGACTTGAACCCAGGACTCTGGGATCATGACTTGAGTCAAAGGCAGATGCTTAATGGACTGAGCCACCCAGGCATCTCAACCCATTCATTCCTTAGTAGGATGTTCTTTAACCTCTGTGTATTTGTGGTCTTTCCAAATTTTTTCTTGTGGTTGACTTCAAGTCTCATAGTGTTGTGGTCTGAAAATATGCATGGTATGATCTCAATCTTTTTGCACTTGTTGAGGCCTGATTTGTGACCCAGTATGTGACCTATTCTGGAGAATGTTCCATGTGCACCCAAAAAGAATGTGTATTCTGCTGCTTTAGGATGAAATGCTCTGAATATATCTGTTAAGTCCATCTGGTCCAGTGTGTCATCAAAACCCTTGTTTCCTTGTTGATCTGCTTAGATCATCTGTCCATTGCTGTGAATGGGGTGTTAAAGTCCCCTACTATTATTGTATTATTATCAATGAGTTTTTTTAAGTTTGTTATTAATTGATTTATATATTTGGCTGCTCTAAAGCTGGGGGCATAAATATTTACAATTGTTAGATCTTCTTGTTGGTTAGACCCCTTTATTTTAATATAGTGCCCTTCTTCACCTCTTTTTACAGTCTTTGGTTTAAACTCTGGTTTGTCTAAGTATGGCTACTCCAGCTTTCTTTTGATGTCCATTAGCATGATAGATGGTTCTCCACCCACTTACTTTCAATCTGGAGGTGTCTTTGGGTCTAAAATGAGTCTCTTGTAAGCAGTATATGAATGGGTCCTATTTTTTTATCCATTATGATATCCTAAGTCTTTTGAGTGGAGCACTGAGTCCATTTATATTCAGAGTAATTATTGATAGATATGAATTTAGTGCCATTGTATTACCTGTAAAGTTGCTGTTCCTGTAGATTGTCTTTGTTCCTTTCTAGTTTTTGTTGCTTTTGGTCTCTTCCGCTCAAAGGGTCCCCTTTAATATATCTTGCAGAGCTGGTTTAGTGTTCACAAACTCCTTTAGTTTTTGCTTGTCTTGGAAACTCTACCTCTTCTTCTATTCTGAATGATAGCTTTTCTGGATAAAGTATTCTTGCATGCATATATTTCCCATTTAGCACATTGAATATATCATGCTACTCCTTACTGGCCTACCAAGTTTCTATGGACAGGTCTGCTGATAAGCTTCTGTGTCTACCCTTGTAGGTCAAGGACCTTTGTCCCTAGCTGCTTTCAGAATTCTTTCTTTATCTTTGTATTTTGCAAGTTTCACTATGATATGTCTGGGTGTTGACCTGTTTTTGTTGATTTTGAGGGGGGCTCTCTGTGCCTCCTGGACTTGTATGCCTGTTTCCTTCCCCCAATTAGGGAAGTTCTCAGCTATAATTTGTCTAAATAAACCTTCTGTCCCTTTTTCCTTCTCTTCTTCTGGGATTCCTATGATATGGATATTATTGCTCTTTGTGGAATTGCTGGGTTCCCTAAGTCTATATTCATGATCTAGTAGTTTTCATTCCCTCTTCCTTCCACCTTATTTTCCATAATTTTATCTTCTATATCACCTATTCTCTCTGCTTCTTCCATCCTCCTTGTGATTACATCCAGTTGGTTTTGCATCTCAGTTATAGCATCTTTTATTTCATCCTGACTAGTTTTTAGGTCTTTTAACTCTGCATCCAGGGTTTCTCTGGTGTCTACTATCCTTCTTACAAGCCCAGCCAGTATTCTTATGACTATTGTTCTAAATTCTTGTTCCAATATATTGCTTATATCTGCTTTGAGCATATCCCTGGCTGTGATTTCTTCTTAATCTTTCTTTTGGGGAGAATTCCTCCATCTTGTCATTATGTCTAGGTTTCTGTCTTTTGCATATTATGAAGGCTTGTTATGTTTCCTGCTCCTGAGAGTAATACTATGTTAAGAAGGGGTCATACACTGTCTAGGGCCTGGTGCGTCAGGAAGTGTTTCTGGTATATGCTGTGTGCACTCTGCTGTTGCATTTTGGCTGCTCTTTCCCATAGTTTGGTCCTCTGCAGAGTTCCTCCTTGCTTGCAGTGGGGAGTGTTTGGACCTTAAAGTAGGTGTGCTTTGATCTGTTTAAGATAAGCCTGATTAAAAAAAAAACAAAAAAACAAGCCTGATCCAAGAATAAAAAGGAAAAGAAACAAAAAGGCAAACAAAAACTATAAGCCTGATTCCAAAGACGGAAAAAGGAAAAGTTAAAAAAAAAAAAAAAAAGTGTGATCCAAAAAATGAGAAAAGGAAACAAACAAACCAACAAATGAAAAAAAAAATTATAAGTCTGGTGGGGCGCCTGGGTGGCTCAGTCGTTAAGCGTCTGCCTTCGGCTCAGGTCATGATCCCGGAGTCCTGGGATCGAGCCCTGCATCGGGCTCCCTGCTCCACGGGAAGCCTGCTTCTCCCTCTCCCACTCCCCCCGCTTGTGTTCCGGCTCTCGCTAACTCTCTCTCTCTGTCAAATAAATAAATAAAATCTTTAAAAAAAAAATTATAAGTCTGGTATCAGAGAAAAAGGAAAAAAGAAATAGAATAGAATAGAATAGAATAGAATAGAATAGAATATATATATAATTAAAAAGTTAAAAATTTAAAAAGATTTTAAGAAAAGAAAAGAGAGCCTGGCCCTATTTCCACCAGAACTGAAGGTGACACTCTGGAGCACTCTGTGATAAGCAGACTTGGTACATGCAGGGGGCCTGTGTTAGTCTTCTGAGGGAGAGGTCCTCTGCCTTAGCTCAGTCAGACCTGCCCTTGTAAAAATGCCCCTGCCCGCCGCAGGGGGGCAGGGTTTGTTGCAAGTGACTCCAGCCTCCACTGGAGGCACTGTGTTTCTCTCCCAAGTCTGACCATGCTGATGGGCAGGGGAGATGAAGATGGTGTCAACCTGCCCTCTCATCCCTGGGTAGGGGAACTTCCTGCCGGGGCCATTGAGAAGGCCCTCACAGTAAAGCAAACAATCTCCTGTGTCCCAGGCCCTCATCAGATTCCTGCTCTCAACCTATCTGTGTCTGGGCCAATAGCACGCTGATGCCACAGATCTCACTGTGTTTTATCTCTGGCCGGCAGCTAGATTCATAGCTCCAAATCTTAAAGGGCCTGGCGAAGTGTGGACCCACTCTCCTCTCACAGAGGAGAGCCTCAAGGTGCACCCAGCACCATTCTGTCCCAGAAAAACAGTTGCATGGTGGCTGGAGTCTATTGTGACATACAGCGAAAAGCTGCGACCAGGTTATCTGCCTTCCTTGTGTGCCTGTGTCCCCTGCTGTTGAATGGCTGCTCAGTGGAACTCGGCAGGTCTTTTGTCCTTGGAGAGGCAATATACCATCTTCCAAATGTACTCCAGGAAGGGGAATGTTCTCTCCCAGTGCATCCCAGGGGATCCCCACACTGGGGCACATTGTGTAAACCCTATGCCCTGCTCTTTCTCCCTCTCTTTCCCTCTCTCCCTGACTTTCCTCCACAAAAAGTGCTCGCTCCCCTTCATGGCATCACGGCTTTTCTCTCCCCCAAATCACGTCTCCCAACCTTGTATCTGCCACTTTCTCTTCCTCCAGTTATGCAGATTGTTTTCTTAATCCTCAGATTGATTTCCTAGTTGTTCAAAATGATTTGATGTTGATCTAGCTGTGTTTGAGGGAAAAGGCAAGCTCAGGGTCTCCCTACTACTCTGGCATCTTAACTTCGCCCCCATATTAGTTTTGAATGTACAGTACAGTGATTCAACAATTATCTATACATTACTCAGTGCTCATCATAAGTGTACTTTTAATCCCCATCACCTATTTCACTGATTACCCCACCCACTTCCCCTCTGGTAACCATCAGTTTGTTCTCTATAGTTAAGAGTGTTTTCTGGTTTGTCTCTTTTTTTCTTTGTTCATTTTTTTGTTTCTTAAATTCTACATATGAGTGAAATCATATGGCATTTGTCTTTCTCTGACTGACTTATTTCGCTTAGCATTATAAGCCCTAAATCCATCCCTATTGTTGCAAATGGCAAGACTTCATTTTCTTTTATGTCTGAGTAATATTCCATTGTATATATATTCCACATCTTCTTTATCTATTCATCTAGGTAAATGATAATTTTTAAGTTTTACTTATTTAAGTAATCTCTATATCCAACATGGGGCTCAAACTCACAATCCCAAGATCAAGAGTTGCATGTTCTTCTGACTGAGTCAGCCAGGGACCCCAATAAATGATCATTCTTTAACAATAATAGTTGAACAACTGGACATCCATATAGGAAGGAAGGAAGGAAGGAAGGAAGGAAGGAAGGAAGGAAAGAAGAAAGGAAGGAAAAAAGGAAGGAAGGAAGGAAGATGAGGGAGGGAAAAAAGGGAGGAAGTGAGGGAGGGAGGAGAGGGAGAGAGAGAATCCTTATTCATAACCCTTATCTTGCACCATATATAATAATTAACCTGAAATGGATCATAAGCTAAGGGTTTTATAGTTTTAGAAGAAAACATAGCTGAAAATCTTTGTGACTTGGGTTAGGCAAAAGTTTCGTAAGAAGGGCACAAAAAAGCACATAAATTAATAGAAAAAAATGATAATTGACACTTCAAAATTAAAAACTAAATTTTTGGAAGACAAGAAAATTTAAAAAAATAAAGGAGAAAATATTTGCAATAAAGGAGTTCTATTGAGATTATATAAAGAACCCGTATACTTTGGTGAAACAAAAAAAATCAGTTAAGGGGCGCCTGGGTGGCTCAGTCGTTAAGCGTCTGCCTTCGGCTCAGGTCATGATCCCAGGGTCCTGGGATCGAGCCCCGCGTCGGGCTCTCCACTTGGCGGGAAGCCTGCTTCTCCCTCTCCCATTCCCCCTGCTTGTGTTCCCCCTCTCACTGTGTCTCTCTCTGTCAAATAAATAAATAAAATCTTTAAAAAAAAATAAAAACAAAAAACAAAAAAAATCAGTTAAAAAGGAAAACAAGCAAAATATTTAAATAGACTACCAAAAAGAGATACATAGATGGCAAAAAAAGTACATGAAAAATGCCCCAATATCAGTACTCATTAGGAAAATCCAAATTAAAACCACAGTGGGAGGGGCGACTGGGTGGCTCAGTGGGTTAAGTGTCTGACTCTTGGTTTCAGCTCTGGCCACGATCTCCAGGTCGTGGAATCAAACCCCACCATGGGTTCTGTGCTCTGCACAGGATCTGCTTGGAATTCTCTCCATTTCCCTCTCCCTCTTCTTCTGCCCTCCCCCTGCTCACGTTCTCTCTCTCTTTCTCTCTCTAAAATAAATTTTTATAAAACACAGTGAGATATAAACTTATCAGATTGGCTAAAATTAGAAAGGCTGACAGTTCCACCTGCCAGTGGGATGCAAAGTGACATGAGCGCTCATTCTTTGCTGGAGGCGATCAAAATGGTACAGGCCCTTTGGAAAACTGTTCAGAAGCTTCTTATAAAGTGAAATATTTACTCCTAGGTATTTGTTCTGGAGAAATAAAAACAGATTTCCTTCAAAAAGACCCATTTCTGAATGTTTATAGTAGCTTTATTCATTTTAACCAAATGTAGAAACAGCCCAAATGTCTACCGACTGGTAAATGGGTACATAAATTGTGATAAATTCCTGCAACGGGACACTAGTTAGCAATGAAGCACAATGAACTACTAATAATGCGACAATATGCTCCTTTCACATGTTGACTGTCACAAAGCCTGGGATGATGATAGAGTGATTCTGGACCCATTTCATGTTCCCTTCATTTTATATTAACAATCATCAGAGTATCTTGGTTTCTATTCCAGGTTTCAAGGCATAGTGGCTCAGATTTATTTAACCAACCACATACTCAGACATCTCCCTTACCTCACATGTGGCTTGAAAGGGCCTAGCCCTTCGAGATCTTATTTGTGAGGTTCTGTTGAAACAAGAGGACTACAGAAAATAATAAAATGATTCTGAAAGTAGAACTGGACTAAGCGGGGTACAAAGAGATAAGAGGAGATTGATAATAATAAACAGCAAAAAGAAAAAGTATAAAAGCAAAAAGATTAGAATAAAGAAACAGTATCTCAAAAGGAGAATGCTATGAAAAAACAAACGTAAGTGGGAAAAGAGAATTTATATAACCAAGGTGCCTTTTCTTCCAAAGCACACTCTTAACTCACTTGTGACAGTGGAAGGTGAGAGATGCCCACTGGGGACATAAGAGGAGACTAGCTTTCAGTCAACATTCTTTATATTCTCTACACACTTTGAACTACTCACACCTCAACTGAAATTCTCTAAGAAAAATAAGACAAGTGTTGTTTCAAACAGTTCTAGAAACAGCATGGTGAAAGATACAAACTTGGAACTTGCTCAGGAGCTCTGGGTCAAGGCCCTGTCCCGCCTCTTTCCTGAGCCAAACACAACCTTCCTGCCCTAGTTATCATGATAGCATAACTAATGCCTATCTAGCCCAGCACTGAGGAGGGTCAAGTCCACTTCAAAAATTGCTACGTAGTAAATAAATGCTAGTTTGTCCTGTTGTCATATGAAATTATGCCACCTCAGGTTTGGCCTGTTTCTGTCATTACCTTTAGTTATTCAGTTACCATATTCAAAATAATGCTAATTCAAATTAGTCCACAGGAATAAGCAGGGAAAGGAGAACTGGCAATGTGAATATGGTTAACTAAATAGCACTGTTAGCCTGTGAGCCTTTTTGGCTAAAATATGTATATAGTGTTCTGAGCCCAGCACTGACTTACTGGCTTATCAGATGCTATCAGTCTCCAAGAGTTATGAGTCACTGGCTTAAAAACTTATCCCACCACACAGCCCTTATTTTTAAATGCCAATGGACAAGCAGAGTGAGCACTGGCTGCCTTTGCCAAAACTCTGCAATACTTACTGTTCATCTAAACAGAATGAAGCATCCATGTGGACCCAGCCAGTCGCTGGCTTCTGGCCTTACTTGCGGTTTTCTATTAAAAGACAGGGCTTTCTTGAGCATTAAGAGACAAAGTAACCCTCCCTAGAAGGGCTAAAGGCCAGCATATTCTTAATGACACCAGTTTTACTCATATCAGATTTCTCCCTTCACCCACATCCAGAACTGGTAAATATAGAAGTCATTAAAAATTCCATTTTCAAAGGAAGATTTTTATTTGATTCTGCCACTGCTATCATCAAAAATCTTTTTTTTTTTCCAAAGGCCCATACCACATAGCCCACACCTTAAAGAAAACTTATTAAATTCAGGCCTCAAGACACAATAATTCAAAATCTTTCCTGACTCATCACATAATTCTTGCTAGTTCTTAGCTACTGAAATTAGAATCTTCTTTTCGATGAACATGTAGTTGCTAGATGGAAAGTCCAGACCTAGTTTCCCAAACACATGGCTTGAGAACAAAGATAAGTTTATGTGAGTATCTTCAGAGTCTGGCAGGGACCCAGAAGCAGTGTGAGCTCAGCCAAAATGTCTATGCACACATAGCATCAAATCCTCTGACAGGAAGAAATGCCTTAAGAGTTCTGTCACCGGGCCAGGGCCAGCCTCCATTTCCAGCTTTTACTATCTTGGCCAAAGGCTGGAGCTGAGAATGCAAACTGAAAAACAGAGCTGCTGAGTGAGCAGGAAAATAAATGTGTGAGTGGTGCGGGGGTGCTGGGACCATCCTTCGCCTTTCCCCAGGCAGGCTGACTCTTAGCGTTCACAGCGCTAAGTAAGGGGGAAGACCAGGAAGACTGGCCGTCACTTCCAATCACAGAAGAAGAAAGCTTGAAAAGTTCTCATGTTGCACACTAAGGTAAAGACAAGTCAAGTGATTTGTTCAAAATCACACAACTCATTAATTTCAAAGCTAGCTCATAAGACTCATTCTCTTAATTTATTCATTTACTCCACAGGTCTTTGTAAAGGTCCACCTACGGTATGGGATGAGCAGCATGCTCTGTGCCTCAGATCAGCAAATCTCAGCTGGGGTTCAGGCACACTTGGGCAAAAAAGCCCTTATGAACCGCCACAGACTAAGCTAAAAATATAACTGCTGGGGTGCCTGGGGGGTTTAGTCAGCACAGCATGCGACTCTTGATCCCAGGGTTGTGAGTTCAAGCCCCATGTTGGGCATGGAGCCTAAAATAAATTAATTAAATAAATAAATAAAATTTAAAAAAAATAAAAATATAACTACCACCTCTAGATCTTCTAAGACTGATGCACCATCCCCTTGGACTTTCACAAACAACTACCTGAAATGTTACCCAGGCCCAACCTATACCTCTCTGACAAAATCTCTATCTCTCCCCACTCACTCTCTCCAACCACCTCTTGGGTGCTCCTGGAACCAGCAGAGCATGTTCCTGCCTCAGGAACATCATATATTCAGTTTTCTCTGCCTGGAATACACTTCTCCCACACAGCTGCTTTACTTCTTTCCAACATCACCTTCTCAGTGAGGCCTTCCCAAAGGAAGGTCAATTGCAACAACCCCCCCCCCAAATTACATACCCAGCACATCCTATCTCCCTTCCTTAATTTATATTTATGATATATTTACTTGTTTATTGTCAATGTCCCCCCACTCCAGGATATAAGCTCCATTTTCACGAGTTTTTCACTGCTTTATTCTTAATATCCACAACAGTGCTTGGCACATGGTAGGTGTCAAGAAATACTTGTTGAAGATGAGAATAATGGATAAAAACGCACCTAGTATGTGTCTGGCATATAGTAAGCATTCGATAAACAGTAGCTACTATTAGAATTTGCTACAGTGAAAGTATGCAAACTATTGATCAAGAGGACATAATCCTCTAGGGCATGCAAAATCTCCTCATTAACTTCTACAGAACATTCTACCTAGTTGCTGAGATAAGACAAAAGCCAGCTTCTTTTCTCACTACTATACATTCAAAATGGGTTCAACAAATGATTTTTTATGGAGACCTAAGTTTCTGAGCAAAACCTCCTGTGTAAAATTCGCAATAGTTTTCTAACATAATTTTTTTGGCAACGAAAAGAAATTGACAACTTTTTTTCACTTGTTATTTATCTCAGTACTTCAGGTGGGTATTGACTGTACACAGGAATATGCCTCAAAATACCTCCAACTTAGGATAAAGCACATTCTTTTTTCATTTCATTTTTTTCATTGTCTTTAGTTTCCTCCCTCTTGCACAGCAAATTGTGTCACCGTGACTGACAACTGTTTTGCCAACATTTCAGGTATATTTTTCAACTTTTTGCCTTTCTATTCTCTTTATCCACACACCAGATTATTTTTCTTCACTTGACTACTGTTGCATCCTGTTTCATTCCGAAGCTGATGTGTTATTTTAATTGACAAAACTTGGGTGTTCAAAATGGTAATTTTATTTTCTGTACTTCTGTTTAATTTAAGACCTCATTTTTCCCTGGCAAAAAAGTAATAACCATTGTTATTGAGTGCTTACTACATGTCAGACATTGTTGTAAGAGAATCAACTCACTAATTCTCGTATTAGTCCTATGAAGTACCCATATTACAGGAGAGGAAGGTGAGAAACAGAGAACTTAAATATCTTCACTAGGGTCATACAGCTGATATTGAAAGAGCTGGGATTCAAACACAGGTGGTGTGACTCCAGAGTTGATTGTCTCAACCACCCCACTATAGTTATTTCTTTTAAAAGTTGCCAGAAAACGGAGTGCATGGGTGGCTCAGTCAGTTAAGCATCTGATACTTGATCTCAGCTCAGGTCTTGATTTCAGGGTCAGGAGTTAGGCTTGTGTTAGGCTCCATGTTGGGCGCCACGCTGGGTGTGAAGCCTCCTTTTTTTTTAAGATTTTTTATTTTATTTATTTTAGAGAGAGAGAGCAGGGGGAGGGGCAGAGGGCGAGGGCGAGGGCAAGGAAGAATCTCAAGGAGACTCCATGCTGAGCCTGGAGCCTGACGTCGGGCTCGATGTCACAACCCTGAGATCATGACCTGAGCCAAAATCAAGAGTCAGACACTCAACCGGCTAAGCCACCCAGGCGCCCCAGAGCCTACTTAAAAAAAAAAAAAAGAAGAACTTGCTAGAAAACGTGATCCATATACAATATGCACTCTTCCTGCAGGACGTTCTGGTAATGGGCCCTCTGCTCTTAGCTCAGCCACTGCCACTGATGGAGCTCAGGTTCATCAGGATCATGCCCCTTAAGAGCCAAAGTCTTTTATATAATTAGTATTGTTATTGTTGTTTTATTTTATTAATTCTTATTAATTGTTGAATTTTGTTAATTCTGAATTTTTAAGTGGTTATTTCTTATTTCCATAAATAAATGCATAAATATTTATTATTTCCATGACAATTTTTTTTCTTCCTGTGGCCAGGATTCTGTATAGTAAAAGTTTTTCCACCTTTCCCACTAGACTAAAAGCTCTGTAAGAGCAAGGCTTGTGTCTATCTTATTCATGACTATGTACTCAGAGCCATGCATAATGCCAGGCAGTGGTTTGAATCTCAGTGCATATTTCTTTGAACAAGCTGAAACAGAATTTCCTCTCCCTCTTCTTATTCAATTTCTTATATTGTGGTTCCATACCCCTGCCTTGAGAGAACCTTGGAATAATATATTTTATTAAATATATAGATATATTTATTGAATATATTGGCAAGGTGCACTATAATTTAAAGACTGAAGGCTTATTTTCAAATATGTCTCAGAAACGGAATAAGCCTATTCCAATAGCATGTTCATGATGCTTCAGTTTCCTTTCTAGCCCCAGAAATTGTACTACACAGGGTGAGACATCCGGTAAACTTGTGAGGTTGATACTCAGCTGAGAGAATATGGGTGTGCTTGGGAGTAGGATTTAATTTTTTTTGAAGATGTAAGCATTTGAGGAAAGGAATCAGTATGTGAAGGTGAGTCCATGAGTGAACAGTTTGGTGGGATAACTAGAATGGAGTGAGTACATGAGTGAACAGTTTGGTGGGATAACTAGAAGGGAGAGAAAAACATCACCAGACTGACAGACAACACTCCAGGTTTCTACTGCCAATTCTGCCATTCACCAAGTGGACAAGTCAAAGGACCTCCATCACCACCATGTCATCATCATCATAGTCATAAAAATATCTTACACATACAAAGTGCCTACCAGCTTTCATGGATTATTTCATTCAATCATTACAAGAGCCCTATAAGGTAAATACCATAATTATTATCATCACTATTACAGATGAAGAAACCAAAGCATAGAGAAATTTAGTAACTTACCTAAGGTCAAAATTAGGTAAGGGGCACAACTGACTTTTGAATCTTAACAATCTTATTCCAAGTCCCAAACTCTTCATCAGTTATATCTATCAAACCTCTCTGAGCCTCAATTTTCTCATGAGTTTTCTCGATCAGAGATTAAGTTAAATACATCAAGTCTTTCACAGCTCCAAAAGTCTATTATTCTAAATAAAATGTAGTCAAATTAACCCTTTATATATTCAGTAATGTATGTAATCATATAATCATGATCTTGCTAATAATAATTTAGCATGGAAGGTGAGCCTTCTCTTAAATGACAATTATCATCATTATTTTAACACAGTTAAATCAAGTGTTCCTGGGATCTGATTGGTACGTCTTTACTACTCAGAGGGTAGAGGTTGCACACAGGGAGTGATTACAGAGGAGGCACTTATACTATCATAAACCAAGCTGGATACAGGATCTGAGATTAGCTGTGCTCCTGTTCCAAGCAACTAAGCAAGTCTGACAGCTGGGGTCCCCCAAGCCTCCTAAATGTCAACGTCTACATAGCATCCTAAATGAGACTAATAGCTATCATTGAACTTTCAAATGTTTCTTCCTGTCTTTAGGACCACATCCATAATCCTAAATCTGACCACAGACGTGTTTCTCAAACTGTGGTGACAGATTATTTTTTTCCAGTTTTACTGAGGTAGCAGACTAATTTTTAATCTCTAATCCATTGTGAATCAACAGGCTAAAGATTTTAAATTTTATGTTTGTAAAGTATAATGAAATGAACTTCTAGAAAAATACATTTTAAAAGACATACAAACTCAACAGACCTAAAATTACATTTCAATAAATCTAATCAGAACAAACATAACAGGAAAAAATTATAGGAAACATACACATTGTTTATAGAAAGTATGTATGTAGGAGATTAAAATGGAGAATTGTTGATTATACTCATAACTTTTGTCATTCACAATCATAAAAAAGCAAAAATTATAAAGGAAATAGCAATCCTCTGTATTAAATTGCTTTACTCACACTTTGAATGAGCACCGTGTATATCAATAGTTGAGCCTATTTTCTGCTTGTTAACTTATCCAGGTTGGATTGATAACAATGCTACTCTTAGGGGATAATATACATCTATGTTTTGTTTTATTAACAGTTATAATAAAGAAATCAGTTTCACAAAGGTAAGCCGACAAGAATGGAAGAAAATGAATTACAGTAAGTTTTTAATTTTTATCAAAAGTAAGGCATGTAATGCTGTATTTTCAAAATCCATCTCTAATCCTTTATCAGTAAACAGTTAAAACAATTTATCATGTAAAGTCATGGTTAAATTTATATCACCTTTCAAAAATTAAAAGGAATCCACTATTTTTTCATGGCTGCATCTTCTTTTGATACAAAGTAAAATTCCAAACATTTTACCAAATGTTACCACAGATGTGCAAGCCAAGATCATCAATTATCCCATTGATATTTTCTGTTGAATTATGTAATATGTCATGACAATCTATAGAAACTATTCCTCTAAGCTTCTACCTCTCAATTTTACCCTTCAGTTTTATCTATTATTGACATATATTTTGCATTCCTTCCTTGCATGGATATATTTAGGTCATTGAAAATACCAAAGATGTCAGATGTACAAACAAATTTATGCTGTTCAATTCACAATTTTAAAATGTTGGGATTAAACTGCTTTCTTATCTTGAGGAAAGACTAAGAGTTTATTTTGTGGTTCAAACATTCTCAAAAGAACTTTTTCCCTCTATAATCAACATAAGTCAACATGCAAAAACAGTTCCTTATGATCAGTTTTCACACTGATCATAAACATCAGTTTTTATATTCTCTCTATAATAAAGAGAATACTATAGTAGAATTTAACACATTCACCTTAACATAACTTGTAATGTTTACTATGGCACTAAGCATGCTGTCTAGTTCAGCTGACATTTTTCTCATAACAAGACTTTTTCAACGAAGGAAGTAGTGTGTTAAATTACAAGCTTCTCAATCTGGGTATTTATTCCAGAATACTTTTCTATTATTGCAGTTGCCCCATTAGAGGATACTGCCACATAAAACTTAAACTGTAAACCACATTAGCATCCTGATCACATGCTTAGATGTTGTGGTAATAATCAAAGTTCAATAAGCATTGCTAGACAGTTGCTCTTTATTTACCTCATGTAGACCTATTATAAACAGTTTAAAACTAGCACTACACTTTGAGTAACCTTGATTTACAAAACCCCACAAATCCAGCTCTCACTCAGCTCTCCAGTCTCATCCCATGCCACTCTCCCCCTCACTCCCTATACTTTGGTCATATATAAACACACCATGTTCTCTCCCACTTTACACTCTATACTTCTCCTACAATAACATGTCATCTGTATAGCTGTTTAATACCTGTGTTCTCTTCTAGAATGGTAACCACCAGAGGACAGAGACCATGTCTACCTTCTCTTATCATAAAATCCCAAATGCCAGGAACATTGAAGGTGTTCAATAAATATTCACTGAACAGAATTTTTTTTACAGCAGTTACTGTACAGCCACAAAATGTGTCATATCTTTAGGAAAAAATATAAAATAACATTTTCAGACTCGATGAGTAGCAAAGTGAAAAATGACCCTTCACTTTGGTAGTACAAATGCCTCCTTCTAGGAACTATTTAGCCCCTGAGCCTTCTGGAAGCAGAAAAAGAAAAGGAATAAAGGGGAAGGGGGGTGGTGAGATAGGAGGGGAAGGAGGGCAGAAACAAGTGAAGAAAGATGCCAAGTTGGGACAACAGTATAAAAGTGGCTAAATTGCCTGTATTATGACCTTCTCTTTGTCTAGAATGGCCTTTCATCTCTCACTTTGCACTCCCACTCTCACCCATGCCCAGCCTGATGAACTTCCATTCGTCTTTCAAGACTCACATGATTATCACCTCCCTTACACACACACACACACACACACACACACCCAGGGCTGGGTCTCTATTGTAAGTATTCTTCAAACTCAAAGCACTCAGTATTCACCTCTGTTGCAATACAGATCATATCATTTTTACAAAGTTGTTTATTTGTCTATCTTCTCTCTACTTAGAATGTGTCTTCCTTGAGGATAGGAATTCCTGTTCACCTTTGACCTTCCAACACTTAGTTTACTGCCTGACCCAGTAAAGATTTCAACATGTTTGCTGACATAATGAATGGATACAGTTGATGTCTATTTTCCTGCCCATAAGAAGTCAGAGGGTGGAAGTGAGGGATGGGAAGAGGAGAATAGGGAAGGAAAAAAAAAGATTGAGTGGCGAGCAGGGGATGGAACTTAGGCCATATGGCAGTAAAAGGAACTCAAAGGTGAAGTAAATGAGGGCAGATACGTGGGAGAAAGGATGGATAAGAAAAAAAAGGTACAAAACATCATTGAGTTATCACAAAACACTCTTTAATAATCTACGAAATTTTACTTTTGGTCTTTACTTGAGTACTTTTGTTCTTTTGCATTTTTTTCAATAATAATATTTTGAGAATCTATGGAAAGAGTTGTGCTAGGTTCTGGGAATATGGAGTTAGAAAACTGAGTTAGTGAGCAAGAATAGAGAAGAATATAAAAAAATGATAAGAGCAAGAATAGAGATATATACACGATAGAATAAGGGCAGAGGAGAAGGACATCTAAACCACCAGACCCTGCATGTTTACCATATGGGTCCTTTGGGCCCATCAGTAAAAGAATGGGTTCATACCATATCAGTCTTCCTGAGGTGGATTCCCAATGCAATGCTTTGGAATGATAAAACATCCTGTGACTTAAAATTTCTTTTCATATCTCTCAGTGTTCAAACTTAAGTTTTGTCTTTAATCAGTTTTAATAACAACAAAAATATATAAGACCTTTCTAATTTAAGCCATCATCTAAAGCTAACCAGACAGGTAAATGATTTTTCACATTTATGAATTATTTTTTATTTCTACTTTTCTGTAGCAAAGAGATAAATTCTGCCCTACCTAAAGTAATAGGGAAAGCACCAATTTCTGACATTGTTAATTTCACTTTGCTGACATTTTGCCTTGAATTTATGACACTGATTAATAATAGCCTAATAGAATATATTTACTTAACCTGATTTACTAGCATCAATATTTGCATTACTGCCATTTCTATAAAACTTCAAAATTTGAAATCTGAGGTATTCAGCTGAGTGTGTCATTTTTTTAATTGGAAATCTGATGATAACTAATATATTATAATTTATAAACCTTATTCATTTAAAATCATTTAGTGCATATAAATAAAATAAATGTTTATCTAAGTTCATCTTTATACAAAAAGTTCAGATTTAAAAAAACTTAAACCTCAATTATATTCTGGTTTCTAAAATAGCATGGTGACATAATATAGAAATAGAAACTGAGTGTATTGCATACTGAATTTTCATTTAACTAGTGAAACTATTTGCTATGTTTGTTATGTTTTTATAACTCAGAGACTGTGAAGAGGGTTGGTAGAAGAGGACAAGACCCTTTTTATAAAATATTCTAGCTAGCTATTTTCTATAATTTAAATATGAAATCATATATCATCCCCTGCTTTTAATTTGATACCAATACCAGTACCCTAGGGCACACCTTCCACCTTGAGAGTTACAGCCTTAAAGGAATCATTCAGTCTTTCTTTGGTGGCATTATGTCATCAAAACAGAGATGGAGTAAACATCTGGGTTACATTATCATCTAACATAACTACACTGGTAAACACTGAATTCAGCAATTAATAAAATATGTACATCTATAAATAGAAAATATTTTGTCATATTTGGTTTTATAAAGTGCTATAGTCTGATTATTTAAGCTAGAGAGAATAAAGCATGTAGTGTGTTATGAAGAAAGAAAAAGCAAAAGAGTGGGATTTCCATTTAGGTCAAAGTAGTTTAAAGAGTAATTACTATTCAGTAAGATATGTAGAGGGGCTATCGGGGCAGGTTTTGGTTTGTCTGAATCAGAAAGCAAAAAAAAAATGTCGTTTTTTAAAGGCTAAAAGTTGTGCCACTTCACAAAAATCATCCAACTAAGCAATTCTTGATGCTTGCTAAATATATATGCTAGTGTAAGCTAATATGAAATACACAGCAGAGTTTAAAAAAAGAAGAAAATGTACATTTTAGTTCAAGATATCCAGCTGAGGTTAGCTCTAAAGGCTTCCTTAAATAAGCTGACAGGAGATTTTCAACATCTTCATCTCTTAGTTAAGTGCCCTATGTTAATAAATGGCAGAAATTAATGTAATTTAAAATTTTAATCAAAATTAACTAACATTTCTCAAAGGAATTCTATGATCAAGGTATACACAGGAGTGGTAAAAGCTACAATGATGTAGATTTCCAAGGGCATGTGCCCTTAAGGAAGGTATAATCTAGTCGCAGAGATACATGTGTACGCACAGTGAAAATGACTGGGCAAAGCAAAATGTAATTGGTTCTACAGGAGAGAAATTACTCAAAGTACTAGAGAAATCAGGACAAAGGCACTATTAACAGGGATACCCGTGGAATTTTCTTGGAGGACAGAGTGTTTGTCCTGGGCTTTAAAATAATTTAGTTTTAAAAGGGTAGAAAGGAGAATGAGGGATATTTCAGATAGATGGTACATCAGAAGCAAATGTTTCCTCCCTGTCTAATGAGTGAAAATCTAGTTTAGATGGATAAGGTGGACAAGTAAGAAATAAGGATAAACAGGTAAGTGAGACCCATAGCTTTGAAAGCCAAAGTGATTCTGGACTTTATTTTGAAGACAACAGGAAACTGCTGAAGGTTTTTAAGCACAAGAATGACTGAATCAGAGAACATTAAAATGTCCTTTGTTCTTTTGTGCAAATAAACATTAAAAATATCATTGACATGCTTTCATAAAAAGGCCCATCTATACAGTGCTGGTGAAATCAAAATGTTAAAAAGAAGCTGTGAATCCTCTTAAATTTGACAAGATGACTGTGAGTAATAATCACCTACTGAGGTTGACTGAATATCTGTCAGGATTGCCAGATTCCAGAACACAATGCAAAAACTGATCATAACATCCTTGAATACAACAGAAAAACAAGGAAGGTTCACACTTACAAAATAAGATGCGGGAAAGAGGAGTGCGTTCCAATGTTAAAACTTAGCATCTTCAAAATCTAGGCAAATGAATATGTATGGTCAGGAGCACTCAAGACAAATCTATCAAATGTCTAGGACTCTTGGATCACTAGCTCATAAAGACAGCAAAGTAAAAGACTAAATGCTATTGTTAGAACAACTGTACTTTATCTCACTGTGTCACAAATCTCAAATATGGGGAAAATAGGAAAAAGCTGGATCAGACACTGGAATAAAAATAACGCTATCTGTTCAACAAATTTTATTTTATTCTAAAGATGCAAGAATACATTTCCCAAGCCCCCTTGTTTAGGAAGAGCTCTGGACTGAGTTATGACCAGTATGGGTAGAAATGATATTCAACATTCCCAGGTCTGGCTCCTGAAACTTCCATGTTCTCTCTTTCCTTGCATGCTGGCCAGATGCAAAAATATCCAGTAGAATGCTGTGAGGCTCTTGAAGATTTAAAACACAAAGCACAACAAAAGCCACATGAATGAAGGAGATTAGATCTCAGAATGACTGTGTGGAGGAGGGGTCTTCCTCCTACTTCCTGATGACCCTCACTGGATTATGACATGAGTTTGAAATAAAAGCTACTGAGATTTGGGATTGTTTGTTATATTAGTTAGCACATCCTTACTAATACAGACTCCCAAAACTTTACTTATATTTAAAAATCAGCAGAGTTATATAATATATAGTCTAATCCTCCTCAAAGTATGTCAGAGTGCTTTCAGAGCTATAAATACACAAAAATATTATGCTTCAAATATAATCAAATTTACAGTATACAAAAAGTAAAGTTGGAAAGAAATGATTCAAGGGGAAAGAAAAGAATCACTAGTCATTACATTTTTTTTTTTAAAGATTTTATTTATTTATTTGACAGAGAGAGAGACAGCTAGAGAGGGAACACAAGCAGGGGTAGTGGGAGAGGGAGAAGCAGGCTTCCCGCGGAGCAGGGAGCCCGATGCGGGGCTTGATCCCAGGACCCTAGGATCATGACCTGAGCCGAAGGCAGACGCTTAACAACTGAGCCACCCAGGCGCCCACTAGTCATTACATTTTGAAATGAGACAGCCAGATCCTTTACCGGGAATTTGGTTATTCCATGGTGATTCTTCAGGAGGCATCATCCATTTCAGGAGGTGACAAGAGAACCATGGACACTATTTCAGGAGGTGACAAGAGAACCATGGACACTAAATGCTGGACAAAATGTTCTCCATCTTTATGAGGTTAAAAAAAAAATCTTATTTGTAAAAGTTCTGATGATGTCGATTTTTTGCTTGTACTTTCACATAAGTTTATTATTTATTTTTCCCAGAATATAAGAATATTTTTATATTCTTTCTTACTTCCTCTAATGTAGTTGTATTTGTGAGTCTGCATTTTCTCATTATCTATTCTTAATGTACTTTTCCTTTTTTGGACATTTTTCTATTTTATATGGTATTTTTTATACTTTTAAAGTTTTCCTTTCTAATACCTCGTATTGTTCTAAGCATAAGTTCTCATGACTGTATAAATGTTATCTGTGATGACTCTAATTTCCAAATGTTTCTTCTGTGAGAAATGCTTTCTTTCAGTGGTACAGGAAAAAAAATGAGTATTCAATAAGACCAGACTGACCAAGGAAAACACATGGATCATAAAATGGGTAAGAAATCAATTAATATAAATTACTCCTTTAATATCCGCTCATCTGAGCACTTACAGAATCCTTAACGTCTTTTCCCAAAGCACTTTTTAAGATAAACTGAATTACTTTATATCCTTTTTGGGCTCATATCACCATCATCAGATTATCCCACACTCTGCAAATGGATCATAAATTATCTGACTTGCTTTCATAGCCCCAGAGGGTGCCTTGGGTCTGAATTCTCACAAATAGATATACCTTTGGGGTGATCATCATACATATATTCATTTAACAGAAGTTTAATGAAGGTCTACTATGCACCAGATATTGGTGCGATGTCAAAGGACAAAAGATAAAAATTGCTACTCTCTCAGAGGCTTATTTTGGTGGGGAAGAGATGGAGACAAATAACAAACCAAATTAACTACAATTAATTAATTACCCAGTATGTAGAAAGTAACAAGCATTACGGAAATAATAAAATAAAAATTTTAAATAGGGTGTTTAGTAAAGGCCTTACAAAATGGGCATTAGAGTCAAGATCTGAAGGAGGCAAGGAAGTGACTGGGATGGTATCTTAGGAAAGAGGGTCTCCAGCAGAAGAAACAGCAACTGCCTTCAGGTGGGAATGTTCTTGGCATACTTGAGGAACAGAAAGAGGACAGTGTGCATGGAGCAACAACAGTATGACTGGGGCTGGGGAAGAGCAAGAGATGAGGTCAAAGAAAGACCTCACAGGGCGCAAAATCCCGTGAGCCTCGTGAGTCACTGTAAGAACTTTGTGTTTTTCTTTTTTTTTTCTTTAAGATTTTATTTATTTATTTGAGAGAGAGAGAGTGCACACATGAGCCAGGGGAGGGGCAGAGGGAGAGGGAGAAGCAGACTCCCCACTAAGCAGGGAGCCCGATGCGGGGCTCAATCCCAGGACCCCAGGATCATGACCTGAGCCAAAGGCAGAAGCTTAACTGACTGAGCCACCCAGGCGCCCCAGAACTTTCTCTTTTTCTTTTAGTGAAATGGAAAGTCACTGAAGAATTTTGAACAAAGGAATGGTATTAAATGACTTATATTTAAAACTTTTAATTCTGGCTGCTACATGCTGGCAATGAATGACAGGAGAAAGTAGTTAGATGATTGCAATAATCCAGGTGAGACATGATGGTTCAAACCAGGGTAACAATGGGTAGAGAAAGGTGAGAAATGGCAAGATTCTGAATAGATACAGTATTGAGAGCAGATAGGATTTACTGATGGATTGGATACAGAGTACTAGAGAAAGAGAGGAATCAAGGAGGACTTTAAGATTTTTTACCTGAACAAGTAGAAGGATAAAATTGGCACTTGCTAAAATGGAAAAACTAGAAGAACTGGTTTGAGAAAGAGAAGCAGGAATCATAAGGTAAGTCTGGGATACATTAAACTTAAGAAGACTATTAGACATCCAAATGGAGACACTAAGCTGGCAGCAGGAGTTATATGATAGGGATTCAGGGGAAAGGCACACATGGGAAATATAAATCCAGAAGTCATCGGCACATAGATGACATGTCCAGTCATAAGATTAAATGATATCACAAAAACTATGAGAAGAGACTGGAAGGGAATAATAAGAGTTCTGGGGCACTCCAACATTAAGAGTTCTAAAAGAAGAGAAAGATATAGCAAAGGACTGAGAACAATAGGCCAGTGAATTCAGACCAAAACCAACAGAGGGTAGGGTCATGGAGTGTCAAGTGCTGCTCGTAGGTCAAGTAAAATGAGAACTGATGTTTGATCTTTGGAGTAAGCAACATGGAGGTCATTAGTAACCTTGACCAGAGCTATTTCAGTTGAATGATGTAGGCAGAAGCCTGTTTGGAATGTTTCAAGAAAAAATGAGAACAGTGAAATTTGAGAGAGTGAAGATAGACAATTTTTGAAACAATTTTGCTATAAAGAGAAGGAGAGAAATGCAGTGGTAGCAGGAGAGGAGGGAGAGTAGGATCCAAGGAAGCTGTCTTTGTTTTCATTTCACAGATGGGAAATATAACAGTATGTTTGTAAGATGGTGGGTAAGAACCATTAGAGAGGAAAAAACTAGTGATTAGAAGAAAAGAGGGAAAATCACTGTGGGATGTTCTTAAGTACATTTGAGAAACAGAATCTAATATACAAGTAGAGGATTGGCATGTGCTGGGAATGTGGGTACTTCTATATTCATACTAACAAGAGAGAAAACAGAGCTTAGGTACACAAAGGCAGAGGTGGTTAAATGCAGTGGTACAAGCTTAAGGATGTTCTCTTCTGGATGCTTCTATTTTCTCAGTGAATAGAAAGGGAAGTAGTTATCTGTTTAAAGTTGGGATGTGGTAGGGAGGTTAGAGGTTTGGGGAAAGAGGGGAAGGTATGAAATGAAGCATCTAGAGGCATGAAAGTGTGAGTGGCATGGGAAAATATGATTGCCAGGCAGCATTATAAGTCTACTCAAATTTGGTGATCAGGAATTTGAAGTGAGACCAATAAGCCTGGAACGTTATGCAGAATAGATTAGGAACAGAAGAAGAGTTGAATTTAACCAGTCTTATGATGGCCAAGGAATAGAGTATTTACAGTGATTAATCATGAAATTTAAGTTAGGTTTTAATAACAGGAAAATATGAAGGAAATGAGGAATAGCAGGAAAGTAGGGGTCAAAGAATTGTTGAATCAGGGTATTAGAAAGTAAAGTGGAGATAAGAGTGTATAGCAAGAGAAGGATGCTTACAAGCAAGATTATGGCAGTTGTTAGTTATGAGATAGTCTTGAATGAACATAGGGATGTGTCTGAAGAAGGATGGAGGGCAAGATCACTGAAAGAAATGATGTCAAGGAACCAACTGTCTAGAGTAGTAGAAGGATCATTCTTATTAAAGAATCATGGCTGGAGCAGTGTTTGAAGATGTGAAAGTGAGCCAGGAGCCGAAATATTCAACAAACAAGGTTACATTCAACAAGGAGTCTAAAGTAAATGAGTTGATGAACTTTGTGATACTGAAGACAGTTATTCATCATAAGAAATGGGAACCTGCTTTTGCCTTTTACAGAATATTAATGACCACACAAAAAAGAATGACAGATAATTGAAAGTTATTTCAACAATCAAGAATAAAAGGGAATTTATTAAGTAGTGGGTAAATCATCCTGACATATTTAAGGCTGGATCGTGCCTTTCCATTCTTTAGGAAGAGTCATTCAAAAAAGAACCCATACAACAAACGTTATCTCTATTTGCTCTGAAAGAATCAGCTGACAAACTTTACTCAGATTTACCTTAAAAGTATTTGACCATAAAAAATACCTCTACACAGAACACATAAGAACAGAGAAATTATGAAATCAATATAATGTTCTATTAAGTAAGTTTAAAAAGTAAATAAGCAGCTATCTTTAAAAATAAAGTACTATTTTTCAAATGTGGGGGCAGGAGGAATAAGAAAGGAAACGATTGAACCATTTAGATAAGATTATTTCTTCCCTGAGTATCCTAAGTGCTGTAAGTCAACAGGGAAATCTGCAGGTTTCAGAAAATTGTTTCAATCATTCTGAACATTGATTATATTCATTCAATCTTAAGGAGATTATTAAGAAATACATATTTCTAGGGGAGCCTGGGTGGCTCAGTTGGTTCAGTGTCCAACTCTTGCTTTTGGCTCAGGTTATGATCTCAGGGTTGTGAGATCAAGCCCCTCGGCGGGTGCAAGGAATCCACTGGAGATTCTCTCACCCTCTACCTCTCCCTGCCCCCCTGCCCCAGCCCTACACGTGAGTGTGCAAGAGCATTTTCTCTCTCTCTCTCTCTCAAATAAATAAATAAATAAAATATAAAAAAAAAGAAATAACATTTCTAGGGGTGATCATGTAGCTATATGATGGCATTGTGATTCAGCAGCAGTTAAACACTAAATATTTCAGTTAGATTTTAAATTATATTCACAAATTCTAATCTTTTACAAAGAAAAATAGATGGAACATCATAGAAAGGTAGATGTATCTGTTTAATCATTATCTCCCGCCACCAAAAAAAAGGAAACTACAGAGCTCTGATGGGTGACCTGGCTTGGGTGAATGTATCAAATTAAAAGTAAATGAAAGCTAGACAAGATGCCTGTCTGTCATGATAGGATATTTAACTATGTGATTAGTTGCTGGGGAAACAAATATGACTAAAAGATACATCCCTGCCTTCAGGTCACCCATAAACTGGAGGGAAAGACATGCAGGTAAGCAAAATATGCATGGACAATATATATCTGTACATAAAATGCTAGGGGACCAACAGGAAGGGGTGAGTAAATCTTCTTGAGACAGTAAGAGGAGGCTCATGGGTGATATTTGAACTAGGCCTTGAGGACTGAGTTGGAGTTTAGATTGAAGGAGATCTGTATGGGTGTGTGTGCTGGGAGAGGGTGGAATTGGGAAGGAAGAAGCTCATGCAGAGGGGAAAGCATCAGCCAAATCTAGAGGAATGAAAATGCACAGGACATTTTAGTCAACTGTGAAGAGAAAAGTGTGATTTATGAAGAGAAACAATGGATGATAAACTTGTAAAATGAAATTAGAAATGTTGCCTTGTAAGTCATTTGTTTTTAAGACTTTAGATCTCATCCTGTTAAGTAGTTATTTGCCAAAGTGTGTTCCATAGAATATTAGTTCATGGGATGTTGATGGACATTACATGAACCATGGCACCTCTGATAAGGTTAAACAAAATTTAAAGGATTTCTTTACGACTTCTCCGCACTTCTTAATATACTAATACACATTGTGAATCTCAAAAGGAAAATAGCTTATGCAGTTGTATAAACTAATTTGATCACAGAATCCCCTTTTATAAGAAGCGTATTAGAGAACTAATGTTCTGTGGGAATGTACTCTTAAAATTGCTGCTGGGGCAATGGGGAAATCACTGCAATATAAATTGGTTTCCCACCACATGACATCATATATCTATTCCTCCACCCAATAAACATTTATTTATTTATCTTCTACATGCTAAGCCTAATAGTGCATAAAAGTACATGAGCCTTATAAATTCAGATTATGGTCATATGAATAAAAATAATATTAGATGCATACTGGGTTAATCTGAACAAAATAAAAATGAACTTGGATTCTTATTGTAAAGGATTCACATTCATCATGGTGTAGTAGTAGTTAGAGATGGAGACTCGGGAGCCAAACTGCTTGGGTTTAAACCCTAGCTATTCCACTTACTAGCTGTGTGATCTTGGGCAACTGCTTAACCAATCTGTGCTGCACTTTTCCCCTCTGTAAAATGGGAATTGTAACAGTACCTAACTCAGAGGTTGTTCTGATGATTAGGTAAATTGAATAAATTACTATTTATAAAGAGCTTAGAACAGTGGTTGGCATAAGGTAAGCACAATGAGGTTTGTTAAATAAATAAAACCAATACACTAGGGTCAGAGGGAGTATTTTTCTTTCCTTTCCCAAAGTATTTTATTGCACATTTACTCTGGGAAATTTTTGTAATAAATCAGTAGGCTGTTTAGAGATTGGTGAAAATGAGGTAAACACAAGACCATTTGGGCTCTTCCTTTAAGTGGGAAACTTGACTGCAATATCCATCTTTACCCTAGGTAGTGCACCATGGTCTCCTAGCTCTCGGTATTTTCTCCACACACTAGTTGGAAAAGTCCGGATACAAAAATGAAACAGGAGGATGAAGGAATAAAGTCAATTGCTAGTTTCTTCTTTATACTTTTTTCTATTTTTCAAATTATTCAAAATCAGTATGTATTATTTTTGTATTCAGGAAAAAAATGTTATTTTAAAAGGTAGCTTTTAAACTAGTGTTAGAAACAAAATGAATACAAAATGGTAACTTTTCTCCTTCCCAATCTAGTAGCCAGAGATAATTGAGAGGTCAAGGTAGGATGAAGCATTATGTTTCAAATTAGAAAAAGCTGTGACTCTACCAAAGAAATTCCAAACATCTTAATACGCTAAAAAAATCATGAACATTAACATATTATTATAAAGAAAATGATGTGATTCACATTGAAATCATAGCTGCTTGAGAATTCAGGTCACTGTTCCTGCTTTATAGAATAAAAAAAAAATGGTGTTCAAAGTTACCTCAAAATTAAAATTGCAAGAAAGAGTTGAACTCAAATTTCAAGGATTAAACCTGGGAAGCCTTCTCACAGATATTTCATAATAACAAAGCCTAAAGATTTTTTTTTCTTCAGACTGAATAAAAACATATTCCTCATTTTAGTAAATGTTGGATGGATCATTCAGACTGCTCAGGTCAAAAATCTTGCAGTCATTTTTCTCACGTCCCGCATCCAATCGCCCAGTATATCCTCTCTGCTCCTCTTCAAAATATGTCCAGAATCTGACCACTTACCACCCACACCCACTCCGGTCCAAGCCACCATCCAAACTGGTCTCCCTGCTACTGTTCTTCCCTTCAATTTATGCTCAAAACAGCATCCAAAGGAGTGATCCCACTACAGTATAAGCCAGATGGATCATCTCACTCCCAGTCATCCCCAAACTCAGCCATTTCCCATCATGCTTATTAAATAAAAGCTAAAGTCCTGGCCAATCCTTCCATAACCCAGTCCATGTTAGCCCTCTGATCTTACTCTTTCTCCCCTGTTCCATTTCAGTCTCCCTGCCCTTCTTCCTGTTTCTAGAACAAACCAATCAGGCCTTTGTTCTTCCCACTTGGAATGCTCTTTCTACAGACATCCAGGCACCTTACTCCCACACTTCTTTCACTGCTATGCTCAAATGTCACCTTACCAATAAAGTTTTCCCTGATCACCTCTTTTAAAATTGCAAGCCACCCTATGCATATATTCCTATCGGACTTCGGGGAATTTTCTCTAAATAGCACATAATACCATCTAACATTCCGTATATTTTCCTCATCTATCTCATTGTCTCTCCTCAATATAATGAAAGCTTCCTGAGGACAGGATTTTCCTTTGTTTTGTTCCTTAACATATTCTCAGAGGCCAGAATAGTGCTTAGTGCACACAGTAGCTGCTCAATAAATACTTGGTGGCTGTTAAATACAGTGGAGATATCATGTAGGCTTTTGGAAATAGACTCCTGAAATCTGGAGAGAGGCCTGAGCTGAAGCTATAACTTTAGGAGTCATCAGTGATGATGTCATTAAAAATAAAGACAGGAGAGATTTGGTAAAGAAAAAAAAAGAAAGAAAGAAAGAAAAGAAAAGAAAAAGAGACTTTCAAGAAAAGCATTTTCACAATCTTTGCTAGAAAAGCATAATGATAAAAATAATGCACTTTTTGCAAATTTCAAATTGGTAAAATTTACAAAACTGAAGGTGATTCAAAAGATATAAAACATGCAACTAATTGCAAGAGTCTGAGTCAACATTTTTTTTCCTTTTTTTAAAATTTAAATTCAAGTTAGTTAACATATAATATAGTATTGCTTTCAGGAGTAGAATTTAGTGATTCATCACTTACATATAACACCCAGTGCTCATCCCAACAAGTGCCCTCCTTAATCCCCATCCCCCATTTAGCCCATCCCCCCACCCACATCCCCTCCAGCAACCCTCAGTTTGTTCTCTTAACTATAGGGTCTCTCATGTTTGCCTTTTAATTGCTCTCTAACTGCATTTGCTTTATTTCATATTCAAGGTTATCTTATCTTTTCAGTAAATGAAGGACATGGATGCCTTCTCATCTTTCTGTTTACCACCTGATTTTAAACAACAACCACGGAACACTAATAAGTAAATGGAACACATGTAATGTGTTCCTCAAGAATTCCCATTCTAGCCTTCCTCCTCTGTGACCATTTAATTGTACTGGTGACTGGAAGGACTTGGGGGAATTGAATGTAATCTATTTGGAAGTAATGGCGATTACAATTCTCTCTCCAATAATTTGAAACTTAGTCTGAAGCTTCTTCAAAATATAAATGCAGAGCCCAAGGTCAGACAACACTTTACTGAGAATCAGCTATTAGAATGCAGAACGGTCGCCTGAAAGACTCTGCTGTCTGCATTTTGTGGAAACAGATGTGAAAAGTGGGGAAAGTATTATAAAATCACCACCACCACTGCTTGGTAATTTGTGTTAATTGTATGTATGAAGTTGTTGGCCCATTGTACTTCTTAAATGACATCCCTCATCAATCCCTGCAATTTGTCTCAACAAGATGCAGACACGGTTGGGCTGGAGGATGCCTAGCTGCAGAGCAATCTAAAAGCTTTTTCAAACACCTTTAATGCATATTCACAACCACCACTTTCTAAAATGCAGTATTTCATCACCTACTATATTTAAATTTCTAAAATCTGCATTATATATTTCAAGTATGTTTAAATCAAAGTTTAAGTATTGGAAAAGCCTACATAATTTAACAAGTAGTATGAATTAGAGGATGCTGACTCAGCAGATGATAGGCAATCAACGGGCCAATCTTAACTATATGAAAACTGCAAATAACTGCAGGTTTAAAGTTATGAAGATGAAGCTGAGAAAGAAATTAAAATTTCATAAAGGAAATAGACAAGGGAAATCAAATGAGGAAAAGCAAAAGTATAAAGGCAAAAAAGTTGAAAATATGAAACAACCCAAATAGTAGGTAAAACAGAAAATCAAGTAAATGAAATGAGTTCAGGCTCTAACTAAGCTAAAAAGAAATTAGTATTAATCAACCATCATACTAGACCCACATTTTTAAAAATGGAAATTATTTTAATGGGGGGTAAATGAAGCAAGAGAATTCTAGAATATTGTGGAGAATAACATCAAATAAATTTTTCTCAGACTCCTTCCCAATAAAATCTCTAGAACCCTCTTCTCTCTTACATCTCTCTAGTGCTCCTTGTTGTATCTAGTATCATAACCACAAATCTACCTTCCTCACCACAACACACTGATTTTCCTGTAAGATATTTGTATGGAGTATGGAAGTCAAGAAAATGACAAAATTTGAGACCTTTCAGGATGACCCATTATAAATCATATTTAACACTTATTGAATACCAGCATCATAGAATCATAGACTCTCAAGGTCAGAAGAGATTTTAAAGGTCTTCTAGTCCAGCCAAGCATCCATTCTCAAAGTCCTTCTGTGATATTCCTGCCAAGCAGCTAAACTATGCTTACTGAAACATGTTGATTGATGGAGAAACCACCATCTTCCAAAATGTCTCCTTTTACCTTCAAACATCACTTCAGCCTGTTATTTATTCCATTCTATGTCCCTCAAACTAAATAGTTCACCTGGGACATTTATTGATAAGAAAACATAAAAACATCTAAGTGACTAGAACCTACCTTACAGAGACTCTCATTTTATTCATATGATTGGGGGACTCCTGATAATCAGTATATTTTCAAAATTCCCCAAGTGAGGGGTGCCTGGGTGGCGTAGTCGGTTAAGCAACCAACTCTTGGTTTCGGCTCAGGCCCTGATTCCAGGGTTATGAGATTGAGCCCCGTGCTCAGCGTGAGTCTGCTTAAGATTCTCTCTCCCTCTCCTCAGCCCCTCCCACCACCTAAAATAAATAAATAAATAAATCTTCAACGTTCCCAAAGCGATTCTAATATGGAAGCCAGGATTAGAAACATTGCATAAAACTAAGTTCACTCCACACCATGGTAGAGTTACTATTAGAAAATGTCAGATGACCCATCTTCCTAAAACTTCTATTTATTAGTCTTGATTTGATTCCTTGATAATTATACAGTAGAATACAGTAACATTATAACATGGAAAGAGTACAAGATTCTAATTCAAACAGAGCTGATCCTAAGTGACCTTCCTAAGTGAATGACCTCAGCCAAATTGTCTAACTATTCTGAGTCACAGTTTCCCCATCTGTAAAAAGAGGATATAATCACTAATGGGGAGCTGAGGGAGATAATATATTCCACTTGGGCATACAATGCTAACATGTCCCTCTGAGCCTTCTCTAGGTAAATGTGGTAGAAAGACCCTATGGTGGCCCCATGATTCCCACTTCCTCCCCCCTTGAGTGTTCACACCAGATTTGCTCTCCCCTTAAGTGTATGTGGGACTTGTGACTTGCTTCTAACCAACAGAATATGGCAAAGATGAAAGGATTTTGTAGGTAAAATTAAGTTCCCAAATTAAGTTTATCCAAGGGAGGATTATCCTGGGTGGGCCTAACTTCATCCAGTGAAAGTCCTTAAAAGAATGACTGGACCCTCTCTGAAGTCAGAGACTCCAAGCAGCAGAGACTTCCTGGGTTGATAAAGTAAGGTCACGTTATAGTAGCTCACATGGCAAGGAACTGCAGGTGGCCTTTGGAGCCTCCAGCCAACAGGCAGTGAAAAATCAGAGCTCTCCACCATTCATTCAAGGAAATGAATTCTGCCAACAGCCTTAGTGAACCCAGAAGCAGATCTTCTCTCAGTCAAGTCTCTAAATGAAAATGCCTCTGTGAGAACCTGGGCAGAGGACCCATGAAGCTGTGTCCAGACTTCTGCGCCACAGGAACTTTGAGATAATTAATAGTGTGTTGTTTTGGGCGACCACGTTTGTGGTGGTTTGGTTTGCGGCACTAGAGACTATATAACGATTTCCATTTGAATGTTTCAAGTCTGTTCATGGTCTTGGTCAATCTCCCTAAAACATCTCCACTTCAGCAAACTTTCCTTTAAAGAGTGGCTTGCAAAAGTGGATGCAACCATCACAGCAAAAACTTATTCAGGCAGAAGGCATCAAAGGATGCGAAATCTTGGTTGGTGGTAGTCAGAAGTTTAATGAGAAACACAGTATTTACAATTAAATTTGATTATACCCTGTTTTATATCTTAAGGTACAGATCTCTCTGTTGTGTCAGTCTCACAGTGAGAGTAAAGAGACAAGGGTGCTCTTATTATCAAATTGTTTTATTAACAAGCCTCTCTTTTTCCATCTGGAAAGTAACCCATGAAATTTGATGTTTGTACTAAC
This sequence comes from Halichoerus grypus, assembly GCF_964656455.1. Lineage (NCBI taxonomy): Eukaryota > Metazoa > Chordata > Mammalia > Carnivora > Phocidae > Halichoerus > Halichoerus grypus. The sequence goes on from NC_135717.1 coordinate 111,991,827, forward strand.
TCCAAAGCTTGCAAAGTAGTTTTTTCAGAATTTCAGACTCATAAACATTTCTATTGCACTTTATATGAATCCATTAGTTTGTACAATCACTTGCACTGAATAATGACCTCACTCAACTCATGGTAATTTGGCCCACTCACATGCGCATGTGTGCACACACGTGGGTGTGTAGATTCTCCACAATCAGAAGAACCTCAGAACTCGTTTTCCTCTTTTCAGATTTGCACAGGCAAAGTACATTTAAAAGTGCTTCTTTGAATATGTGTTCATATCCAAACACATCATGAAGCCTCATTCTTTCACCCTTGATCACTAATGATTTTATGTCAGATGATATGATTATCTATCTTTAATTTCCAAAAGCAGTCTTTCTATTAATTGTTTTTGTAAAGGGGCATGCAGAGGAGATTAACAGCACCCCACCTATCACACATACCACCAACAGCCATTCATTGATTCCCAATGTCAAAGCTGTTAAAGACCATATACGTCGTTTTTCATCACCTTCCTTATTGAGGACATGAGCATATAACCCTAAAGGGAACTGACAAAGACAGATGCTCAGAATGACAAAACGAAAAGATAGAAAGGGCTTGTAATCTTGATGACATTGCTCAGCCAATGAATTAACCAGACCTCCACTATCCTACTGATCTCTTTGAACATGAGAAAATAAATGCTTTGTGTAGGCCACTTTCTGAGTATTCAGTTACTTGCAGTCACAAACACACTAAATGACACATTTGCCTATCTCCCATCCAAGGACTTACCAGGCTCCATCCTGCTTAGCTTCCGAGATCAGATGAGATTGGGCGCATTCAGGGTATGGCTGTAGACTACATTTGCCTATCTCTAACAATTTTTTAGCCTAAGTCTCAGTTTTTCCAGCAATACAAAAAGGAAATAAGGCTACATAGTCTTTGCAGATGATCAAGTTAAGATGAAGTAAATAAGTTCTGGTACAAGTTTCAATGTGTGTGGTGGTGGGGTCCCCCACACCAGCAAGCAATTCTCCAGACACCAGCTGAATGTCCTACAATTCAATGCCATTTTGACACTATCTACCCAGAGAGCATCAGATTTCACAGGTTAAGGGCTCAGTCCTATAAGACTGTCCTGTGTCATCCTCCCACCCCCCGGACTCCACTCACTTCAGACACCAGTCACAAGTCCAGATTGTCACCTGTGCTTCTGACAGACTGGCTATAAATGGAGGTTCCTACAACCCCCTCCTCAGGTTCAATTAATTGGCTAGAGGGGCTCACAGAACTCAGAGTAACATTTTACTTACTAGACCACTGGTTTACTATAAAAGAATATAACTCAGGCACAGCCAGATAAAGGGATGCATAGGGCATGGTATGGAGGGAGGGTGTGGAGCTTCCAGGCCCTCTCTGGGCATGCCACTCTCCCAGAACCTCCACATGTTCACCAACCCATAAGTTCTCCGAACCCCTTACCTTCTTGGGTCTTACAGAGACTTCATTCCAGAGGCATGATTGATGAACTCAGTGGCCACAGCAATTGATTCAACCTCCAGCCCCTCTCACCTCTCCAGAAGTTGAGAAAGTTCCAATCCTTTAACCACATGGTTGGCTCCACTGGTAACCAGCCCCCATCCTTAGGTGCCTTCCAAAAGTCACCTCATTAATATGACAAAAGAATTACTGTTCTCATCACTTAGGAAATTCAGAGGTTTTAGAAGCTCTGTGCCAGAAACAGGAACAAAAACAAAATAGATATTTCTTATTGTAAATCATAGTATCACACAAGGTCATTTGCCCTCATCCAATACAACTGTATCCTTATTAAAAGGGGAAATCTGAACACAGACACACACAGACACACACACACACACACAGGAAAACACACCACATGAACGTAAAGGTAGAAATGAGGATGATGCATCTACAACTCAGGGAACACCAAAGATGGCCAGCAAACCATCAGAAGCTATGAGAGTGGCTAGAAACAGCCCTCAGAAGAAACCAACTCTGCCAACACCTTGATTTTGGACTTCTAGGCTTCAGAATTGTGAGACAATGAATTTCTGTTAAGACATTCAGTCTGTGGTCCTTTGTTATAGCAGCCCTCGCAAAGGAATACATGATTCAATGTTAAAAGTAAACCCAAATTCCAAAGAAAACCAAACAGCAACAACAACAAAAACACAGAAAAGATTAAAAAAAACAACAACAACACAGAAAAGAGTGTTCTTTTTTTATAGTTACACATTCATAAGCTGATGTTTATTTACACAGATAATTGATGGTGGTACCAAAAACATTTTTCTCAACATAAAGTGTTTACATATGGATTAACCTTAGGTCAGAAACTGAAGAGCTTCTTAAAAGAGTAATATTCCACAGAGGAAAAAAAAAAAAAGAAAGAAGTTGGAGGGCATGTATTTTTAATAGAATCTAAGGGATAATTTTCAAATATACAAATAGAACAGAACAATAAGGAGGGCTAAGGGACAAGTGCATTTTCTTAATAAAATGAAATCACAAATGCTAGCATAGATTAAGAAGGTAATCATGAGATGTGAGAAGGGAATCCATTTGGACATATCTTTTAAATTTTAATTCTTTACAAAGAACTGTGAATTGTTATATTTGCATAGTTAATCATTACTTTTTAAGTCTTTCAGTTCCTTGAAATTTCTTACTAAAGAATTGTCAGTAAAAAGATGTGGAAGAAGATGTTTTGTATTGAATTTGAATCTATTATTCACTTAATTACAGCCTTCATGTAACAAAGGTTTCCTAATGTAGTCTCATCTAAAATTAATATATATATACATAGTGACTCCAAATGTTTAATGAGCTACAAGGTTTATTAACATTCCCATTTTATTTATTTTTAGCTTTACTAAAGCTCATCTATTGCCCACAGGCTTGTGATGCACATATCACATAATAAGAAGGCAAAATTAAATTTAAATTCTTATGTAGCAGAATTTCCTACAAGCAAATGAATACCAACATGGCTACATTATTTCAGAACTGCCAGATTTAAAATTGAAGATTACAGCTTTTATTTGCTTTTAATTAATCTTATATTTGTACATAGAGAGAGCACAAACAAGTGCCAAAGTTACCAACAGACCTAGAAAATGATATTTTGAATAAAAATGGGTACAGTTTCTGCAGCTTAGGGGTAGTTCTGCTCAAATAAACACCTCCCTCATCTATTGACTGATGGCAGAAATTATTAAAATGATTAATTCTTGTAAAAATATACTCTTAAAAATATTTCATTTTATTATTTATTTGAGATAGAAAGCGAGAGTGAGAGAGAGAGACAGCACAAACAGGGGGACGGGCAGAGGGGGAGGGAGAAGCAGGCTCTCCACTGAGCAGGGAGCCCGATGCAGGACTCGATCCCAGGACTTTGGGATCATGACCTGAGCCAAAGGCAGACGCTTAACCAATTGAGCCACCCAGGCGCCCCAAAATGTAAATACTCTTAAAGAGAGTAACACTTTAAGCTATTCTCAGTGGAAACATTTGAGATCCCACCTAAGTGCACATTTTTATAGCTGGTGGGTGGGGTTTGGGGAGGAAGTAGAGGAAAGAAGCACCTAAGATGGAGGCTGGAAGTACCGCAACCAGCATAGTTTCCTTATTTTACTTCTATCTATTCAGGATTCTGTTTTTCCAAATGAACCTCTTCTCATGGAAACCATGATATGGAATTCAGACACTGAATAGATGTGGTCTAATTTAAATTTATGTGCAAACATTTCTTGAGTATCTATTATGCACAAGATACTGAGCTAGACTTTATGGGAGACACAAATATAAAAAGACAGAGTGGCCGAGTTATCAGAAGCTTATAATCTGGAAGGGGTATAAAATAAGTTTAAAATTCACTAACCATACAGACGGTATACAGCATGGTGGATAAGAACGTGGACCCAAGATCTTTAATCTTCAATTTTAAATCTGGCTTGAATACTGGCTCCAACTGACAAGTCATGTAACCTCTCTGGGTTTCAGTTCCTCAACTGTGTAATGAGCGTGGCTTGTTAGGAAGCCGAATTGGGTGAATATATATAAAGCCCTCTGAACAGTGTAAGCAGTAAGTATGAGATAAGCGTCATTTGAGAAAACTATTTTAAAAAGTGAAAATGGGAGCTCCAGGAAGGGCAAGAGGGCATTTGATGGAAAAATCAGGAATGGCTTTTCTATGATAGGTAGCATAAAGCAGACAATATTCGTGACCCCACTCTCCTGCATCAGACACAAAAGAACTTTCCACCTTTTCAGAAAGTGTTACTGCCATTCTGCTGCTTGGTGGCTTCACTTCACATGTGGGTAGTACTGCAACTCACTCTTCCTTTTGTTTGCTCTTTCTCCTTGGTCACAATGAGAACAACTTGCACTAAAACTGTCATTTTATAACAAAAATATGTCAACATTTCACATACAGTCTTCACAAAAATGTCAGTATGAATTTTTATGATGCAAGTGTCATGAATATCCTTCCACATTCATTTATTTTTAATATATGAAGAAGTAAGTTCTTGTCTGCTAGGGGAATAGAGAACATGAGATGAATTTGGTTCATATCATGGTACTGTGTTGTTGTTTCTTTTTTAGAATGCCATGGATATTGGTGTGGTTAGGACTCAACCAGATAGTCTAGAATAAATAAAAAGTAATTTATCATGTGTACACAAAGTACAATATAATGCCTTTTCAAATGTTTGTACATCATTTACAACTGACTTAAAAATAAGTCTTAAAAACTGAACTACAGTGATTAAACCATCATGCTGTACACCTTAAACTTAAAACAATGATCTAAGTCAATTATTTCTTAATAGAACCAGAAAAAAAACTACACTACATAAACTCTTAAAATATTAGCTTTCCTCACAAACAATGAATCATGGAACACTACATCAAAAACTAATGATGTAATGTATGGTGATCAACATAACAATGAAAAATTAAAAAATATATTAGCTTTCCTCATTTTTTTTTTTTTTTTTTTTAAGATTTTTTATTTATTTATTTGAGAGAGAGAGAATGAGAGAGAGCAAGCACATGAGAGGGGGGAGGGTCAGAGGGAGAAGCAGACTCCCTGCCGAGCAGGGAGCCCGATGCGGGACTCGATCCAGGGACTCCAGGATCATGACCTGAGCCGAAGGCAGTCGCTTAACCAACTGAGCCACCCAGGCGCCCTTCCTCATTTTCTTTTAACTTAAAGAACCAGGTATTGTGGATTGAATTGTGTCCCCCAAAAAGATATGCTGCGGTCCTAACCCCCATCCCCATACCTGTAAATGTGACCTTATTTGGAAATAGGATCTTTGCAGATGTAATCAAGTTATGAGGTCATACTGGATTAGAGTGGACCCTGATCAAATGACTGGTATTGTTATAAAAAGAGGAAAATCTGGACAAAGAGAATAGACACAGAATAGAAGGCCACGTAATGATGAAAGCAGAGACTGGAGAGATGTAGCTAACTGCAAGCCAAGGAATGCCAAGGATTGCAGGCAAATGCCAGAAACTAGGAAGAGGCAGGGGAAGGATTATTCCCCAGAGACTTTAGAGGGAGCATTGCCCTGCTAACACCATGTTCATTTCAGACTCATAGCCTCTAGAACTGATAAAAAGAATAAATTTCTTTGCTTTAAGCCACTTGGTTTGTGGTACTTGGTAATGGCAGCCCTACAAAACTAATATAGTACGTCAGTTCATTCATTCAGGAATACTTCACAAATCTGCTGTGTGCTAAGCACTGCACCCAGTGCTGGGGACACGGTGTGAGCAAGTGCAACAAAGTCCCAGTTCTTGGGCACATAGGTTCTTGCAAAGAAGATGAACATTAAACAGACAAAACATACTCTCACTCATGAGATTCGATTGCAAACATCCTACCCAAAGTACCTCTCTCAAGTCATCCTTTAACACAACAGTTTAATTTTCTTTATAATCTTCATCACTGTATGAAATTATTGTGTTTGTTTGTCCTATGATTGTTACTAGTCTCCCTTCATTCCATCCTCAGCTTTTAGAAGAGTATGTGATATTGTGGACACCCAATAATTGTTGAATGAATGAATGAAGAATGAATGAATGAATGAGTTTTAAAAGATACAGCATAAGAGAGTGTTTATTAAGGAGATGTGACCTTTTCTAAAAGGTCAAAACAAGCTTTCCTGTGGAAATGATATTTGAGCAGAATAATAAATAGGAATTAACGGCTCACTGAGAACTAACAAGAGTTAATTTGAAGAACAGACAGAAAAGAGTGTTTCAAGCAAAGGAAATAGCACTTTTGAAGGCCTTAAGGCAGGAAACAATATAGCACATTTTAGAAACTCATAGCACAAGATGGCTGGGGCCCCAAGTGTGAAAGGAAGGCTACATCAAGTTGAGTTTGATGAAGCAGGCAGTGGCCAGATCACTGAGGCCAGGATATTGAAGCCAGGTCAAATATTTTGGCCTTAGCCTAGTAGACAATGGGGAACTTTTTCAGGGTTTTCAGAAGGAGAGTGAATGAGCATATTTGTCTTTTAAAAATTTCTCTTTCGCTCCTGGCTACATATCGGAAGCAGACAAGAATGGACATGGAGGATGAATTAGGGGCTATTAGAGCATTCTAGATGACAGATAGGGGAGCCCAGAGAGGAAACTAGCTCTGAAGATATAGACAGATTCAAAAGTCGTACAGTGGTTAAAAAGAACAAAAACAGAAGATTGTGGTGGATTAGATGCAAAGTAGTGAAGGACGAGGACAAGGTTTCTGGTCATGCTGTTGGGTGAATGGTGTATCATTTTTTCTGCTAAGGAACTGGAAGTGAATCAGGTGGCAGGGGGATGAATAAAAGAGTTTCGTTGTGACCATGCTGAGTTGAGTTTCTAGTGACACACCCAGATGCAGATGCTGAGTAGTCACAGATGAATCTGGATCTTGGCAGAGAGGCCTGGGCCAGCGACATCAGTCTAAGGAAATCACAGGCCTAGAGATGTCCTTAGTGAAAGTATTTAGAGAGAAGGGAAAAAGGTCTTAGATTATGTCTTGAAAAACTAAAGCACTTGGGTATATCCTTAATTTCTTTGCAATCTAGAGAGTTTTTTTTATTTGCTTCAACATGACCTTTCTATTGTCTAATTTGTTTTAAAACAATTAAAAAAAACATACTGAACAACATTGAATCTTTTGAATTTTATTCTAAACACTGAGATCCTAAATGTCATTTAAGGGGGGTTATAAAACTGAGTTTGCATCAGATGTATCTACCAATGATAAACATATAGGAATTAAACCACTTGGCATTTATTATATACATTTGCCAACTCCAAGTAAGTTTTGGATAAATATTCCCCACAGATATCAACTTGGCTTGCAATAGTCAAACTTCCTATATAAATACCTACATACAAACCCAAGAAAAGTTAATGTCACCAGATTGAATTCTCATTGCCTTCTCAACTTTGAACTAGTTTTTCATTTTCTGATATGCCTTTGGAGTACTGAGATCTTCAGGACTAGAAGAAAAGCAAGAAACAGAGCAGTGGCTTAATACTATGACTAGTTAACAAAACTAACTTTGGGTCACAGGAGTGTCAAAACACCTGCAGGAGGCAATAACATGTATGGTTTTCTTTCCAGAAACTGCTTTGACAAAGGCAGTATTAGGGAATGTTTATTTACAGTTAACTCACAGGAAAATTGCAAATTTTAAGATGCCTTCTTATTACTTATAAAAGTTTATTTCAAACTAACCCAGCTTTGAAGAGTCTTGCATCCTAAAATTTATTTATTCTGTTCTCTTCCTTCATTCTTGATTCAACAACTGATCACAGTTATAACGTAAAACATAAAACACCCTTTCCTCTACTCTACTTACTATTTACATAATTAACTTATCAGTGTTGATCACACAGAATCATAAGAATTTTGGAACTATAACCCTCTTTAGAAGTTACCTGGTTCAATTTTATTTTCATAGGTGAGGAAACAGAGGCTCAAGAGCATTAACTGACTTCCCTAAAAACACATGAATATAGCAAAATATATAATTAATTTTAGTTTTCTTTGGTTCCAGCCAGTATACTACCATTTATATGTAACAATTCATCTTTTCATATTTGGGAGAGAAAAACTGTACCAAGCTAGACACATCTATCATTACACACAAGTTTTACCCCACTATAAGTAAGCTTTAATAGTAGACATAAATCAACTTCCCAATTTTCTTTCAAAGGTTACGGACATCCTATATTGTATAATAAAACTCTCATGAAAGAATATCAATGAGCTTTAAGCTCTCCTCTCTATGTTGCAGTATGAGGTCATATTTAGAATGTCCCTTCACCGCATTATAAAATAAAATCTGCATTTCTATGATGAGTCTATCCATACTCCTCCTCAATTCATAATATGCAGGGGACTCTTAAAGGGAAACCACATTATCTGTAACTCCCTATCACAAAAATAGGGATTTGACTCTCACTGTTCCAGAAATCTCATTGAATAAAAAGGGTTTGTAAATGCTAAATTTTCTAAAAATAGATGACAAATATATTTTTCATCTCCTCTTAGAGTTTACCCTATTTGCTTGTTGTTCCTCTAAGCGACCTCTGGAAATATTACAATCTTCAGTTCATGAGCAGGGAGAGACATTCATTCCTGCCTTTATGAAGTAATTTTAGAAATGAGTTTCACAGACAGTAATAGGGTATCACTATGGACACAAGGGAGGGAGAGACATTCTTTGGCTAACTATGACTCAACATCCACAATCTTAGGATATTTATTTACGTAACAGGAGAGTTCAGCATATATTTAAGACTTCCTCGTGTTCTCATTGCAAATTAAATAAAATCCAAATGCCTGGGTCCCAAAAGACCCACCACCAACTCGACACTGCCTAACTCCAGCCTCATCTCAGACCACTTCCTCGCTTACTACCTGCCCACCATATGTCCCTTGAAAGTGACAACTTACATTTGACTTAGAGACCTTTCTTTTAGCTTTTTCTAATGCCTGGAATATTCTTACCTTTGATTGTCACATAGCGTGGCCTGCCCTGACCATCCTGCCTATATACACGTTATATATTACCTCAGGTCTCTCCCATTACCCTGCAGAGCATTTGTTACTATCTCAAATCATTGCTATTTTACAAGTTTATTATCCATCTTTCCCCTCTAGATTGTAAACTACATGAGGAAAGGGACTTTAATCCTAATTTACCACTTAGTTCCCAGGCACATAGATCAGTATCGAGCACATACGTGATGCCCAGTTAACAGGTATTAAATGAATGTAAAATTGATGTTGCTCTAATACTTTACATACCTTTTGTTCACTCAACTACATTTATTGTCTACTCTGTGTGAGATAACCTGCTAGGCATTACCTAACAGGAAAATTTAAAAATAGAATTCGTCAAATTCCCCAGATCTGGAGGAAACTCAAATCCTAAAGTTATAAAACTTTAGTATTGAACTTGAATGTAGAGATCATCTAGTGAAGCTTCTTTGTCCTGCATAGGAAGGAAGGGACAGAGATAATAGCATCTTGCCCAAAATAACATGTTTTTACTGCATTTCTAGAAAAGAAGTTGCGAAGTCAGATCCTCAATGGAATATTTATAGCACTGAAGTTTGCTTCCCAGCAATGAAGTCAAATTTACTACTATAATTATAAACATTATTACTACGATTACCACTACCACTTCCACTGGACCCCTCTGTGGATGTGACATAGCCCTTTGTTTCCTAAATATGGGAATGACCGTCTCTAAAACACATACCAAATGCTTTAAATACCAAACAATTAGGTCAATTCAGTCACTCAAATACATAAATTCTATCGACTCTTTATCAACTGACAAGACTATCACCTGCTCGAACAAGCTGACAATAACAAGGACTGCAGCCCAAAAGGGTTGAATCATCAGCGCCAAAAAGATATTATCACAGGGGCGCCTGGGTGGCTCAGTCGTTAAGCGTCTGCCTTCGGCTCAGGTCATGATCCCAGGGTCCTGGGATCGAGCCCCACATTGGACTCCCTGCACGGCGGGAAGCCGGCTTCTCCCTCTCCCACTCCCCTGCTTGTGTTCGCTCTCTTGCTGTGTCTCTGTCAAATAAATAAATAAAATCTTTAAAAAAAAAAAATATTATCACATACTGAGACCAACGCACTGAATGGATTCTTTAGTGTGGTGTGTAAGTTAAGGCTCGCATTACCTCACATAGTGCCTGTAACAGAGGGGTCAGTAAATAATGAATTGAGTCTGGTACAAATACTAAGTAACCGTCAAGGGCCAGCTGGACAGATGGATGAATGAATGACTGAAGGAAAGAATGATTCAGTGGGTTTCGCGCTGTGCTTCGCACCATGCTAGATACAGCTCAGCTGAGACATGGCATCATTCAGGGGATCAAAGAATCTTTAGGGTTAGGGGTAACTTAGAATAAGCCTTAAGAATTTGATTTCTCTCTGAGGACGTCACTTTACCAAACTTATCTCACCCCAATGTGGAAAATCTCTCCTAATAAATGACACCAAAAGCCCTTCACGGTCGCCTGGGTGGCTCAGTTGTTAAGCGTCTGCCTTGGGCTCAAGTCATGATCCCAGGGGATGGAGCCCCGCATTGGGCTCCCTGCTCAGCGGGAAGCCTGCTTCTCCCTCTGCCTCTACCCCTCCCCTTGCTCATGCTTGCTCTCGCTCTCTCAAACAAATAAAATCTTAAAAAGAGAAAAGAAAAGAAGAGAAGAGAAGAGGAGAGAAGAGAAGAGAAAAAAGAAAAGAAAAGAAAAGAAAAGTTCTGAGGGGCACCTGGGCGGCTGGGTCCGTTAGGCATCCAACTCTTGATTTCGGCTCAGGTCATGATCTCGGGGTTGTGAGATCTAGCCCCGAGCTGGGTTCTGCACTGGGCATGGAGCCTGTCTGGAATTTTCTCCCTCCCTCTGCCCTAACGCCTCCCCTCTCTCTTTCTCTCAAAAAATTAAAAAAAAAAAAAAAAGAAAGAAAGCAAATCCTGAATTAGTCCTTACACATCAAGTACGTAATATTTCATATTAAAGTGGTAGCCTTCACCAAAGGCTACGTGATACGGCTGTTACATACACAGTATGTTAATGGTTAAGAGTTACATACACAGGGTAAGTTACTGAGATGGTTAACAGACTCCGGCGTCACAGAAACTTGCACTCAGATCCTGGCCACGCCTGCCAGCTGCCTGACCCTTGGAACACTACCTCGTGTCTCTAAGCCTCAACGTGTTCATCTGTGAAAGCACAATAGAAGCATCTGTTCCACACTGTTCTCGTGTGAATTACATAAATGCCTGCTATGCCTGACACATACTGGACCTCCAAGAAAAGTGACGAGCAGCAGCAGTGATGAGAGCATAAATGGCTTAAACGCTTCAAGCACCAACTAAAGCACGGACATATCTAATATGTATTCAGCAATTTTAAACTTAACCATGGCTTTCCCATCTACTCACCACCACACGATCCAAATAGGAGTAACGGGATAAAAGTGAACCACAACCTGTCTTCTCTTCTGTAAGAGTTTTCTAATTAGCACATTAACTAATTTACTCCTTACAAATGTGCAAGTCGTAAACACAAACCGTTGCCTCAGACATCGATAACTTAAGTGATTTTACAAAGGTAAATGCATTACAAACTCATTGTAATTAGACATAATTAAGGATTGCACACCATAATTTATTTCTCTTCATGTTGGACTTTTTATTTAATGAATTTATGATTCTAACAAGGAGTCTATGTTAGAGCATTAATTAAAATCTGTAGTATTTTGGTTCAGTATGTAATTTTCATTAAAGAGACCCAGTAGGTTCAATAAGAATCTCAAAAATAATTCATTCCCCCAAATATTTTAAATCTAAGTCTTCTCAACATATTATTATTAGCAATAATCTTTTTGTTTTTTACTTTTCAGAGTTAGTGGGTCAGTAGAAAGTAATGCTGAAATTTTTTCCTGGATAGATCTGATTGAAACTGTGTTTTGCACATGAAAGGGGCTCAGAATCATTATTATAAACTGATTCAACTGCAAATTTATTTGCAAACTTTGGGAAGTCTTAACTTCAAAACAAAACTAAAAAATATTTACAACAAACCAAAGGTGATTAAACACCAAAATATTTAGTTAAAAAAAATCAGTCCTATATCTAAGATGTTTTTCCACTTGAGGAGAAACAATAACAAAATACCCATTAATTAAGCAACTCACTCATTTCAAACACCCAAACTACAAGTAGTACTGAAGAATATTAAAATTTGACTCATAATGCTTTAAAAAATAGTTCATAATTCATAGTTGAGCTAGACTGTGTTTAATGATTTTTCTTCTTCTTAATAAGCAACTGTTTAAAGAAAATCAATGCAAAAAAAGTTTATTTTATCTCACTGATGGTAATTATTCATTGTGTCCTAATTCCTGTTATTGGCTATTCCATGGCTATTCCTATGGACCTCTCTAAAATCAGATAGCAAATCTGACTTATCAAGTGACAATTTTACATTCTTTCTTATATGTCACTTCTATATGTAAAGAAATAAGGGGTGGGAGAGAGAATTCAGAAGAGAAAAACCCTGAGCAGCTAGACTCCAAATAATTGGAAGAACTACAGCGCCATCTTGTGGAAGAAAGTGTCCAATTAGTGAATGCTTTGATTCTATTAGAGAAGAAATGTGATTGAATTCTTGGCCACCAACTCTAATTTCTTTTAATGATATATTATTTTAAAACCTTCAATCTGGAATGTCTGTCAAACAGCAAATGATGCTATTAAGGGACTAACATATATAATACAGAAACCAGATGAACTATGTCTATTTTATGGATAAAGAAAATACAAAGTTAATATCTTTATTAGAGGTTGTCCTAATAAAGAAGGACCCTTTAAAGAGGGTGAGGGATGGGAGATGAATAAAGCTGAAGGTCTTGGTTGTTCCATCCTCTTTTCAAATTCAAATTCTTATTCAAAGGAATAAGGAAACCCTTAACATGACTGCCATGCAGTTTCTGAAAAACTTATTAAGGAAGGATTTCCTTTAACATCCATAATCATAAAGCAAAAAAATCAAGGAGGTGGGAAGGGAAAGAAGGTTGGTTGGGTGAAGTCAGAGCGGCACACATCTCTTTCTTTCTTCTTAATTCAATCAATCAAAATTTACTGAGAGCCTACAGTGTGCCAAGCACTTGCTAAGCACAGGGAGTAAAAAGATGAATAATACACATAGTCCCTCCCTGATGACACTCAATGACTAGTATAGTACACAGATCATTTCAAGGTAAGGAAATGCTCAGGAAGGCCAGTCTGGGAGGTCATCCTATCTGCAGGACATTGAACAGAACTTTGAGGGGTAGAACACCCCAAATCAGTGGGTAGAACCAAATAGTGAACCCTGCGTGAATCCTATACTCCAACATACTTTTCAAAGTGCTTTTCAGACTACTGTGTTTCCCATGCAAACCAAACAAAAGCATAGAGGACAGAATTTCTCTTTTGTAGAATTAAACATCCTCTCCTTCTTCTGTGCTCCCATAACAATTTGCTCATAACTTAATATGGAACTTTACTCCTTATGAATAATTATTAGTAATTATTTACCTGCCTGCTTCTCCTAAGACTGCAAACTTTTTTAAAATCAAGGCTGTCTCACTCACTTAACACCAATCACTTAACCACTTAACACCAACCACAGTGCGTATGGGGCACTCAGTTCTTGAACTGGACCAGTTATATTTTACAAGAGTATTCGTTTGGCCACAGTGATAAGCTCCTGAGTAAGAATAATGCAGGTATTCCTTAAGACACCCAGACTAGTACTATAAGTAAGGATACCCATTTCTTTCTAAGGTTGTCAACTACCAAACTCTTGTTTGGGAGCCTTCAAAACTCCCATCTCCTGAACAAACAATGGCAGTGGATAAAAGAAAATGTGTCTCTATATCTGTGCTTTTAATTTGGGGGGGGGGGACACTTAAGTAAGATTTTTTTTCTAAAATTTTCTAAATATTCTTTCTTTAAGGGAATAAAAATCTAAAGAGGTACTTACCTGACATAGAACTAATGAGAATAAAGCAAGAAAATTAACATTATCCAAGATGACTTCAATCTCCCAGTGCGGTGCTTTTGCTCTTGCTTCCCTCTGCCTCACCCCTGCCCACCCTCAATTCTTAGCTCCCACTCACCCCAACCCCTGCCTGAACTTTATTCTTTATCTAAAATATTAACACCTAATTACAGAAGAGTTAGCAGCAGCCCAGAAGGAGAATATCTTACAAATCATTAACAAAGAGCATTTGGGAACCCAATTCCTGTCTTACTAGAGTACCTTTTATTTCTCTTTTATTTGGCCACATTTTAGGCACTCACCTCAAGCTATTCACCTCAAAGTGCTTGACAGCAAAAAGAAACATACATCAGTAACTTATAACCAACTGGACATAAAGATCTCTAAAGAAACCACTGTTAGACAAGAAGTTTAACACATCCACACTTGCGGTGTATCCGGGTGCTAAAACAGGCAAGGCTACCAGTAGGGTTGTACCGTACGCATGCGCATCAAGTACCTAATTCTCAGCAACTCGATTTTTAAGTGAGGGCCCAGAGTTTTATAAGCTGGTTTGCAAAGAAGAAATGCTTCAGTAGTCATTAAATGAGAGGAAAAATCTTGATGTGAAATAACAATTCTTTTAGCTCTCTACAGGGTCAAGGATGTAAGCGTTGCATTTTAAATACGATACTGCAAATCTGTCTCATTTAAAATGCCATCCAGACTTGTACTCTTATAATACAAAGTGCTAAGCACAAAACTCATATTACAATCTATTTCTTAACTCTGACTTTTGATTAAACTAGATAGTTACACAAAAGGTCTAGGCATAGTGGCTGGTACTTAACGGTTTCCTTCCCCTTCCCCTTGCCTTTGGAAGTAAGAGGACTGGGAGCATGTCTCTTCTTTCCTTAGAAAAATGATAAAACCTCTCTGAATCTCAGTTTCTGTCTGTGAAGGATAGTTATACCACCTCATCCAGTCATTGGAAGGGATAAAATATATAACCTGTAAATAGCTAATTGTAAGTAGTTGCCCAGTAGAAAGTAGCTATTATTGTTAGTGTTGTTATTATTATTTTTTTGAGTGGTTTGGCATAAACTGCATACTCAAACTTCTTCTTTTTTTTTTTTAAAGATTTTATTTATTTATTTGACAGAGAGAGACACAGCGAGAGAGGGAACACAAGGAGGGGGAGTGGGAGAGGGAGAAGAAGGCTTCCCGCGGAGCAGGGAGCCCGATGTGGGGCTCGATCCCAGGACCCTGGGATCATGACCTGAGCCGAAGGCAGATGCTTAACGACTGAGCCACCCAGGCGGCCCTGCATACTCAAACTTCTAACCTTTACAATACTCACCGAAACACAAATCTAAGTAGACAAACTGTGCTTGAATCTTGTTGGTATTATACAGAAAACCTCAGAGGTGGCTAAGCACCTTTACTATTACAAATTTCTTAAATGCAAGTTTTTTTTCAGTGTCAGCCTTGAGGTTTTAATAATAAAATTGCATCATCCATCTATATTCTAGTTTTTTCTTCATTAAAAATCAGTTTCCAAGGAGAAAATCCAATTATGCCAATACAAAATCCTAGGAGTGGTTGACTGAAAAAATCTGAGATCTTGTTGAAAAAGACACGAATGGGTCCTTTAGTAGCTCTGAGGTAGCTAAGTTGAAAATGCCAAGGAAAGTTGTATTTTTGTGGTTGTTATTTTATTACCCTTTCCAGTAATTTTCCACTTGAATGCCCTTTAAACCTGTAATTTAGGCACACTTTATTCTTTATTGTATTTCAATCTGGGAGGCAAATAACTTCATCAACTTAATCGAAGACCGGGAACCACCAAGAATTCTGGTTAGAGTTCTAGTATTGATTTAGCTCTTAATTTTCCATTAATTAAATTAGGACAATAACCAGACTGTCTTCAGGACTGTGTTGGCAAGAACCCTTCTGCTCCATCTTTGATTCTCCCTTCCCCTTTCCACTGCCAGTGTTCAGAAAATATTATGGAACTGAATTTATCACAGTAAAATTGCTTCCACTAAACAATCTCATATTAAGTAAAATTCAGCTTAAAATCATTATAATGGCTTTTCTCTTTCCTACAAACTATGCTTATTCCCTTCTCAACACAGTTCTCATTGCCCCATATGAAACCCATGAAATCAATTTCTCCTGGTTTTGGTCACTCCGATCACTTCTGCAAGCCCAGGAGAGCCTAAGACTGAGCTCTGGAGCACTCCATTATTTTCAAAAACATTTAAAGGTACAAAGGAGAATCCAGGCAAGGAGACTGAGGAGAAAGATAGACAATAACTCAAAATGGTATGGTGTCCTGAAGCCAAGTGAAAAAAACTTTCAAGAACTGGAAGTGATCAATTATGTTAAACACTGGTGATGAGCAAAGGAAGATGAGGGCAGATTACAGATCATCAGACTTGACAGATGGAGGTTGCTGTTGGCTCATACAGGTGTGGTTTTGGTGAAATAAAGCTTGATTCGAATTGTTATAAAAATGGGAGCTGAGACCATAGAGACATTGAGGTTTGCTATACAGGATAGTAAATAAGTTGGTAACTACCACAGACATAGATGGAAGGGAGATTTCTTTTCTCCTTTTGTTTAAGATTGTTGATTAATATTATAGCACTGATGGCAGAGAAGAAAGGAGACATGTAATGATGCTAGACAAAAGAGAGATAATTATGGGGCGCCTGGGTGGCTCAGCCGGTTAAGTGTCTGCCTTCAGCCCAGGTCATGATCGCAAGACCCTAGGATCAAGTCCCGCATTGGGCTCCCTGCTCTGCGGGGAAACTGTTCCTCCCTCTCCCTCTGCCCTTCCCCCCACTCGTGCTTGCTCTCTCTCTTGCACTCTCAGTCTCTCTCTCAAATAAATAAATAAATAAAATCTTCAAAAAAAAAAAAAGAGAGATAATTATGGCACTACAATTCTTGAGAAAGTGAAAAGAGATGGAGTCCAGTGCACAAGTAAAGGGTTGTCCCCAAACGGGGAAACCAACACTTGCACTGTAGCAGAAGGCTACAGATGTGGGCAGGCTGTTTGGTGGAAAAATAACATTATCTTCTGATTGTATTCTCAGTGAAATAAGAAGGAAAATCATCCACTAAGAGCAAGGAGCAGAGAGGAGGAGTTGGAAATTTGAGATGAAAGAAGAGGGGGTGAAATACTGATCCCTGAGAGAGAGAAAATACATCAGTGGGGAAATGGGAACTGTGGTCGACTAAGAATTGCAAATGCTGCACAAAGGCCCACTTGACACAGACAGTCATGAAATTTAAAAGAGATCAATTCGAATAGTTAGGTGTTTTTCCCTGGTGATCAACTATAAACTTGGGAAACATTTATTGACTGTTTATTATGTGCCAAGCACTGTTCGAAGCATTTTACTTTTATTAATACCTTTGAGCCCACAACAATCCCATGAGATTGGCACAGACGAGGAACCAGAGGCACAGAGGCATTAGGAAACTTATCCTAGGTCACAGAGCGAGTAAATGCTATCCCAGGATTCAAAGAGTGTAGGTCCAGAGCTCAGACCATTAACCACTAAACTATACCACCTTTTTGCAAATAGTTGGGATTAACCAGTGGTGGTTTTCTGCCACTTGAGTAAGGCAGAGGGGAGGCAAGGGACCTGAGGGTGTTTGCAAGTAATTAGACAATGGAACCCAATCTGGGCAGGGAGGAAGTGCAAACAGGAACTAGAGCGGTGGACATTAAAAATGGCATCATCGGGGGTGCCTGGCTGGCTCAGTCAAGCAGAGCATGGGACTCTTGATCTCGGAGTCGTGAGTTTGAGCTCCACATCGGCAGTAGAGCTTACTTTAAAAACTAACTAATTAATTAATTAATTAATTAAAAATGGTGTCACCAATGGATTGGAAGTCCTGGTATGATTGAAGAATTACCATGGAGGCAGTGAGCTGAATGGGATGTCAGAATTGAGATTTTGAGGGTGGTATAGTTATTCATAAGAACAAAATCTAAGGTTTGACCAGAAGAATTGGAAGCTAAAGTAAGAAGGAAGGATGAGAAAAAATTGTAAGAGAAAAAGGTCAAGGAACTAAAACTGGATGGAGTTTCCACATGAATCAGGGGTGGTGAGGGAAAGAAGAATGTGAGCTGGGTCTTACAGTCTTCACCAACTGAGAAAGATTGACTAGAAGAGTGGGCGATTGCTGCAGGATGAGAGGATGCATAGAGTCAGACAGCCTTGCTCCGAACAGGGGTTACCAACTCGTCCCAGTTTGCCCGGAACTCTCCCAGTTTTAGTACTGACAATCCTACATCCTGGTCCTCCTTGAGCTGGGGATTCTGGGAGAGAAGGAAGGATGAGGTATTTGTGGAGGAGGCAATAAAAAGATAATACCTGCTCTATCTCCAGGTCCTGTGTGATGTGGCTGTTAGGAATTTTAAGTCATAAAACTGCCATGTGGTGGTTACTACTACTATATTCAGCTCCTCCTCTCAGAATGTGAGATGGAAGCTTTGCTCAAATGATCTGCTTTATTTGAGACAAAGGTTTCCAACACATTTTCCTCGCATTTTGTCTGACTTGGTCCCTTAAGGATAGCGATCATGTTTCTGATCTCATTAAACCTAATATGCTCTAAAAGCTATAGCTAATTGTCTATGATCAGTAAGTGTTGTAAGTGCCTGAATGGGCTCAATGGGAAATATTGCTCAGCTGAGACAGTCATATCCCACAAAAGAGCCTGAGCACTCCGGGAAGGATTAGCAAGGCACAATCAGCCTACTTTCATGCATCTGCAGCGAGACATAGCTCTGCCAGAGAAGCATCTGCATCCCCCACTCCACTATTTCAAAGGCTTCTGGGGCTAAGGTTCGGAGAATCATACTATTTCACAGATAGAAGAAAACATTAAAGATGCTTTAGAAGTTATTAGAGTCATGGCAACCATCTTCTTTGACTAAACTCTTGCATGAATTCTCCACTCAGATTGTGTACTAAATGTAGTTTCTGTGTATTTCCAGTTTCACGTGACAGCAAATGCTCTATGATATTTTCTGATTTGTTTGAGGACCGTACATAGACAAAATTTGTGGCATATTAAGTGATTTAAAAATAGCATCTGCACAGAAAAAGGCTGAAAGAATACACTAAAGGTTAACTGAACAATAATCCAAAAGGGGCAATGAGACCACCAGGCTGGTGTGAGCTGCCTTCCAGATCTTTCCTACCTTTTAACCATACATGCTCTTCTTCTCTCTCCTTGCTCTTGTCACCAAATTTCTCAAAAGCAAATTTGATATTTCTTCAACCCCAATTCACTCCTTGGCTTGCAATCTTTGGCCTATATCCTCTTAGAAGGTCACCAGGGATTACACTGGTAGGCATTTCTGAGAAAATCCCAGTTTCCTATACTTGTACTATTTTGAGCAAAAACAAATAGACTGTGTAAATATGAGCTGATGGTTATTCATTTGTTAGTCTCACACAAAATTATAAATCAGAAAAAAAAACAACCTTGGATAGACCGACCACCTATCCTAAGTTGAGGTTTAGACTTCCATCTCTCCAATTCAGGACCCAACTCCCCTTGAAATTTCAGCAGCACTTAAAATCATTTGCTGTCTTTTTCCTGAAATTATCTCACCCCGTCCTATGTTTTTAATATCTCTTCTCTTATTCACCTATTATTTTTTCTTCCTTCTACCTTCAAAATTAGTGCATTATATTCTACATAATTCCAGAACTTTTAGTAACATGTAATTTTAACTTCTTTTTAAATTCTTTAAAATTCTTTTAAAATTCTCTTTCCCAGAATATTTTTTTTCTGAATGTTCCTTCTTTGGTTTTCTTAATTGCTTCTTTTCTTCCTCCAAAGACAGGTAATCCCCAAGAACTTATATTTGGACTTCTCCCTGCTTTCTACAAGGCTGATCTTTATTAGCCATGTTGTCTACTATTGTGATTTCAACTGTTATTTCAAAACAGAATGTAGCCCAAACCAAATGTTTTAAGAATTCTTTCCTGCAGTTCCAGCTCATTGCTGAACATCTCCACCTGGGTCTCCCACAGTTACCTCACATTCTATCCAAAATCCCATTCATCTCCCTAACCAAAACTAATTCTTCTGATTTCCCTAACTCTGTTAAAGAAGCCACCAACCTCATGGTTACCCAAACTTAAAATCTCTATTTCTAATCCATCCTAGTCATTTAAAAATTTTAATTTATTCTCCCTCACTCTAGGTCTGACAATCAATAGTTCTTATCTACTTCTATGATCATAAAACCTTCTTAATTGCCTCTCTGCCTCAGTTTCTCCACCTTCCAGTCCATCTAGAATATTATTTTCAAACTGATCTTCTTAAACCCAGTGTCAGAACCTCCTTTATTTGGAAACCTTTAACAGACTCCAACTGTATGGCTAAAGAAAGTCAAACCTCCTAACCTGGCACCCAAGACCCTCCAGGCTGGGTGTATGTCTCTGATGATACTTATCTTACAACAGATTCACACCTCTTAGATTCTAAAATCAGAAACAAGAAAATCATGAATAATCAAAATTACCCTGGAAAAGTCCTTCGACAGGCACTCCACTGGAGACCACGAGTTGGTTCAGCACAGCCCGTTTTTCCTCCAGCATTGGAACAGATTCCTGTTTCTTTGGTTGAGCATCAGATGAAGTAGTTGGCTTGCTTTTAGGGTCCATTTTATACGAAAAATGCATATATGCATATCTTTAAAAATTAGAATCACACTCAGCTCAGTGATATGCTCGCACTTGAGAGGCACCCAGAACAGAGACAAACTGAGGGAACCACAGACTCACATGCTTCCTGTCATGCTCACTCCAGGCAATCACTGAGAGGAAGGATGGGCGGCATTGCCAGCACTATCTAAATTGCCATTTTTCTCTCTTTGATTTCTAGGATTGTTAGTTTGTTTTGCTAAGGTCGTGGACTTCCACTGTTATGTCCTTTTAAAAAAGTTATTTAGATACATGGCTTTACTTCCCCCCCCCCCCAGCCCTGAACTTTGAAGATAGGAATCATGTCATATTCCTATTTGCATCTTTACCACACTTAACACTGTACTGCGTCACCCTGTAAATATTTTCTCAGCAAATCAAATTTGCTTTGATTTGTTTATAAGAGTTAAGTGAATAACAGGGTAGTTTTTAACAGAATATGCCTAATGAAAATGTCATTTCCTATTTTATTAAGAATCCATATCTTTTTCCATGAAGACATACTGGCAAAGTCTTTTCTATTGCAATTATTTAAAAGCAGCAGCTATTTTTTTCTAAATAAACAAATCTATTTTACACACAGTAATAAAAAAATATCAGTAAACTCCAGCAGAGGCAGTGAAATAGATTGATATATGCTTGCTATCTATATCTGATGACCAAAATACACATATTAAAGTATATGTAATTTAAATACATATTCATATATTTATATTCCAAAATAATAATAACCTAGAGTTATTTTAAATAACAAGGAAATAACTACCATAATGGCATCATGATTATATTAAAATCATGAAAAAAACTGATAGCATCCCAGCATTAGACGATATAGTTTGCCAATGTTATTTAAATATACTCTATGAATATGACTACAAACTTCCTAGAAAATCATAATTATATTACCCTATGTAACCTGAGATTATTACAGCTATTTACCTTGGGGAAGTATAAGATATCCAGAGCTGCTTCTGGGAATCAATTTAAATAAATCACCCTGTGCATTTTGGGGGACATACAAAAATAAATTTTGGATGCGCTGCCACATCCT
Organism: Halichoerus grypus; assembly: GCF_964656455.1. Taxonomy (NCBI): domain Eukaryota; kingdom Metazoa; phylum Chordata; class Mammalia; order Carnivora; family Phocidae; genus Halichoerus; species Halichoerus grypus. The sequence continues at coordinate 112,013,687 of NC_135717.1, forward strand.
CTAGATACCTGTATTTGATTCTTCCCGAAATTTAGTGACAGAATCTACCCTGTAGCATCCGAGAGTGCACACTTGGCAGGTTTGAGAAGTCATCTTGAGTTGGGGCAGAGCTAGTGACCATGTCCCAGAAACACTAAAGGGAAGCTATGAGGGTGACTCTAGGTGTGTCACACAGCCTTGCTTCCCTGGGCAACATCTGCCGGACTTTGTGAAAGTTCCTGGGAACATTGATCCCCCAGCGGAGGCTGGAGCTTCCTCTGACCGCTAGAGGGCTCCGGGGGATCATTACTGCAGGTCGCCCTCTAGGGGCGGTGGAAGGAAATGGCCTGGCTGTGTGATGAAGTTTACATTCCAAACACCAACCACAACTGGACCCTGAGGCTAAAATAGAGACACCCAGGCGTGCCTGGGTGGCTCAGTCAGCTAAGCGGCTGCCTTCAGCTCAGGTCATGATCCCGGGCTCCTGGGATCAAGCCCCGCATCGGGCTTCCTGCTCAGAAAGGAGCCTGCTTCTCCCTCTCCCTGCTGCTCCCCTTGCTTGTGAGCTCTCTCTCTCTGTCAAATAAGTAAAATAAAATCTTTTAAAAAAAATAAAATTTACCCCAAAGACACAGATGTAGTGAAAAGAAGGGCCATATGCACCCCAATGTTCATAGCAGCAATGTCCACAACAGCCAAACTGTGGAAAGAGCCGAGATGCCCTTCAACAGAGGAATTAAGGATAAAGAAGATGTGGTCCATATATACAATGGAATATTACTCAGCCATCAGAAAGGATGAATACCCAACTTTTACATCAACATGGATGGGACTGGAGGAGATTATGCTAAGTGAAATAAGTCAAGCAGAGAAAGTCAATTATCATATGGTTTCACTTCTTTGTGGAACATAAGGAATAGCATGGAGGACATTAGGAGAAGGAAGGGGAAAATGAAGGGGGTGGGAAATCGGAGGGGGAGACGAACCGTGAGAGACTATGGACTCCGAGAAACAAACAGGGTTTTAGAGGGGAGGGGGGATTGGTTAGCCCAGTGATGGGTATTAAGGAGGGCACGTACTACATGGAGCACTGGGTGTTATACAAAAACAATGAATCGTGGACCACCACATCAAAAACTAATGATGTATTGTATGGTGACTAACATAACATAATAAAATTAAATTAAATTTAAAAAATAACAAAATAGAGCCAATGAATGTGGGGGCGGGCCTTGGGTATTTGGAGCTGGATAAAGATGCTTCTGGGTCACTGATGCCAGGACAGCTTAGCAGAGAAAGACCTTCCTACCTAGACATTTATGGCTTTTTCACCCATGTGCAAAGATGTTACCCTGAAGGAGAAAAGTTATATGTCAGAATTAAGAAAGAATAGAATATATACAGGCTTTGGGATCAGACAGATGTGCCTTCACATTCCAGCTTCCCCATTTACTAGCATGATATCGTAAGTGTGTAATATATTTAGTCTCTGTAATCTTCAGTTTTCTTGCCTAGGAAATGTAATGTTAAGTGTTTGGTATACACAGTGCTTCAAAAATAGGACATAGTCGAGGAAAGGAAGCTGTACTTATTTTGTTATTTTTATTTAACCTACTACAATTGGAATCTCTGAGACTGTGGGCAGTATCATTCTGTGCTGTCCCTAGCTACCTTTAATAAAATCTGGCATCTCCGTCAACACCTACCAAGACTCCATACTAATAAGAGCCAAACCTGGTAAAATGTGAGATGCACAGGAAAGTCTACAGCTCCTAAAACTGCTGTCTTTTGTCCTTTGGATACAGATTTTTAATTGTTCTCATGAAAATCAGAAGGTAGCCTATCTCTATAATCCCCCACCTGGTAGAGCTGATAGGTCAAAATGGAACTTTAATTGGCATGTCCGGTATTTTTGGTTCTCCAAGGGGCCAGAAGCCTCATGCTGAGTGATGGTGGACAGAATCAGCAGAGTGGGAGGAAAGGTAGTGGGAGCGGCCAACCTACCTACCTAACACCTGCCAGTCTCCTTGCCTGGTATTGACCCATACCCTTAGGCTCCACCTGTTAAACATCTCAACATCAGGCACAGATGATTCTAATCTCATCTCATTCTGCCACTGCGAAGGTTTCCCTGTCCCATCTGTTTTTGCATTAGCCCCTTGGACACTTACTTCAGCCTGGATTTAAACTGTTCCACCCCTAGCTTAGATTTTAAGCTTAAGACCTCTTTAGAGTCAATTTCCCCAACTCTCATCCCACAAATATCCTATCTGTCTCAAATTATTCCTTTCTCCCTGACAACTCTCAAAAGACCTGATAGTTAAGGCTGCATATTTTAAATAAGAGATGAGAGCTAGCGTTATTGCCTGAAGACACTGAACCAGCACTAAGATTCTTCATAGATGTAGCTATAGAAATAGGATCAATTGGTTGCATTAGTTAGTTTCTGTTAGTTAATATTTCTATTAAGGAAAAACTCAGAAACTACACAGAAATGACTATTCATCCTCTAATGAAGAATGCAGTTAATGCACAATAACTACATATTACTTATTAACTAATACGGTGGCTTTTGTCTAATCTCTTTATGGCAGAACATGTGCTTGGAGTTTTGCACTTGGGATTTTTCTTTCTTCTTCTTTTTTTTTTTTTTTTTTTTTTTTTAATTCCTGTAATAATGGTGGATTTCCACAGATATATCTGTTTTTCTCCTCTGGAACTCCTAGTGACCAGGAGCATATATTTCTAGGATAGTAAGGTGGGAAGTGAATGGTGCAGGAATTAATTAGTGGTCTAAGAATTGCAAGGGATAATAATAAATAGTCCACCCAGATGTTACACTGGATTTTAGAACTTGTTAGACCCCAATGTGACATAATAGATGGACAGTGACATTCATCTTAAAGTACTACAGGGTACCTCTTATTTCCTCTATGGTCTCAGTTTAGCATGCTACCCTGTATGTTCTTATTGATTTGTAAATTAATGAATTCATTGAGGAGGAAAAATTCATGTATTTGACTGGATGTTTGTCAATATTGCTATGAAAAAAAATGTTCAAATTCTGTACTGGTGCATTCTGTCCTACAAAAACAAGCACTGTCTCTCTCCATATGTGACAGAGAATCTGCCACACTAGTCAATTACAAAACCTAATCTTTTGAATTATTTTGAATTAAACATCAAAGGTTTAGATGCCAGAAAAGGCAACAACAGATTTTTTTTTCCATTTCCACATTACAAAACTGCAACTCTGAAAAAAAAAAAATTTTTTTTTTAGGAGTTTACTGCTTTCTAGAGTCCTTGTCATCAAGTTTTGACATAAAGTAATTTCAGGCACCCAATTTAGAAAACAAACAGCTATTAAATGTCCAAAATGTCTATCGCTATAGATGTTCTAATAAGAGAATAATGTTAATGTGCTTCTCTCTGCCTCCTTCTCAAAAAATAGGCAGTTCAAGGTGTGTTTATTCACTCTTACAAATATATTTCCCCACTCTGTCAAAAGGAGAAGCATAATTCAGTTGAAGTGCATCAGAACTGTGTTTCCTTATACTATATTATGTGACAAGCTGTAAATAAAATGAACTCTTTATGAATACATTATGCATGGGATATGTTCCCAGGGTGGCATATAAAGAGTATTTTAATGACATACATTTTTCTAGGTAACCAAAAGCAAGTTGCTATTTCAACAACCCACGGACTGAATATAAAGCAATTTTAAAGGTCCTAACACAAACTCGGTAGTCCTGGCCCCTGAAATATTGATATGTCAACACAGTAAGCTTCATCTAGAGAATTATTCCTTTAGGAAATTATATGGACCACATGAACTTTTTAAAGAATGCCTTTAATACCATATGAATAGAATTTCTATTTTAATGCTAAATTTCTTTAAATGGTATCTATCATTGCATACCTTTTAGATATAAACAAGCACATACAATTATTATATTGTTAAGTTATATGAATAATTGGGAAACATAACAGAACCCCAAATTTTATAATTGAGCAGGGAAAATAACAAACCAAAAACCATGCATAAAGTGAAAGTGCTCATAATATACTTTATTAAAAAGCTGGATATAAACTTTATATAAGGAATGATCCTGATCTCACAAAAAGAAAAAATACATATTCCTAGAAAAAAACAGAAGAAATCTAACAAAATGCTAACAGCTAGATACCTCTTTGGGGTTGGATGTTCTTTCTACATTTCTGCATTCTTCTATTTTCTGTAATAAGTATTAATTTTATTTTCAGAAATAATATCATTTCTTTATTAAACAAGTATTTGTTGAGTCCCTATAGTAGGCTGAGCACCTGTGCCAGGCACTGCTCTAGGCTGGGTGTGCAGCAGGAAACAACACTCAGCCTTTGCCCTCTTAGAGAATATGTTCTTCAAGCAGTGGGGTGGGGGGGTGGGGGGGAGGCAGAGAGATAATTAACAAATCAGTGTGTAAATAAATAGAATATTTGCTAAGGAGTGGGGAAAAGTGGGTTAAGGGGATAGGGAAATATAGGAAATGTGGGAGTGTAGGAAGACATTACTGGTGAGTCCACATGGAGGGAGGGTGAGACAGGCAGCAAGTGCAAGAGTGAATTTCCCAGGTATTGGCGGGGAGGAGTGATCCAGGCAGAAGAAATGGTGAGTGGAAGTCGCCAGGGCCGAAGTTTGCATGGCATGCTTGAGAAAGGGTGACAGCTGGAGCTCTGGGTGAGGTGGAGAGTGATAGATGATGAGCTCAGAGAGGCAGCTCACAATCAGGGCTTAAGACACTGGCTTGAGGAGACCACTGGAGAGCTTTAAGGAGAAGAGTGCTGTGACCTGACTCGCATTTCAGCTGTGTGCAGAATAGACTGGAGGGCAGAGGCAGAAGGCTGGGAGGCAAGTCAGAAATTATTACAGGGATCTGGACAGAGATGAAGGCGGTTTAGGTGAGAACAGCACTGGCAGGGTGGTGAGCAGCGTTCAGATACCAGAGTGTACTCTATAAAAAGGGGGAATGAGTGAGGGATTTGGGAATTGTTCATAATAAAGTTAAATTGTGTTTTGCATATGTGATAGTTAATTTTGTGTGTCAGCTGGACTGGGCTAAGGGATGCTCAGATAGCTGGTAAAACATTATTCCTAGGTGTGTTTGGAAGGGTGTCTCCAGAAGAGATTAGCATTTGAGTCAGAACTGAGTCAAGTAGATGGCTCTCACCAATGCCAGTGGGCATCACTCCATCCTTTGAGGGACTGAATAGAATGAAAAGATGGAAAAAAGGTGAATTCGCTCTCTCTGCTTGAGCTGGGACATCCATCTTCTCTAGCCCTTGGCCATCAGTGCTCCTGGTTCTTGAGCCTAGGGACTTCAATGAATTATCCCACTGGCATCCTAGTTCTCCAGCTTGCACATAGCAGATAGTAAGACTTCTCAGCCACCATAACTGCATGAGCCAATTCCTATAAGAAATCTCCTCTTACATCTATCTATCTATCTATCTATCTATCTATCTATCTATCATCTATCTATCCATCTATTCTATTGGTTCTCTTTCTCTGGAGAAACCCGATTTCAAGCTATATTACAAAGCTGTGATCACCAAGACAGCATGGTACTGGCACAAAAACAGACATATAGACCAATGGAACAGAACAGAGAACCCAGATGTGGACCCTCAACTCTATGGTCAAATAATCTTTGACAAAGCAGGAAAAAACATGCAATGGAAAAAAGACAGTCTCTTCAATAAATGGTGCTGGGAAAATTGGACAGCCACATGCAGAAGAATGAAACTCGACCATTCTCTAACACCACTCACAAAGATAAACTCAAAGTGGATGAAAGACCTCAATGTGAGACAGGAATCCATCAAAATCCTAGAGGAGAACATAGGCAGTAACCTCTTTGACTTCACCCACAGCAACTTCTTTCAAGATACACCTCCAAAAGCTAGTGAAACAAAAGCAAAAATGAACTTTTGGGACTTCATCAAGATAAAAAGCTTCTGCACAGCAAAGGAAACAGTCAACAAAACAAAGAGGCAACCCACAGAATGGGAGAAGATATTTGTAAATGACACTACAGATAAAGGGCTGGTATCCAAGATCTATAAAGAACTTCTCAAACTCAACACCCAAAAAACAAATAATCAAGTCAAAAAGTGGGCAGAAGAGATGAAAAGACACTTCTCTGAAGAAGACATACAAATGGCTAACAGACACATGAAAAAATGTTCATCATCATTAGCCATCAGGGAAATTCAAATCAAAACCACATTGAGATACCACCTTACAGCAGTTAGGATGGCAAAAATGGACAGGGAAAGAAACAACAAATGTTGGAGAGGTTGTGGAGAAAGGGGAACCCTCTTACACTGTTGGTGGGAATGCAAGTTGGTACAGCCACTTTGGAAAACAGTGTGGAGGTTCCTCAAAAATTTAAAAATAGAGCTATCCTATGATCCAGCAATTGCACTCCTGGGTATTTACCCCAAAGACACAGATGTAGTGAAAAGAAGGGCCATATGCACCCCAATGTTCATAGCAGCAATGTCCACAACAGCCAAATTGTGGAAAGAGCTGAGATGCCCTTCAACAGATGAATGGATAAAGAAGATGTGGCCCATATGTACAATGGAATATTACTCAGCCATCAGAAAGGATGAATACCCAACTTTTACATCAACATGGATGGGACTGGAGGAGATTATGCTAAGTGAAATAAGTCAAGCAGAGAAAGTCAATTATCATATGGTTTCACTTCTTTGTGGAACATAAGGAATAGCATGGAGGACATTAGGAGAAGGAAGGGAAAAATGAAGGGGGTGGGAAATCGGAGGGAGAGATTTGGACTCTGAGAAACAAACAGGGTTTTAGAGGGGAGGGGATTGGTTAGCCTGGAGATGGGTATTAAGGAGGGCACGTACTGCATGGAGCACTGGGTGTTATACGAAAACAATGGATCGTGGATCACCACATCAAAAACCAATGATGTATTGTATGGTGACTAACATAACATAATAAAATTAAAAAAAAAAAAAAAGAAACCTAATACAGCACATTTCCTTTTATGAAAGTTCTAAAGTTTAATAACTCAATCTCTCCATTTTTCTATGTCTTAGTGGTCTTAGTTTCAACAACTTTCTGCAAAATATCTATTGGGGTTTTATTTTAGCAGAGAAAGGATTAGTAAAACTTTACCTTAATTATGCAAAGGAAAACTGCCAGGTACCATTAATCTTTCACACTGTCTATATTCTTGTTAGTTCTTGAAGAATTAGTGTCATGTATCCAGTGAATACAATAGACAAATTTTTCTAAAATACAATAGAATCATCTTTTAAACATTCCAGGCTTCTAAAGTGAGGCAATGGACTTATTGCAACTTTAAATAAAGTGCCATCACTGTTTTCAGATAGCTAGTTGGAGAGGATAGCCTCATGCTGACACTGAGGAATAGGTTTTATGAATAGAGTGACTTGGGGCACCTGGGTGGCTCAGTCGGTTAAGCATCTGGCTCTTCATTTTGGCTCAGGTCATGATCTCAGGGTTGTAAGATCAAGCCCTGCGTCCAGCTTTGCCCTGGGTGTGGAACCTGCTTGAGACTCTCTCTCTCCCCCCTCAAAAAAAAATTAAAATTAAAAATAAAATGAGAGTGACTAAAATCACTAGTTCTTCAAAAGATATTGATTCTGAAAATTATTGAGGGGAGAAAAAGCACCTGTGTAAAAGGCTGTTTTTAATGTCAATTCCAAAATATGGAACACAAGCCTCCAGAAGCTAAGAATTCAGACTTGAAAGCAGATAGCCTTGATTTTGAGTTCCTGCTCACCCTTTGCCAGCCAGGTGACCTTGAGCCAGTTACTGAAGTTCTTTGAACCTGTTTTCTCAGTTGTAAAATGTAACAATGTGCATACCAGTGTATATATGAATGAATTCCTAAAGTCTCCTGAATGCCAGAGTCTGTGCTTCTCTTTAACCTGACTTCCCACTCCAGCCAAATTTCCTCATCTTCTCCTAAATGTGACAGCTCTGGATTACCATGCCCATGTGGCTTCTGAAGCAGAAAATATATATAGGAGGCATCTTTTGAAAGTGGTCATTGCTTTCATTTCTAGGTCTCCTTGGTGCTGCTACCTTTGGGCTACACCTTTACAATTTACCTGGTTATTGGACTGTTGTCTTCATTATTAACTACATTTACTCAGTTTCTTCTTTGTGCCAGGTACATTTTTTTTTTCTCGTTAAACTTTTGTTTTAATGGGCCTCAAAATTCTGTGACAGATTTTTGGTCAAGTTGTTTCCATTAAAAAGTACTGATTTTAAAAACTAGTAACTTAAAACTGCCACACACACACAAAAAAAGCAATTGGTCCACAAAACATTCTCCTTTCCTTCTGAAGGTTTTACGATGCATTGTTATCATTAACCAGTCTTTTACTATTAAACTTAAATGGCCAATTGACACAAACAGTTCTGAGACCGTTCTTCCACCACTGATTAAGACTGGGGTGGCAAGTATTGGGGATAATATTCATTTAGCCTTCTGAGCTTTCTGGGCAGACTTGGTGACCTTGCCAGCTCCAGCTGCTTTCTCGTCCACTTCTTTGATGACACCCACAGCAACCGTCTGTCTCATGTCACGAACAGCAAAACGGCCCAGAGGAGGATAGTCAGAGAAGCTCTCAACACACATAGGCTTGCCAGGAACCATATCAACAATGGCAGCATCACCAGATTTCAAGAACTTGGGACCATCTTCCAGCTTTTTTCCAGAATGACGATCTATCTTCTCCTTGAGCTCAGCAAACTTGCAAGCAATGTGAGCTGTGTGATGTTGATGTGAGTCTTTTCCTTTCCCATTTTGGTTTAGGTTGAGCGGTGGTTTTCACGACACCTGTGTTCTGGCGGCAAACCCATTGCGAAAAAGCTATGCCAGGTACATTTTGTTAGGCACTTTCATAAACTTATTTCATTTCATTTTAACAGACACTTGAGGTGACAAAGGTTACTTTTCAGGGGTACGCAGAACAGTGGCCCTCCAAAGATGACCGTGTTCTAATTCCCAGGCTCTATGATTATGTTATTTTATGTGCCAAAGGGGACTCTGCAGATGTGATTAAGGTTAAGGACCTTGAGACGGGAGGGATTATCCTGGATTATCCAGGGATCCCAATCCAATCACAGGCATCCTTAAAGGAGAGAAGCTTCCTGGTGGCTGTTAGAATGCCAGGGAGCTGGCTTTGAAGATAGAAGAAGGGAGCTACAAGCTGAGAAATGCAGGTGCCTCCCAGAATGTCGAAAACATAAGGAAATGGTTTCTGTCCTGGAGACTCCAGAGGGAACACAGCCCTGCTGACCTCCTTGTGTCAGCCCAGTGAGACCCTTGTGACTTCAGATTTCCAGAACAGTTAGGTAACAAATGTATGTTGTTTTAAGCCACTGATTATGTGGTCATTGGTTATAACAGCAATAAAAATATTGATAAGTATCCCTTATCATATTATTTTAAAACTCTAGAGAAGTAAGTTCTTCTGTTATAACTTGTGCTCAGCTTCATCTTCTGGGTCCCTCTCCCTTCACTTTATCATCTGCCTTTGTTGGCCCAGGTCTGGCCACCCACCTTTCTTTTAATGCTTGGTCACACACATTTCAAGCATAGATCACCACCTCTTTTATGTTGATATCAAAGTGCCAAATCTTTTATTTATCCCTCATGCAGATTAAGTGTACAAAAAAAATGTCATCATAGACTTTAACCAAAATGTAAATATGTAGGACCTTAACTATGTACCCATAATGAATTGAAATCTGATTGATCTGTAAAAGCCTTAATTAAGACGTAAATAAATAGACTAGCTCTACCAGATTTCATACAATACACTCCCCAAGCTGGGGCTTTGGGCACAAGATTTGATATGTCAGGCTTTTCCACTTGGGTCTAGGAGATGAGTCATGTTGGCATTTCACTATGAGAAACCTAGAATGGAAAGATCCATTCTAGTCTCAGGCCTAAAACCACATTCCCTCATTCCAGATTCACCTGAAAGTTCTGTACTTAGGGAATTATTGGTTTGTAATGAAGCTTTGATTTTCCCAGTACATGAATAAAAGAAATTGGATATTCTATCTGGTCTGTGAATGTATCACACTGGGTTATAATTATATGTATATATGTCTTTCCTTTAAATAGAACTGTGAGCTCCCTGAGTACCTTGTTCAGTGCTGTGTTCTCAGCACCCAACACAATCCATATCACTGTGAGTAGACTCTCAATAAGTCTTGAATAAATAAGTAATTAAATAAGTAAGAGGGCAAATGAGGGAGTAGGTCAAGTTTGCTCAGCTGTCTTTGTACCTACCCTAGCAGTGACTTTCTTCTATGTGTGGGTACTAGTTTCCTTTTTCTACCTCCCAATAGTCCCCCATCCTGGTCCTTGGTACTCCTCTCATGAGATCCTCTTTATAGTCCCACCTGCCTCCAGCTCAGCTCAATCCTACACTTTCCCACACAGGGGGAAAAAGGGATGTGATGACTCTTACAAGACGGCTTCAATTCTCTGGACCAATCAAATGTTTCCAGATGACTCTTTTACTTTAGGGTGCTTTAGAAGCTTTAGCAGAAGCTCCCGTGCTGGGCTCCTCTAGCTGTAACTTCAGTGAGGGGACAGTATCTCTCCTTCCCCTGACCCCTTTTCCCTCAGTTCCTGGTTTTTGGTTTTATCCTCCACATAGCATCTCTTCCAGGAAAGGCTCTTGGACAGGACTTCCAATGGCTCTAGACAGCTGTCTTTGCTATGTGGACAATATCTAGGTTACAAGGAGAATTCCACCTCTTCTAGAAGGGAATGCACTTGCTTCCCAGGCACAGCAACTTGTGCTCACTCCTCACATGACTCACAGCTAGGTCTCTCCCATACTGAAGATCTCCTGGATGGCAATAAGATTTCAGGCTCTGGGTGTCTCAAAATCCAGGACATAAATGTGAAGCTCTTGGAGTAGTCTCACTGAGGCTCCCTTCACTCTAGGCTTGAGAAAAAGGCGGTACAAATCTCCACCCTGCCTCCTTGAAAGGAATGTATTGAAAAACAATGTGACAGAATTTCCCTCCTAAAAAATCTTTTCTCAAATACTCTCCTTTTTCACTCTCTATCTTTAATGTCAACACAGTGATCAACCTTTCCTAGTTTGCCTGGAACTGTCCCAGTTTTAGCATGGAAAGTCCTGCATCTCAGCAAACCCCCAGGCCTTAGCAAAGTGTGACCTATTTCTAGAAGAAAGGTCCAAGAATCATAAAACTGGTTTTTGGTCACATGTTTTCAAAATCTGAATTTTAATGTGCCACCCCACTTTAATATGTAGTATCAGTATTATCTTACTCTCTCAAATTTTTCAACTTAACATCCCATTACTTACATGCATATACATATATACATGTATGCCAGATAGAACTGTTATGATTATGCCCACTTTACAGAAAAATAAATGGAGGCTTACAGGATTCAATAACTTGTTCAAAGTCTCCATGGGAATGTGGAACAACTAGAATTCTTATACATTGCTAGAAGGAATATAAAATGACACATTTGGAAAACAGTTTGGCAGTCTCTTAAAAAGTTAAATATACACTTCCCATATGATCCAGCAAGCCCACCTCTAGGATATACCCAAGGGAAATTAAAATATTTGTCCACAGGAAGGTTTGTACATAAATGTTCATAGCAGCCTCATTCATAATAGCCAAAACTAGAAACAAGCTAAATGTTCACTAACAGAATAGACTTTTTTTCATTGTGATATATCTATGCAATGGTACTGCTCTGCAATAAAAGGAAATAAACTATTGATACATTGAACAACATGGGTGAATCTCAAAAATACCATGCAGTTGAGCAAAAGAAGCCAGGCACCAAGACTACATAAGGTATCAGGAAACTAGACAAATGTAATTTACACTGATGGAAAACAGAGAAGTGGTTGCCCATGCCCCAGAGTGGGCGAAGGGAGTTAACTTGGAAAGTGCACAAAGGAATATTTTGTAGTGATGGATACCTAATATATTTTGATTGTGGTGACGGTTCCCCAGGTGTATACATTTGTCAAAACTTATCAAAATGTACACTTAAAATTATACCTCAGTAAAATTATTTTTTAAACTTAACCAGAAAAAGAACAAACTAAACCCAAGCTAGCAGGAAGAAAAAATAAAGATTAGAGCAAAGATAAATAAAATAGAGAACAGAAAAACAGTAGAGAAAATCAATGAAACCAAAAGTTGGTTCCTTGAAATGATCAACATTGACAAATATTTATAGTTAGATAGACTTAGGAAAAAAGAAGACTCAAATCACTAAAATTAGAAATGAAAGTGGGGACACTACAACTGATTCTACAGAAATAAAAGGGATTGTGAGAGAGTAATATGAACAATTATAATCAAACAAATTGAATAACCCAGGTGAAATGGACAAATATCTGCAAATACAAACTTACCAAGGCTAACTCACCAAGAAAAAGAAAATCTGAATAGACTTATAAATAGCAAGGAGATTGATCAGTAATCAAAAATCTCACAACAAAGAAAAGTCCTGGTCAGGAAGGCATCACCAGTGAATTCTAACAAACATTTATTAAAAAAAGAAACACCAATCTTTCCCAAACTTATTGAAAAATTGAAGAGGAGGGAACACTTCCTAATTCATTCTTTGAGGTTGGCAATACTCTGATACCAGAGCTAGAAAAAGACACTATAAGAAAAGAAAACCACAGATCAATATCCCTTATGAAATTCTCATTGAAATAATAACAAAATTCAGCAAAATGAATTTATAAAAACACTCACAAACTAGGAATAGAAACAAATGATCTCAACATAATAAAATCCATATATGAAAAACATCAGACTTAATGGTAAAAAATTAAAAGCTTTTCCTATAAAATCAGGAACAAGGTAAGGATACCCATTTTTGCCATTCTATTCAACATGGTATTGGAAATCCTAACCATACACTTAGACAAGGAAAAGAAATAAAAGACATCCAAATTGGAAAGAGAGAAATAAAATTATCTCTGCAGATGATATGATCTTATCTATAAAACCCCTAAAGTTTACACAAAAACATTGTTAGAACTTATAAATGAATCCAGTAGGATAAAAAGTCAATACATAAAAATCATTGGCATTTCTGTACACTAACAATAAACAATTCAAAAAGGAAATTGCAAAAACAACTCCATTTACAATAGCATCAAAAAGAATAAAATTCTTAGGAATTAACTTAACCAAGGAGCTGAAAGCCTTGTAAAATGAAAAATACAAAACACTGTTGAAAGAAATTAAGAAAAATAAATGGAAAACACATTCCATATTCATGCATTAGAAGATCTAATGTTGTTAAAATATCAATACTACCCAATGTGATCTATAGATTCAATGCAATCCCTATCAAAATCTCCATGATGATTTCTGCAGAAATAGAAAAATCATCCTAAAATTCATATGGAATCTCAAAAAATGCTGAATAGCCAAACAATCTTGAAAAAAAAAAATGAAGTTAGAGGAATCACACTTCTTAATTTCAAAGCTATAGTAATCAAAACAGTGTGATACCAGCATAAAGACAGATACATAGACCAAAGTAATAGAATAGAGAGCCCAGGACAAAATCCTCACATATGTGGTCAAATGATTTTGACAAGGGGGTCAAAACTATTCAATGGGGAGAGGACAATCTAATTGACAAATAGTGCTGGGAAAATTGGATATCCACATGCAAAAGAATGAAGTTGTACCCTTACCTAACACCACTTACAAAAATGAACTCAAATGGATCAAAGACCTAAAAACTATTAAACTCTTTGAAGAAAACATAAAGGAAAAGCTTTGTGACATTGGATTTGCCAATGATTTTTGTATACGGCAAGAAAGACACAGACAACAACAGCAACAAAAATAGACAAACTGAACTTCATAAAAATTTTTAAATCATGCATCACAAGATGCTGTCAACAGAGTAAAAGGACATCCCACAGACTGGAAGAAAATACTTGCAAATCATATATCTGATAAGGGATTAATATCAAGAATAAATAGAGAACTCCGAAAACTTAACAATAAAATAAACCAAACAACTCAAAAGTGAGCAAAAAGGGGGTGCCTTGGTGGCGCAGTCAGTTAAGCATCCCACTCTTGGTTTTGGCTCAGATCATGATCTCAGGGTCATGAGACTAAGCACCGCACTGGGCTCCACACTCTGGATGGAGACTGCTTAAGTTTCTATCTCCCTCTGCCCCTCTCCCCTCCAAAATAAATAAATAAATCTTTAAAAAACAACAGCAACAACAAAAGTGAGCAAAGGACTTGGACTTGAATAGAGATCTCTCCAAAGAAGATATGTAAATGGCCAATAAGCACATGGAAAGATGCTCATCACTAATCATTAGAGAAATGCAAATCAAAACTATGAGATACCACTTCACATCTATTAGGATGGCTACTGAAAACAAAACAAAACAAAAATAGAAAGTAACAAGTATTGGTGAGAATGTGGAGAAATTGCAACTTGTTCACTGTTGGTGGGAACATAATATGGTTCAGCTACTGTGGAAAACAGTATGGTAGTTCCCCAAAAAATTAAAAATAGAAATACTGTATGATACAGCAATTCCATTCTGGATATGTACCTAAAAGAACTGAAAGCAGGGTCTCGAAGAGATATTTGTACACTCATGTTCATAGCATCATTATTCACAATAGCTAAAAAGCGGAGGCAACTCAACCGTCCATCAATGGATGAATGGATAAGCAAAATGTGGTATCTGCATACAATCAATATTATTCAGCCTTAAAAAGGAATACAATTCTGTTAAGTTTTTATTTATTTATTCATGTAAGTAATCTCTATAACCAATGTGGGGCTCAAACTCATAACCCCAAGATCAAAAGTCACATGCTTTTCCAACTGAGCCAGCTAGGCACCCCAAGGAAGACACGTGCCACAACATGGATGAACCTTGAGGACATCATTTTAAGTGAAATAAGCCAGTCACAAAAAGACAAATACTATATGATTCCACTTACATGAAGTATTTAGAGTAGTCAAAATCAGAGACAGAAAGTAGAATGGTGGTTTCCAGGGGCTGGGGGGAAGCGAGGGATAGTAGTTATTCTTTAATGGGTGCAGAGTTTAGTTTTATAAAATGAAAAGAGTTCTGGAGATGGATGGTGGTGATGGTAGCCCAACATTATGAATTATTTAATACCACTAAGCTGTACACTTAAAAATGATTAAGATGGTGAATTTTATGTTTATTTTACCACAACAAAAATAATGGAAAAACTATATGAATGGGCTTGGGGCAAAAAAATCCAGTCAAGAAATGGGCAGAAGACATGAACAGACAATTCTCTAAAGAAGACATACAAATGGCCAACAGACACATGAAAAAAATGTTCAACATCACTTGACATCAGGGAAATCCAAATCAAAACCACAATGAGATACCACCTCACACAGGTCAGAATGGCTACAATTAACAACTCAGGAAACAACAGATGTTGGTGAGGATGTGGAGAAAAGGGAACACTCTTACACCGTTGGTGGGAATGCAAACTGGTGCAGCCACTCTGAAAAACAGTATGGAGGTTCCTCAAAAAGTTAAAAACAGAACTACCCTACAACCCAGCAATTGCATTACTAGGTATTTATTCAAAGAATACCAACATAGTGATTCGAAGGGGCCCATGCACCCCAATGTTTATAGCAACAATGTCCCACAATAGCCAAACTATGGGAAGAGCCCAGATGTCCATTGACAGATGAATGGATTAGGAAGGTGTGATATACATATACAATGGAATATTACTCAGCCATCAAAAAGAATGAAATCTTGCCATTTGCAACAACATGGATGGAACTAGAGGATATTTTGCTAAGAGAAATAAGTCAGTCAGAGAAAGACAAATACCATATGATTTCACTCATAAGTGAAATTTAAGAAACAAAACAGATGAACATAGGGGAAGGGAAGGAAAAATAAAATAAGATGAAAATAGGGAGACAAACCATAAGAGACACTGAACTCTAGGAAACAAACAGCATTGCTGGAGGGGAGGTGCGTGGGGGGATGGGGTAACTGGGTGATGGACATTAAGGAGAGTACGTGATGTAATAAGCACGGGGGGTTATACGCAAGTGATGAATCACTAAATTCTACCCTTGAAACTAATAATACAGTATATGTTAACTAAATTGAATTTAAATAAAGAATTTTAAAAAATGATTAAGATGGTGAATTTTATGTTTATTTTACCACAATAAAAACTATATGAATGGGGTGGGGGAAAATGGCTAAAAGAACTTAAGTAGTTGACTGGGGGTTTTGGAATGTGAGAAACAGAGAAAAAGAGAGACTTTTTTAATATAAGACTTTTAATACTGTTGCCCTTCAAACTATATGCATGTGATACTTGAATAAAAACAAAATTCAATTCTTATTTGTTTTATTTGTTTGTTTGTTTTTTGTTTTTTTTTTTTTTGAGAGAGAGAGCACCAGAGCAGGGTGAGGAGGGGCAGAGGGAGAGAGCCTTAAGCAGGCTCCACTCCCAGCATGGAGCCTGATGTGGGGCTCAATCTCACAACCCGAAGATCATGACCTGAGCTGAAATAAAGAGTAGGATGCTTAACCGACTGAGCCACCCAAGTGCCCCCAAAACTCAATTCCTGGGGCACCTGGGTGGCTCAGTCGTTAAGCGTCTGTCTTCGGCTCAGGTCATGATCCCAGGGTCCTGGGATCGAGCCCCACATTGGGCTCCCTGCTCAGCCAGGAGCCTGCTTCTCCCTCTCCCACTCCCCCTGCTTGTGTTCCCTCTCTCGCTGTCTCTCTCTCTCTGTGTCAAATAAATAAATAAATAAATAAATAAATAAATAAATAAATAAATCTTTAAAAAAAAAAAAACTCAATTCCTGTTTGAAGTTATCATTTCTTTGGGGTGCTGGAAAATTTATTTCAATGAATCTGATTTTTCATTCATCAACATCTTTCATTTTCCCTTCCCCAGTGTTCTAAGAGAAATTACTGCTATGACACTGTCCCTTAATCCTATGTGGGCTCTATCAGTGTAGGGACTCTGCTAATTTCATGTCATGTATAAGGACACAGAAAATATTTTTGCTCGTTTTGTACCATGCTATGGCACACATAGGCATATCTGCCTAGATATATAGACACCCTTCTTTCTTTGAGGTCTTGATACCCCCTTGGAATTCTGCCTTGTTAAACTCGAAGCATAGGACCCATCTACTCAAAACACACTGATATTTCTGATTTTAGTGTGTCTTCTTGGTTTCCACCCTTCTTAACCCAGGTAATAATTTCTAATGGGAGGAATATACCCCTCTCTGCATTTTATATTTCTTCATTCTCTTTCTTGTTGTTGGAGACATCTAGAATAATCTCCTTAATAAGGATGAACTTTTGGAATTCAAAACTTAGAAGCAATTTTTCTGCTTTTCTGCATGCCACATCCTTTGCCTGAGGCAAAGAATATAAAACTAACCACCACCTACTTGAATTAAAGTGAAGGCAAAAAGAGAAATACTGGGGGGAAACTGGTTGATATAAAAAAAATATGAAAAGAATTAAAGAAAGGGAGACATGATCAGATTGTCATTTAAAAGATTTTTAATTGCTCTGGCTCCTATTAGGACAAGATATTGGAGATAGTCAGGAAAAAGTAAAAAGAAACCAGCTTGGAAATTATTATAGCAGTAAGACTGAGAATGGCCATAAAATGGAAAAAAAATAATGAATTAAAGATATAAAGCCTGCCACTCTTACCTACTGGGCTACATTGCCTCCCAATGCATGGCTCTGATAAACTCACTGGCCTAAGGCTTAATGCCTAGTTAGATTATTGGATTCTGCAGACCCAGGGCATCAGCATTTTAACAGAGGAATTTTCTTTAATAGAATGGGGGAAATGATTAGGGGAGAGCTGAGGATATACTTACTCCTTACACCTCATTCAGAGGGAAACTAAGCCTCAGAGAGTTAAAATACTTGCCCAAGGTCCCAAGCTAGATAATGGTGGTGCTGGGATTTTAATGCCTAATAAAAATATCTCAATGATGTCCTTTGCATGTTAGCAACTGACAGGATGGAGTTGATATTTTTTGAATGGAGAACTTAACCTATGTGCCTTGTTCATAGCATTCTTCCACTGATAAACTATAAACAAGGGTAATAAAATAAAGACATCATGATACCTATGCCAAAGCCATACTCCTGGGTCTGGCTGCTGTACAAAAGTCTCAAGTAGGAAATTAATTATGTACCATCTTAGAGACATTTAATGAAGTGATATACTGTTTATTTATCCAATTAGAGATCCAGAGCTACGGTATCACCTTTTAGTCTCCTGCTGGATATCAGCCAGATCAACGTAAGAATCAAAGGGCATTGGTCATAGTGGTGGATTTCCTGGCCTTTGGAGAGCACGGTATTGGGGGTTGAGTCATGGAGAGCCCTTGGAGTGTGGCCGACTGTGCTGTGGAGGAGGAGCCTGCAGCACCAAGAGTGAAAGGTCAGCAGTCTGCAAGGGCCTCCTAACTAGGTATGTAAGTGTCTCCTCGTTATACAAACAGGTAAAATAAGCCATGGAGTGGTCCAGGACCTTGTCCAAGGTCAAGCAGTTAAAGAACAACAGAGAATGATCTGTATACAGATTAGTCAAACTCCAAGGCCCATGTGTGCTCCTCGTACCCCTGCTGAATCATTGTGCTCATCTCTAAGCCAGCTGAGGTTCACCTCATCATTGCCAACCCACTGGCCTAAAGTTCCAAACACCTCAGAAATGGCCATTGTACAAACCCAGGTGCTGAATTTCACAACGATTATTCCTAAGACACACTCCATCTCAGGGAAAAAGAAAAGAAACTAAATGATGGCACAGTCTTCCTTCAAGCAAGACAGCATGTGGCACTCATACCCACCAGCAGAGATAGCAGGACGAGGCAGAAGAAAAGGGAGGTGCCTGGGTGGCTCAGTTGGTTGATTTCAGCTCTGGTCATGATCTCAGGGTCGTGAGATCAAGCCCTGCATCGGACTCCACACTCAGCAGGGAGTCTGCTTAAGACTCTCCCTCTCTCCCTCTGCCCCCCACCCCTCATGTGCATGCTCTCTCGCTCTCACTCTCTCAAATAAATAACTTTAAAAAAAAAGAAGAAGAGAGGGAAAAAGATAGGAGGGAGACTGAAAGGAAGAAAGGAGTTTGGGAACTAATAGTCCACATTATGTATCTATCCTGATCTTTTCATTCTACTTGCCTCTTTTCTCAAACCCGGTGTCTTAGCTCAGGTTGCTATAACAAACTACCACAGACTGGGTAGCTTAAACAACAAACATTTACTCTCATGATTCTGGAGGCTGAAAATGCAAGATCCATGGTCAAGTTCTCGGTGAAGGCCACCTTCACATGGCCTATCCTTGGTATGTGAGCACAGAAAGAGACCTCATGTCTCTTCCTCTTTTTATAAGAAAACTAATCTCATCATGGGGACTTTACTTACATGACCCATCTAAACCTAAACCTCCCAAAGGCCCTACCTCCAAATACCAAATGCCATTGGAAATGAGGGCTTTGACGTATGAATTTGCAGGAGGGGGGATAACACAAATATTCAGTCCATAGCACCCAGTCAATATTATTACTATTACAAGTTCAAAGAAGTAAAATAACTAAACTCCATGGCTGATATTGAGTGATTGCTTTTAAATTACCATGTGGCTTGAAATACCAACACCTGTAAAACTGATTTACTTTTAGGTCAAGCAATGAACTTGCCCAAAATAACTGAATTATATTAATTATACCAACAACTTTAAAGTACATGATTACAAATTTTCAAGTGCCAAGTTTCATAAGATCTAAGCATAAATTGTTCTAAATACCTTTAATGCAGAGTTTAATTCTATTTATTGGCAATGAAAAAGATTTTTTTAAAAAGACGAAATGTTAGTGTTTATCTAGATGGTGGGAAAATGGGTAACTATTTCCTATTTCCCCCTTTCACTTCTTTGCCTGATCCAAATTTACTAAAATGTAGATTTCTCACTTTTATAGTTGAAAGAAAAATTATCAGACTTCTGATTTTTTTTAGAGAGAGGGAGAGAGAGAGAGAGAGAGAAATCGAGAGAGAGAAAGTCAGGGGGAGAGAGAGAACTCAAGCAGGCTCCATCTCATAACCCCGAGATCATGACCTGAGCCAAATCAAGAGTCAGACATTCAACCAAATGAGCCACCCAGGCACCCCTAGACTTCTGACTTTTAATGCTACTTCTGGTAGCAGCGCATGAAATATTCTTCCCTCACCAAAATAATAAATAATGAAAATACTGAAGAAAGATGAAGGGACCACATTAGAAATTGGGCTTGAGATTCAAGCATGATGCAAGGCAGTCTCCTACTCATCAACCTCCTGGCCCATTAGAGTGACCTGTACAAGTATTCTAAAGTCACACTCTCTGAACTTAGGTGTTTCCTGGGGTACTCTAAACTCCTAAGCAAAATCATGATGGAAGGAAGTCAGTTAAACTCAACAGCCTTCCAGAGGAAAAAAAAACAGTAAAACGTTATTAGCATTGAAGTCAAAATAGAAATCATCCGTCTTATTTAAGAAAAGGAAAAGTCACTGACATTGGTCACTCTTCACACTATTAAAGGAATAATTAGAAAAATGTAACAATGCCACCAAAATTAAATAAAAATTAAATAACATCATGAGCATGACAATGACCTGGAATACAATAATCCGTGTAAAGAAAAAGAAAATAGATACCTGAGTGCTAATGGCATCTACATTCAATTAGACATTGTCTCTGCCTTATTATTTCATAGATAACCTTTTATATATTTGTTTTTCCCATAAATAATTTTAATGCTCTTTATATTCATACATTATGACAAAAAAGGGGTTAGGACAAACTTTTTTAATCTAGTAAAATAAATCTCCTAATTTTCTTTATTTCTAATGAAAAAATTAATTGATGTTCAAATTGTTTCGGATTATCTTCCACTTCTCAAAAGCATATTGTCAGTTATATCAAAAGGTAAAAGGTAGCCCTTTTGCAAAGTTAGAAATATGCATATAACATAATTATCATTTTTGATGTCAGGGAATAAGAATGATTATTTTATGTATTCTTTCTGGTAACTTAAAACTTTGGAGATTTGCTAAGTTAAATTAAATAATAGCAATTTAAATGGCCAGATCTTTTCCAAATAAGATAAAATATTAACTATTAAACAAAAAAAAACCCAGATTGGATAATCTGAGTATTTTAAAATTAGGATACATTAATAAGAAGTTAAGAAAGATAATATCTCACCAAGCTCCTCTTCATATTATTTTTCATCTAAGACACACACACATACACATATATAACATTGGGAAACTATAAAAACAAAATCTTCTCCCAACCCTGAACTCTCACAAAGGTAGTAAAAAAAAAAAACCCAAACTTTTAATATTGAATAAGCATTAAAGCAGAATGTGATGTCCACCATAGGCAATGCACTAAAAAATTGCAGAGAAAGGAATCTCATCTCCTTATATAGCCAAGCTGATTCAACTCCTTACAAACATGTCCACAAGATAAACAATACCTAGTCTTCAAGTAAGAGTACTTTACAACACCATTTGTCACACATCACACTCCTCAATTTAGTAATTTGGTAATTGGGGTGGCCATCTGGGTTAAATAACTGGCTATACCCAGAAGAGAAACAAACTTCTCATAGCTTTATGGCAGGAGGTAGTTTTAAAATGGGGAGCAAAGCACCCACCAGACATAGGCTCCTACCTTCCCACAGGGACTGAAGAGAAGGGTCTTACCTCTCTTGAGGCCTACATTCAAAGAGATGGTTTCCGGGTCCAGAAGAAAGAAGTTCCTGGGTCCTAAAGCTGACAAAAGGCCTATCTAGTCTTCAGAAGATTTTATATACATTTCAAAGAAAGGAGGAAGTATTTACAAGTTTTCTAAAGTAAATGTTCCAAGTAAAAGGAGAATTCTCTTCCCTTATTTTCAACAGAGAAAACTCAATTTATTTTTTATTTTTATTTGTCTCTATAATAACTATGTACAAAAACTATATACATATGTGTATGTGCATATACAATGATATAAAAACTGTTTTATTCACATTTGTGTACATACACATACAGTATATTAAGCACATATAGTAAAAATTGATGGCAAAAAGACTAGATGGTAAAGGATGGTAACAAAAAAGACTAGATGGTAAAAATTCACCAAAAAGTTAACAGCAGTTATGTCTACATTATAATTTTTATTTCTTTCCTTCTGCTTTACATTAAATGATTTTATCACAAACGTATATTCTTTTATTTTTAGTTGAAATTAAAAGAAAAGAAAAAAAATAGGTTGTTTTGAAAATATTAAAAAATATTTCCTTAGAATTCTCTGCAAAAACTTCCTCATCTGTAAGAAAACAAAATGCCTTTTTTTTAAATTAAAAATAATGTGAGGCATTCAATGCAATTATTTGTCATGCTTTGTTTGATTGGTTTCAAAGCAGTTTCTTAGTAAGGCCGAGGCGAGTGGTGAGGTTCTCTGAATTCAGTTTTTATATGCCTGGCAGTGTTCACGTATGAGCCAAGGAGAAAAGTTGTTTGTTCTCTAGCATGATGAGTACAGAGAGCCAGACAGGTTCAGTGGCTGAGTCAATGAGCAATAAACGTAATGTTTCATAGCAACAGTGATTTAAGGAACAGTAGCTGGGCTATTTTCAGAAAGTTTCTCTCATCTGAGATAGAACACCTTACGACTGCCTCTCTCCCTTAGGAATTCTTTTCCCACAAGAGAAATGGACTTCTTTCTCGGATGCACCTCAACCCTCGCAAGCGGACGCATAGCTCAAGTATTTCCAAAAAGCTTCTCAGCCTCCGTGAAAATAAATTGCTATCTGGATTGTCTCACCAGATCACCGAACAGATGGTAAACCATCTGAAGCCAAAAATAAAAACCTTCTGGGCTCAGGTCGACAATTCCACCACAAAAGGAACAAAGCATGGAAATCGGAGTGTGCAAGAGAAGTGATTGGTTGAAATCTCTGCAACCCGGAGTGCTTGAGACACCAGGAGCCTCGAGGCAGGGAGCCCTGGGAACTGGGTCCTCTAAAGCGTAATGCAACACACAGAAGCGCATATAGGCCTGGGAGTCAGGCAGAACTGACCTCAAATCTCTGCTTAGTTACTTACTAGTCCTATGACTTTGGGCAAGTTATTTTTACTGACCTTTGTTTCCTCATCTGAAAAATGGGGACATCACTGGTTTCATTAAAGAGTTGCTGTAAAGATTGAAAATATACATAAAATTCCAGGCACAATGGAGGCAATCAATAGTTGGTAGCTATATAATATCCCTACAGTACCTCTGTGACATGACTGGACATTGAGAAGATTTGATTTGGTTGAGAATTAGCTTACATCTGTAATTGCTAGACTTAACCCAAAGTGATCTCTCTTGTGTGTATTTCTTCAACATTTTATCCATATTATGCCTTGAAGCTATTGTATTCACCTTGTATTCTTAAATTTATTATTTCCCACACTAGAGTTGAGCTCTTTGAAAACAGCAACCACTGAATTTATGATGGATTAATGTTTCACGCTTCAGGCAAATTTATCTACCTTACGATAGGAACCGATACCAGGGAGGGAAGTTGTATTTTCTAAAAGAGCCAGGAAAAAAGGAATACCCATGTATATTGCCTTTATGTCTGTGTTTACAACTAACCATTCTATGAAGAATGCAAAGCAAAAATAATAATAATAATGTAATTCAATGGTTTGTGAAATTTTGCTTATATTTGTCCCATTAAGCACATGAGGTACTTTCAAGAGCTACAGTGTAAACCTTGTATATGGGTTAGAAGAATGCATGCAAACATCATGACATAGATCTGGTTTGAAAGAAAAGGCAAAGATATTCACTTGGTCCAATTTAAAAATGAGTTAGTCCTCCCTTCTTCCTTTCACCCCCTCCTTTCCTCCCTCCTTCCCTCCCTTTCTGGGTAGTTGAGTGCTAAAGCCACAAGGTAGGGCCAAGCAAGGCAATCTTCAGTTTGCCCTTCCATCTGCATGCTCCACTGCTCCCTTTCATGAACTCTGCTCCAGCTAAATTAAAGCACTTGCTCTCTCCACCTCTGTACCTCTATTCACCCTGATGACTCTTCTGCGGGCGCATCCATGCTTCACTCCCAGCCTCCTTCCCTATCACCCCTGCCCAATATCTGAACCTGTCCCATCTGCCCTGCGAGGCATAAAATCTCCAGGGTGACCACTACCTGGGAAAACATTTTCCCCCTCGTAACTTTTTTAGAACTTTCTCTGGGTCTCTCTCATGGCCTGTCACTTTCTCCATTGCAGTATTATGATTTGAGAGTATATCCTATCATCTCAACCAGATTGTAACCTTGTTCAGAACACAAAGGGGAAAACTTCCATCTGATAAATCTTGTGATTCCCTAAAGCATATAGTGTAGTATCTATAACACACTACCGGACATTCAGTCAGAACCTGTTGATGATTTATTAGGAGACAAAAAGGAGAAAGGCCATATTAGATAACAAGAACAAAGAAATGAAGATGGAAATCAGTAACATTCACTCATTGATTCAACATGCACTGAGTTCCGGCTATGTGTCAGGTGCAGTGAAGAAAGAAAGACTGACCAAAAGAGTGGAAGACAAAGATAGACCACGATGGCAGAAGCCATATGGCTCCATGGAGATCTCCCAAGGTTGGCCTAAGAGTAGGGATTTCAGATCAGAGTTGATAAGAAGCCAGTATAATGATTTATAATTACTTATGATTTATCATATTATTAGTGAATTAGTATTTATAATGATTGTTTACAATGCCTCTTAATAGACACTATTTCATTTAACCATCACAATAACTCTGTGATATTTGCAGATGAAGAAACAAGTTTAAAGAGATTAAGAAACCTGCCCAAGGTTAATACCAAGGTTAATAAAGTTAGTACTTGCTGCAGTTGTACAAGGCAGGGATAGGATATAAACCTACGGCAGTGTGGCTCAGAGTATTTCCACATCATGCTCTATACCTACCATCCTTAGGTGGAGGAGAGCCTGGATAAAGAGGGTAATTAGCAGAAAATTCCTATGACAGCAGCCTATTGGATTAAGGAGTTTGAAAGGAGCCAAAGAGGACATACTGAGGATATGCCCCGTGATTCCCTACCTTCATCCACTAAGCTAGGTTCTCAAAAGTCTCCAAAAAATAACCCTAATCAAATTCTAATCCAAATCTGTTGTAGAAGACGTGCAACATCAGAAATGCACAGGTAGTATAAAGGCTTAATACAAACGCTTGTTTGTTTTTCCAGAAAAGACACCTAATTAATTGGTATTATTTGGGGTGAAAAAATCGTCATCTTACCAGAATAAGGGACATTCCCAAAGACAGGTGATCTCGACTCTTCAAAATGTCAATAGTATGAAAGATAAAACAAAGGCTGGACACTAGAGTTAAAAACTTCAAGAGACACAGACAACTAAATGATGTATGTGACCCTTGATTGGGTCCTGGATTTTTTTAAGGGGGCTGTAAGGGACATTACTGGTATCAGTTGAGGAAATCTGAGTACTGACTATATGCTTATTGTATCAATATTAAAACTGTGGGTGTGACAATGGCATTGCAGTATGTGGGGAAACGACTTGGTTCTGAAGAGATAATGCTGAAATACTTAGGAATGCAGTGGCATGGTGCTTACAACTTATTTTTCATTTTTAATTTTTTAAAAGATTTATTTATTTATTTGAGAGACAGAGGGGGAGAGAGCAAGCACAAGTCAGGGGGAGAAACAGAGGGAGAGGGAGAGAGAGAAACTTAAGCAGACTCCGAGCAGAGAGCAGAGCCCAATGTGGGGCTCGACCTCATGACCTGAGCGGAAACCGAGAGTCAGACACTTAACCGACTAAGCCACCCAGGCGTCCCATTGCAACTTTTTTTTTTTTTAAAGATTTTATTTATTTATTTGAAAGAGACACAGCGAGAGAGGGAACACAATCAGGGGGAGTGGGAGAGAAAGAAGCAGGCTTCCCGCTGAGCAGGGAGCCCGATGTGGGGCTCGATCCCAGGACCCTGGGACCATGACCTGAGCCGAAGGCAGACGCTTAACGACTGAGCCACCCAGGCGCCCCCCATTGCAACTTATTTTTAAATGATTCCGCAAAACAATCACCTATGTGTATATGATGTGAAAGAGGAATTTTTTAAAAGTAGTAATGTTAACAACTGGTGCACCTCAGTGACGTTCAGCAGGAGTTCATTTTTTTAACTTTGAAATATTTCAGAGCAAAACGTTAGAGAAAACATGTCCTCATGCTAGAAGAGTGGGGAGCATTTACAGATCTCTATGAGTAACTTTTAAAATACAGACAAACACTCAAATATCTATTTGCTAAATTATCACCCACTGGAAAGTTCTTTTACAATGGTATGGAAATACCCAATACCATCACTGGCTCTCTTAAATTTCAAGGTAAATTGTGTCCTTTAACATTTGTGTGAACTTTCAAAGCAGAAGCAAACCTTGGCTAAAATTTCAAACTGAAATAATTAGGAAACTAAACAGTGAATGTTCAAAGCCCTCTAACAGTTTCCTGTAATAATGGGAGAGCTTTGAAAGGCTTAAACATAATATTCCTGTGGCTTTTTACAAGGATTAAAGTTAAAAAAAAAAAATTTTTTTTTTTAGTAATCTCGGCAACAGTGGAGTGAGAGGGGGTAATATGTATAAAAATCATTAAGCAGAAAATCTTCAAGAATTACAGTCTTCAGAAATTCATTTCTGTTATTTTCTCCCTACAGCTCTTCTGCACGAGAAAAGGACTGAGGTGGTGCCAAGAATTTTTTACTATAAAACATTATGATGCCAAGGTGGCTCATACATCCAGGCAACATCTGGCACACCCAGTAAAGAGGACTGCAATTAGTGAAGGGCCTGCTAAAGATATAAGACACATTTAAGAGTTAAATCATGATTTCTTTTAATGATGAACTCAGTTTGGAGATGGGAAAACACGGTTTCAGATTTTTATTCCTTAAATGCTATGAACAGTGGAAAGAACACAAAACCTATTTTTTCCTCACACTCGAATTCTCAAAATCCTTACTGAATTTCTACTTCATTGTGTGACTTCAAAATACGTCTGAAAGCTAGCTTTTCTCTATTACTGTATTTGATCTTATAATACTTTCTATAGAGCTTCACATGATAGAAACATTTTCCAAGATGTTTAAATGAATGACATTTCTGTGAAGTAACTGCTTAAATCTAGAGTGACTTGACAGTCCTTCAAAATATAATTTATAAAGTGCTAAACAAATGCTAGATCTTTTTAGGGAGGAAAAAAAGATTATTTAATCACATGCCCTCTCAATTTGTGTTGCTTTTTTTTTTTTAAGATTTTATTTATTTATTTGAGAGAGAGAGAGAGCAAGAGAGGGAACACAAGCAGGGGGTAGTGGGAGAGGGAGAAGTAGGCTCCCCGCTGATCTGGGAGCCCAATGTGGGGCTCAATCCCAGGACCCTGGGACCATGACCCAAGCCAAAGGTAGATGCTTAACCAACTGAGCCACCCAGGCAACCCATGTGTTGCTTCTTGACCATATCTCATAGTCATCGCCACACTATGCTGGGGTTTCAAAACCTAAACATCATCAAGCATTAACTTAAAATCTAACACACACAGCTCACTGAACTAGGAAAATAGACCATGACCACAGGGTCACAGTTTTTCCCATTTATCATAGCAAAGGTTCCTCAGTCCCTTATGAATGAATGGCACATTATCCAAGAAATCTTAATCATGAATTTCCTTATAAAATTCTATCCTAATACACGCACTGTTTCAAGAAAAATATTTCTATATGACAAAAAGATCACTAAGCCATGGGACAAACAGTCCATTTTTTTTTTTTGGAATGACTATTCAAGATGGTAACATCCTATTCTTCAAAATCACAGAAATTCGGTTTCATCTAGTTGTCCTCTTCCTTCTCTAGTCATCATTGGTGCTGTCCACAAAACATTTGGGCCCCTGATAGGATGTTGTTCTGGGCCTATGTGAAGTCACACTGACCATGTGACTTGCTTTGGCGAATGAAATATGAGCGTAAGTGCCAGGCAGATATTTCCAGAGCTAGTGCTTAATAATAAAGAGTGCATGGCTCTCTTTCCTTTTGCCACGTGACCAGCAACCTCCAGCTAGAGCAGCTTCATCAGACTGAGTTCTGAAAAGAGGACACTGCAGAGTAGAACCTTCAAATTACCCATGATGGGAATGCCACAAGAAATAAACCTTAGAGTAATTTTAAGCCACTAACGTTTGGCTGTTTATTAGACACCACAGGCTAACCAGGCTTATCCTGAATAGTACACCTCCCGTATTTTATTAAAGATGACTGTTAGGTTCTTGAAGTTCCAAAGAATAGAGAAATAAACTCTGCTTACTTGGCTGATGGGTATTTATTATAATAGTGTATACAGAAGAAAGTAAGGAGTTAGAGAAAACAGTCCTGGCTGCCCCAGACCAAGCCTTATGGATACAGGATACAAAGCAGTGCCTGGTTTCCTATGGTCCTCTTGGCAGGGTCACCTGCTGATTGATAGTCAAGTGTTCTCACATCACAGGGACTCAGTTACCCTCCATCCCTCTTCTTCTACAGTCCCTGCAAAAACTATCAATTTTTAAGGCTTTTGAGGCGCCTGGGTGGCTCAGTCAGTTAAGCGGCTGCCTTTGGCTATAAGGTCATGATCCCAGGGTCCTGGGATAGAGTCCCACATCGGGCTCCCTGCTCAGCGGGGAGTCTGCTTCTCCCCTCTACCCCTCCCCTCCTGCTTGTGATCTTTCTCTCTCTCAAATAAATAAATAAAATAAAATAAAAATAAATTTATAAGGTTTTTGTAGCAAGCACAGTGGGTCTACCATTGCCCTAGCATTTAGGGATATTTCAAACTGCTTGGTCAGGTCCATCACAGTGTGCCCCCCACCCACCCACAAGAAGTACAAGCTCCTCAGTTCTGGAGGTCTAACAAGCGTCCAAGATTCTTGAACCTCAATTTGACTTCAAGCCACAGGCCAGTGTGGGGCCTGCCCTCAGGGACAGCTTGCCTGGAATCTCTTCTACTTTATTATCTGTTCCTTGTGGCCCTCCTTCTCCTTCTCAGTTGGAGAAATCCACTTTCCTACATGTTCCTGTCACCCTCCTGTACCCTCGCTTCTCCACTTCTCAAGACTTATTTTTTTCAGAGCAGTGAAAAATGATTCTTTGTGCAAGCATGGAAACTTTGGCTTCAAACTTGGTGAGCAGATTTTTAAATCTTTGTTTCTGCTTCTGGTGTGGAGTTAGGCACCTTCAAGACAGCAGAGAAGAGGGCGAGAAAGCAAACAATGGCTATGTTGGGACATAATGCTTCATACTTCCATTCAAACTCCCTAAGAATGAAAATCTGATTAAGTGCCCACTGACCAATCAGTAGCTATATGGGCACACTACCATCCATGGTAAGCCTGCCGATGTTTGGCTCCAGGTTAGACTTTGACCCTTGGCCTTATCACTGAAGTCCAAGTGTCAGGGTCACCTGAAACAAAGTAAGGCATTCTATCTAGAGGGTTGGCCACAGCCACCATTGTCAAAAAAGCAGCTTTCCTCAGAAGAGGCTTAGAGAGAAGCCAGCCAGTCCATACTGGGTTTAGTTCAGTGCTGTCATCCAAAGCCTCATTTAAAAAACGTAGTTATTTAATCTCTATGTAAAATTCAAATTTTCATCTCACTGAATTGAAAATCCACTACCCCTCGCTCAGTAGGGATTCCCTGCCCAGTTCCTAATGGGCATTGCAGTGGTAAGAGAGAACTCTTTATACTCGGCCAATGAAAGGACAGTGACAATATATCCAAACAAATAGAAACAGAAAGAATATGTATAGTGATACAAAGCAAAAGCATGATATATTTACATGCCCTTTACAGTTTATAAAGTACTTTTGCATATTTTAACAAAAATACTGATCCTATGATTAGATATTTTCCTTGCTTAGTCTATTGCTAATTTTATGAGATTTCTTCTATCTGTAAACTGGAAATAATAACAGGATCTAGATTTCATATTTGCTGCGAAGGTTAAATAAAATAGGTAATATGAAAATTATATAATAATATACTTTATAAAATCATCCATTTTGATGATCATTCAGACCAATAATCACTGATTAAGGATTTTTTATGTGCCAGACAATATGCTGTGTGCTGGGAATATAACGATAAATAACACATAACTCCTATGCTCAAAAAGCTTATAGTTCCATGGATAAGAGAAGCATGGGGAAAACGATTTCAATAAAATATGGCATGTTTGTGATAAACGTATGCATACGGTCTGAAGGTGCATAGATGAGGCCATTAGTCTAATCTTGAGGTGCAAGAAAACATCTTTAAGAAGTGAAGCCTTAGCCTACCTACCCCATCTAGCCCATCTGAGCTGCTCATGGGAGACAAGGAGTCAGAGGCGTCAGAGGTTAGCCAAAGAAAGTAGGCTAGAGAGGGGCAGCTCCTCAAGCTTACACCAACTCTTCAGCCCCATGGAAGAAAGAACATCCCAAGAATGTGGCCCAGGTCCTCTTACTATAGCCTCAAAGAAGCAAGAAATTCAGAAAGGCCACATTCATTTAGTCTTTTAACTCAGCACAAGGAAGCTTCTGCCCATTAGCACAAGGAATATTAAATTATCTCAAAAATGCCTGACACTCTTCTGCAAAAAGAACTGAATGGTTTTAGGGGTGGGGCATCTATGAGGTTTTCTTGGCCTACAACCAACATTTCTTAAGGGGTTGAACAGAAAAAGTCCTAACAACCAACTTTCAAATGTTGGAACTTTTATATACAAAAATGCACAGACAAAAGAATTATGTACATATACTCAAAACACTAAAACAGAGATGTCAAGTGGATAAATGAAGCAATTTATCTTTTTTCAACATAAAATCACAGTCAGAGTATTAATGCCTATATCCTTCCTCTGAGTATATTAAAGACAATTTTTCCACCTTTGAAATATTAGCCTTTTTTTCTGATGGCTTTTCATGTATATACTTTTATATATATTACTCACCCCACCACCTTCTTACTTTGCCTTCTTACTTTGGTACTGCTGAACCATTAAAACATCTTCAATGATAGAATTTGTGTCACTTACTATTATGATGTTACAGAGATCCATGAACATGGACTATCTTTGTATTTATTTGTGTCTTCAATTTTTTTTAATCTATGTCTTATAATTCTCAGTGTGCAGGGTTGGGAGTCTGCTTCCCTTCCCAGGCAGGGCCATAGT
Organism: Halichoerus grypus; assembly: GCF_964656455.1. Classification (NCBI taxonomy): domain Eukaryota; kingdom Metazoa; phylum Chordata; class Mammalia; order Carnivora; family Phocidae; genus Halichoerus; species Halichoerus grypus. The sequence continues at coordinate 112,045,104 of NC_135717.1, forward strand.
CAGTACTGTTTCTGTCAGCCTTCTAATACATCTGAACTTCTGGATTTCCCTTGGAAAACTGTATTACAGTACCCTCAAAAACTCAAGTGCCAACATTCTATTTAAAAGCAAAACTCACCATACAATACATCATTAGTTTTTGATGTAGTGATCCACGATTCATTGTTTTCATATAACACCCAGTGCTCCATGCAGTACGTGCCCACATAACATAATAAAATAAAAGTAAATAAATAAATAAATAAATAAATAAATAATAAAATAAAAGCAAAACTCTACTACCGTGTCCTGCATCACTAGGGAATTTTGAGATGTGATATCTTTCCTTGAAATATGAAGTAAGCAGTTAATTAAGACATGTGTCCAAGCTATAAGTATTTTACATTTTTGTCTATGTATTCCTAATGGTTTGAATTCAGTAAGTTTGGGGCTTACCAGCTTAGGGTTTGATAGTGAAAGATAGAAATCAACGTTATGTCATTCTATTAGTCAGGACTCTTGCAAGTCCTGGTGATAAAATCCAATCTCAAACTAAGTCGAACAAAATAGAGATTTCATTAGCTTACATAAATGAAAGTTCATAGGTATCTAGCATCAAGCATAGCAGGATCCAGGTACTCATATATAGCTCTCACTCTTCCTATCTCGGACAGCTCTCCTAGGCTCAATAAATATCTGCAGCCCGCAAGACCCACATCAGGCTATCTTTGCAAACCCTCACAGGCAGAAAACAATTTCCCCAACAGTTCTGGCAGACAATACCAGGGGCAACTCTTCCCAAATTAAGTACTATGGCCAGGGGTCTGAGTGTTCTAATTAGGCATGGGGCATATGTCCTGAGGCTTAGAACTGTTCCCATATCATAGTAAGTGCTCAATAGGCATTTGTTGAATGAATAAATGAATGGCCTACCTTATCTCCCACCTCCAATAGTTAACTCCTTGAGGAGATGATCCCTTTCAATTTAGTTTTATGTTACCTCAAGTAACATAAAACCTGGAACAAATAAATATTTGTTGAATGAATGACAGAATTGAAGACAACCCAAACAATTGCCTCAGTACTCCATTTTCATTTCTCACACCCTAATATAGTCGGCAAACATTTTCAACTGCAATCATAACTATCATTCCTAGCATTTTAAGGTCCATAATCAGAGGGAAAAAAGTGCTACACATAATATGCCTTCATGTTCAATCAAACACACATACAAACTAAAGTTAAAAGCATTAGGAGTGGCATTTATGTTGTTCAATGGCATTAAAAATGTAAAGATTGTTCAGTGATTTGGAGTGCTTTTTTTTAAAGATTTATTTATTTGTTTTAGAGACAGAGAGACAAAGAGAGCATGAGGTGGGGGGAAGGGGCAAAGGGAGAGGGTGAGAATCCTCAAGTGGACTCCATGCTGAGTGCAGAGCCCGGCTCAAAGCTCAATCCCAGTACCCTGAGATCACGACATGAGCCGAAATAAAGAGACGGACACTTAACCGACTGAGTCACCCAGGTGCCCCTGGAATGCTTTTTTCTTAAACCTGTCTGCTTTTCAATCTTAGACAATGAATAGTAAATAGTAGTATTTAATAAAACATTTCTAACGTCAGAGGACATTACTGAATGATCAATGAAATGTGCCTTTTAACATATATGCAGGGCTGATATAATCAGCTTTTTAATGAATCCCAAGACTGTAGCAGAAAGTTTTATAAATTCCAAATAGTGAGATTTTGTTTATGAAAGTTATTAGCACACTTACTCACCAAAGAACTTTACACCATTTTCTGGGATTTTTAACTGTTTTAATGAGCCAACAGTTACAAAGAGGCTTAAAGCCTAAACTTTACTGGGGATATAATAAAACAAAAATCCATTTGGCCATGACTTAAGTCATTCTCAACACTTGTATATTTAGAGAAGCATGATAAAATAAGGAAGAGATGACTTGTTTTCTCCAAATCCTAATGGGACTGTGTATTTGAACATGATTTGAATCCACATAAGTGGATTTCCTAATGGAAAAATATGACCTCCTACCTTTAAAAATTAAATGACCCTTTGGAGACCTACAAGAAAGACGGTTCACCCCAACTTTGCTAACATTAAAGATCCATACGAAACAACATCTTGATGTATTAGTATATGAATCAGAAACATCTGGATCAAGTTTGGCTTAAAATATACATTGATTTGAAAGTAAACTGAAAAGTTTTTATAAAAATGTGTACTTTATTTCAAAGGTTATAAACCATTAAACACATTTTTTATTCTATTCTAAAATTTAAGTCAATTATTTGAAATAAAGATCAGAGAAATCTATCTTCTTGATATGAGACTACATAGAAATTTCCAGCAGAGAGTTTTTTGTTGTTGTTGTTGAATTTATTTATGTTTAATTTTATTATGTTCTGTTAGTCACCAAATAATACATCATTAGTTTTTGACGTGGTGATCCATGATCCATTGTTTTCGTGTAACACCCAGTACTCCATGCAGTACATGCCCTCTTTAATACCCGTCACCAGGCTAACCAATCCCCCCTCCCCCCTCCCCTCTAAAACCCTGTTTGTCTCTCAGAGTCCATATTCTCTCATGGTTCATCACTCCCTCCAATCCCCCCCCCATTTTTCCCTTCCTTCTCCTAATGTCCTCCATGATATTCCTTATGTTCCACAAATAAGTGAAACCATATGGGGAGCCTGGGTGGCTCAGTCGCTAAGCGTCTGCCTTCGGCTCAGGTCATGATCCTGGCGTCCTGGGATCGAGCCCTGCATCGGGCTCCCTACTCGGCGGAGAGCCTGCTTCTCCCCCTCCCACTCCCCCTTCTTGTGTTCCCTCTCTCGCCATGTCTCTCTCTGTCAAATAAATAAATAAAATCTTTAAAAAAAAAAAAAAAAGTGAAACCATATGATAATTGACTTTCTCTGCTTGACTTATTTCACTTAGCATAATCTCCTCCAGTCCCATCCATGTTGATGTAAAAGTTGGGTATTCATCCTTTCTGATGGCTGAGTAATATTCCATTGTATATATGGGCCACATCTTCTTTATCCATTCATCTGTTGAAGGGCATCTTGGCTCTTTCCACAGTTTGGCTGTTGCGGACATCGCTGCTATGAACATTGGGGTGCATATGGCCCTTCTTTTCACTACATCTGTGTCTTTGGGGTAAATACCCGAGTGCAATTGCTGGGTCACAGGGTAGCTCTATTTTTAAATTTTTGAGGAACCTCCACACTGTTTTCCAAAGTGGCTGTACCAACTTGTATTCCCACCAACAGTGTAAGAGGGTTCCCCTTTCTCCACAACCTCTCCAACATTTGTTGTTTCTTTCCCTGTCCATTTTTGCCATCCTAACTGCTGTAAGGTGGTATCTCAATGTGGTTTTGATTTGAATTTCCCTGATGGCTAATGATGATGAACATTTTTTCATGTGTCTGTTAGCCATTTGTATGTCTTCTTCAGAGAAGTGTCTTTTCATCTCTTCTGCCCACTTTTTGACTTATTTGTTTTTTGGGTGTTGAGTTTGAGCAGTTCTTTGTAGATCTTGGATACCAGCCCTTATCTTTAGTGTCATTTGCAAATATCTTCTCCCATTCTGTGGGTTGCCTCTTTGTTTTGTTGACTGTTTCCTTTGCTGTGCAGAAGCTTTTTATCTTGATGAAGTCCCAAAAGTTCACTTTTGCTTTTGTTTCACTAGCCTTTGGAGATGTATCTTGAAAGAAGTTGCTGTGGGCAATGTCAAAGAGGTTACTGCCTATGTGCTCCTCTAGGATTTTGATGGGTTCCTGTCTCACATTGAGGTCTTTCATCCACTTTGAGTTTATCTTTGTGAATGGTGTTAGAGAATGGTCGAGTTTCATTCTTCTGCATGTGGCTGTCCAATTTCCCCAGCACCATTTATTGAAGAGACTGTCTTTTTTCCATTGCATGTTTTTTCCTGCTTTGTCAAAGATTATTTGACCATAGAGTTGAGGGTCCACATCTGGGTTCTCTGTTCTGTTCCATTGGTCTATATGTCTGTCTTTGTGCCAGTACCATGCTGTCTTGGTGATCACAGCTTTGTAATAGAGCTTGAAATCGGGCAACGTGATGCCCCCAGCTTTGTTTTTCTTTTTCAACATTTCCTTGGTGATTCGGAGTCTTTTCTGATTCCATACAAATTTTAGGATTGTTTGTTCCAGCACTTTGAAAAATGTCATTGGAATTTTGATCAGGAAGGCATTGAAGGTATAGATTGCTCTGGGTAGCATAGACATTTTAACAATGTTTATTCTTCCGATCCATGAGCATGGAATATTTTTCCATCTTTTTGTGTCTTCTTCAATTTCTTTCATGAGTGTTCTGTAGTTCCTAGAGTATAGATCCTTTACCTCTTCGGTTAGGTTTATTCTGAGGTATCTTATGGTTTTTGGTGCTATTGTAAATGGAATCGTTTCTTTAATTTCTCTTTCTACAGTTGCGTTGTTAGTGTATAAGAAAGCAACTGATTTCTGTGCATTGATTTTGTATCCTGCCACATTACTGAATTGCTGGATGAGTTCTAGTAATTTGGGGGTGGAGTCTTTTGGGTTTTCCACATAAAGTATCATGTCGTCTGCAAAAAGAGAGAGTTTGACTTCTTCCTTGCCAGTTTGAATACCTTTTATTTCTTTTTGTTGTCTCATTGCTGTTGCTAGGACTTCTAGTACTATGTTGAACAACAGTGGTGAGAGTGGGCACCCTTGACGTGTTCCTGATCTTAAGGGAAAGGCTCTCAGCTTTTCCCCATTGAGGATGATTTTCGCTGTGGGTTTTTCATAGATGGATTTTATGAGCTTGAGGAATGTTCCCTCTATCCCTATACTCTGGAGAGTTTTAATCAGGAAAGGATGTTGTATTTTGTCAAACACTTTTTCTGCATCAATTGAGAGAACCATATGGTTCTTCTCCCTCCTCTTATTAATGTGTTCTATTACATTGATTGATTTGCGAATGTTGAACCACCCTTGCATCCCGGGGATAAATCCCACTTGGTCGTGGTGGATGATCCTTTTAATGTATTGTTGGATCCTATTAGGTAGGATTTTGTTGAGGATTTTGGAATCCATATTCATCAGGGATATCGGTCTGAAATTCTCCTTTTTGATGGGGTCTTTGCCTGGTTTGGGGATTAAGGTAATGCTGGCCTCATAGAATGAGTTTGGAAGTTTTCCTTCTGTTTCTATTTTTTGAAACAGCTTCAGTAGAATAGGTATTATTTTTTCTTTGAATGTTGGGTAGAATTCCCCAGGGAATCCATCAGGCCCTGGACTCTTGGTTTTTGGGAGGTTTTTGATCACTGCTTCAATCTCGTTACTGGTTATTGGCCTATTCAGGTTGTCAGTTTCTTCCTGTTTCAGTCTTGGCAGCTTATAGGTTTCCAGGAAGGCCTCCATTTCATCCAGATTGCTCAGTTTATTGGCGTATAGTTGTTGATAATAATTTCTAGTAATTGTTTCTATTTCCTTGGTGTTAGTCGTGATCTCTCTCCTTTCATTCATAATTTTATTAATTTGGGTCCTTTCTCTTTTCTTTTGGATAAGTCTGGCCAGTGGTTTATCGATCTTATTAATTCTTTCAAAGAACCAACTTCTAGTTTCATTGATCTGATCTACTGTGTTTCTGGTTTCTAATTCATTGATTTCTGCTCTAATTTTAATTATTTCTCTTCTAATGCGTGGCTTAGGCATCATTTGTTGCTTTTTCTCTAGTTCTTTAAGGTGTAGAGTTAGTTGTTGAATTCGGGATTTTTCTATTTTTTTGAGTGAGGCTTGGATGATTATGTATTTCCCCCTTAGGACCGCCTTTGCAGTATCCCATAGGTTTTGGACTGATGTGTTTTCGTTCTCATTGATTTCCATGAATTGTTTAAGTTCTTCTTTGATTTCTTGGTTGACCCAAACATTCTTGAGCAGAGTGGTCTTTAGCTTCCAAGTGTTTGAATTTCTGCCAAATTTTTTCTTGTGATTGAGTTCCAGTTTTAAAGCATTGTGGTCTGAGGATATGCAGGGAATAATCTCAATCTTTTGGTATCGGTTGAGACCTGATTTGTGACCCAGTATGTGGTCTATTCTGGAGAAAGTTCCATGTGCGCTTGAGAAGAATGAGTATTCTGTTGTTTTAGGGTGGAATGTTCTGTAAATATCTATGAGGTCCATCTGGCCCAGTGTATCATTCAAAGCTCTTGTTTCCTTGTTGATTTTCTGCTTAGATGATCTGTCCATTGCTGAGAGTGGAGTATTGAGGTCTCCTACAATTAACGTATTGTTATCAATATGACTCTTTATTTTGGTTAACAGTTGGCTTATGTAGATGTCTTCTCCCACGTTGGGGGCATAGATATTTATAATTGTTAGATCTTCTTGTTGGATAGACCCTTTAAGAATGATATAGTGTCCTTCTGTGTCTCTAATTACAGACTTTAGTTTAAAGTCTAATTTGTCTGATACAAGAATTGTTACCCCAGCTTTCTTTTGAGGTCCGCTGGCATGGAAGATGAATCTCCATCCCTTCACTTTCAGTCTGGATGTATCTTTAGGTTCAAAATGAGTCTTGTAGGCAGCATATGGATGGGTCCTGTCTTTTTATCCAATCTGCAACCCTGTGCCGTTTTACGGGAGCATTTAGGCCATTCAGGTTGAGCGTGATTATTGAAAGATATGAATTAATTGTCATCATGTTGCCTGTGAAGATGTTGTTTTTATAGACTGTCCCTGTAAATTTCTGTTGTAGATCACTCTTGGGGTCTTTATAGAACCCCCCTTAATATTTCTTGCAGGGCCGGCTTAGTGGTCACATATTCTTTCAGTTTCTGCCGGTCGTGGAAGCTCTGCATCTCTCCATCCATTCTAAATGACAGCCTTGCCAGATAAAGTATTCTTGGCTGCATGTTCTTCTCATTTAGTACCCTGAATATGTCTTGCCAGGCCTTTCTGGCTTGCCAGGTCTCTGTGGATAGGTCTGACGTTATTCTGATGTTCCTCCCTCTGTACGTAAGGGATCTCTTACCCCTAACTGCCCTTAAGATGGTCTCCTTGGTTCTAAGATTTGCAAGTTTTACTATTACATGCTGGGGTGTTGGCCTGTTTTCCTTGATCTTGGGAGGGGTCCTCTCTGCCTCTAGGACTCGAATGTTTGTTTCATTCCCCGGATTAGGGATGTTCTCAGCTATGATTTGCTCAAATACATCTTCTAGTCCGCTCTCTCTCTCCACCCCCTCCGGTATTCCAATTATTCTGACATTGGAACGCTTCATGGTGTCGCTTACTTCTCTGATTCTATTTTCATGGATTCTGAGTTGTTTTTCCCTGGGCTCCTTTTTTCCCTTTTTATCTATTATATTGTCTTCCAGGTCGCTTATTCATTCCTCTTCCTCAGTTACCCTAGCTGTTAGATTATCTAGATTGGATTGGATCTCATTGATAGCATTTTTAAGTTCTGCCAATTCAGCTTTCATTTCTGCCCTTAGAGACTCTATGTTGCCATTAATTGATTTCTCCATTCTAGCCATTGTCTTCCCAATTGCTAGCCTGAATTCCATCTCTGACATCTTGGTTATATCTGCATCCATCTGTAAATCTGCAGCATAAGTCATGATCTCTGAGTCTTTTCTATTTTGGGGGTTCCTTCTCCTAGTCATTCTGTTGATGGGTGTTTGAGGGAATGTATAGAGTCCAAATTATTGACCAGAACCCAAGCAAGATGCACCTGTTTTCTTGGGACCTTAGGGTTGCTGGCCTCTTGTTTTCCCAGCCTATCTTCCGGGGGAGGGGCCTCCCGCGCTGTTACTCAGGCAACCCTGTTTGGGTGGAGTTGCCCTGCGACCCTGTGGCGGGGATGGGCTCAGCGGGAATCAGTTTTGGGGGCTTTTGTTCTCTGGCGGCTTTCCCTGGCACCGTTCCGCGTCTCTTCTGCGAGTCAGAGCAGAAGAGACCACTTCCAACCCTCTGCCTCAGGGCAGAGAGACCGCAGTCTGTTCTTCAGTGAGCTCTCCAGGCCACACTGTCTCCGTTTCTGTCTGTGCTGCTATAAACTGCAGCGCCCTGGGTTGTGCGCCCCTTCCAGCAGAGAGTTTTGACTTGAGATCAGTTGACTCAGGGTAGGGTTTAGGAAGACTCTCATACCTCTGAAATGGTGTTCAAAATTTTGTGTGTATATGCAAGCATGTCTTTAGAGCAGAACTTCTTGATCTTGGCATTCTGACATCTGGGGCCAGATAATTTTTTGTTGTGGGACCGTCCTATGCATTTAGGATGTTTAGCATTACCCCTGGCCTCTACCCACAAAATGCCACTAGCACAGCCCCCATCATCACTATCAAAAAATGCCTCCAGATGTTACCAATGTCCCTGGAGAACAAGTGATAAGGAGAGAGGGTCCACTGCTTTCATCAGATTCCCAAACAGGTTAAGAGCCACGGCTTTAGTCTGTAGAACAGGGGTCCTACTTACCTCCCCATTGATTAGGACCCATGCTGGTCTGGCCTTTGGAATTCCCCTCGAAATGAAACCCATTGCTGTCGTGTTGTCCCACTCTCCTGGCTAACAAAGTGATGGGACACCATCACCACCCTTCCCCCTGTTAAGTACAATCACCTAAAGATCTGTTATTTCAAAAATCTTTGACTAAGATCTCCCAATTGCCAAATGGCTTCAGAAAGTCTAAGGATTAATTTTAAAGAAGGGGAGGCATAAACCTCTTAGTTTGTTTATCTTGTTTTGATTCCCCATCATACAACCCAGTGCTTGACTCATGTAGTCAGTACATATTTGGCTAATGATTGAGTAACTGAATTGTGAAACCCACAGCATCTACGAGAGCTTATTCTTTTTTTTTTTAACATTTTATTTTTAAGCAATCTCCACACCCAATGTGGGGCTCAAACTCACAACCCCAAAATCAAGAGTCACATGCTCCACCAACTGAGCCAACTGGCTGCCCCCATGAGAGCTTATTCTTAATTAAAAGATCCATAGTATGAGGCAGTTCTGGAGTTACTCTATACCATTAACTTGGACTCATTGGCAATAGATTCTCTCTTTTCTCCATGTAGGTTTGGCCTGTGTGCAGGTCACCGGTATCCCTCAAGGCATGTAGCATCCCAAGTCTCCTTATCATCTCCATTGGAACCCTCATGGGGTGTAGGATAGTTCTCATGCTTTGCTTTCCTTTTGCCAACAGGTCCATGGATTTTATTATTTGCTTTCCTTTTCTCTTTAAAACCACAACCCCTCCCCACTGCCCTTGGTGTTCTTTTCCAAATCTAATTCTGAAGTAGAATACAGTTATCTCTAGTGCCGTACACACACACACACACACACACACACACACACAAACACACACCCCTTTCTTGCCTACCCTACACAGATTGGGTTAAACAAAATTGAGTTACACAGTGTTTCAAGAGATAACCTAAAACATAAAGACATAAAAAGATTAAAAGTACAAGTGTGAAATACCCCTCAAAAGAAAGCTGATGTAGCAAATACAACAGCATCACCAAAGTTAAAGAGGTTTGCTACATGACAAAGGGTCTGATTCACTGGGAATACAAATCTAATGTTATATGTACTAATAAAATAACTTCAAAATATGTGAAGCAAAATTTGACAGAACTGTACAAGCAACTTGACAAATCCTCTATTACAGTGATATTTTATCATAACATTCTCAGTAATTGGAGCAAACAACCCCCAATTTAATAAGTATATAAAGATTTGGCAACTACTAGCAAGCTTGATCTAATACACATATATATTTCAAATCTTGTCCATTCAATCCACTCTTCAATTAAATATTTCACACCAGTTTCTCTATGTAAGCCTTCACTTTCTCATTTCTATCCTCTCTTGGCTGATTTCCTTGCTACTTCACTGAGAAATTCTAAGCAGTAAAAATTTTTCCAGACTCCCTCTATCACATCTACCCACTCACTAGCATCTGCACCCATCCATACTCTGCCTTCCCACATTTACTACAGATGAGCTCTCTGTGCTTCTGTGTAGAGCTAGTCCCTGCTCTTGTACCCTGGAGCCCAGCCCCTCTGGCTTTCTTCCTCAAGTCCTTTCTCTCTCTTTCATTCTGTGGGATCACTCCTATTAGCATTCCCATTAGCATGACCCCATCTGCCCTGTGAATACTACCCCTTTCTCTGCTCCCCTCTGCTAGTAACTACCTTCTGCCTCCCAACACCTCTCCTGTGATACTCTCAATACTTCATACTCTAGCCTGGCTTTCTCATTCATGTCTCCATGAAACTGCTCTTGTTGATGTCTCCATTGCTAAATCCAAAGGTCTCTTCTGAGTTCCCATCTTACTGTACTATTATCAGCATTGGCCCTGTTGATCACTCTCTCTTTTCTTCATTAGCTTCTAGGACACTCACCCTGTTGGCATTCCTCCCCCCCCCCCTCAAATCTTGGTGCTTCTCAGTCTCTTTTACTGGTTCCTCATTTCCTCTCAAACCTCTTACCATTGGAGAGCCTCGGGGCTCCCTCCTCTCTTCCCATACTCACTCCCTTGGCACCCTCATCCAGTCTCTGTGTTAAATGCTCTCCATAAAGGGTAGCTACACTTGTGCTGAGCACAGCATTATGCATAGAAAAGCTGAATCACTATGTTGTACACCTGAAACTAACATAACATATATCAACTATACTCAAATAAAAACATATAAAAATTAACAATTTTTTAAAATTTAAATGTTGTCTATATGCAAATGACTCCAAAATATATATCTCTAGCCCAGGCTTCTGTCCTGAAATCTAAGTTTGTATATCTAATTACATACTGAACATCTCCACCTAAAGAGCTCATTGACATCACAAACTTAACATGTTTAAAACCTAACTTATAATCCACCCCCCCCAAAAAAAAACCCTAGCTCACCCAGAGACTTCCCTATCTCAATGAATGATGATTCCATCCCTCCATAAGCCCAGGCAAACCATCGAGTCATCCTTATCCCCTCTGTCTCATACCACCTTTATTCTGTCTGGAAATCCACTGGCTCTATCTTTAAAATAAATCCAGAATTCAACCACTTCTCTCTACTACCGTGTTACTACCTTGGGTCCAAGCCACCATTATCTCCTCCAACTGTTACACTAACCTCCTGAATTTCCTGCTTCCATCCTTCTCCTTGTAGTCTCTTCTCAACCCAGTAGCCACAGTGACCCCTAAAAATATAAATCATATCATGCCACTTCCCCAATCTCCCTCATTCAGAGTAACAGCCAAAGACCTTATAACGAAGGTCTTATTATCTGACCTCATCTTTCACTATACTCTGTTGCTTGTTCCCCTCCAGTCACACTAACTCCTTGCTGTCCTTTGAACATACCATACAGGCTCCCACTGACCAACATCTCTATCCATGTAATCTGTCTTCCCACTTAGATCCTTTGCACTCTCATTCCTGCTGCCTAAAAATGCTCTTTCCCTAGATACCCACATGACTAATGTCCTCACCTTCTTCAGGTCTTTGCTCAAATATCATCTTTGGAGAAGCCTTCCCTGATGCCTTTTTATTTACAATTGCAAAACACACCCCTGGCCCTCCTGTATTACTCTTCCCCCCTTTATCAGATTTTTACATACTTCTAATTTACTTACACACTATATTCATTATTTATTATCTGTCTTCCTCTACTAGAATATAAGCTCTTAAGTGTGAAGATTTCTATTTCATTCACTGATGTATCCCAGGCACCTCCTGGCACATTGTACATGCTTAGGAGGTATTTGTTAAATGAAAGAATGAATAAATGAACAAATGAATAAATGCATAGAACTTTGCATCCAATATTCTTGTCAAAACAAGTGGAATAATTACAAAATTTGAGCAAGTACTATTCTATAAATGAATCTAAACATATCTTAAAAATCACTACCATACATAGACTAGCGTGGAAACACACTTGCAACTATAAAAGAGGAAGTATAGAGTCTCTCTGAAAGCAAAAAGAGGAATGCCTCACTCAGAATTCTATGCTCAGGTACATATTAATGGAAGAAATAATACCTATGAAATTTTAAATATATGTATAGCAGTAAAGATATGTATAGCTTGGAAACTGGAGTGCAATGAGGATAGAGTGTTCTAGGCAGAATGAAAGAACATGAGCAAAGATCCCAAGGCAGTAATGAGAGTATAAAGAGCAAGATGCACTGAAAAAAGCCTGGAGTGAGGAGATGGTGATGAATGATGAGGTCAATTGAAAATTAAGTAGAGACCACTTCACAAAGATCCATGTGGCCTATTAAAAAATGTAAACTTTACGCTAAAAGCAAGGGGACTTCCAGTTCCTTCATCTCTTCACCAATGACCTTTCTTTCCATCCTATCAGCCACCCATCCTCATGGTTCCATCCTAGACCTCATCAGCACTAGAAACTACATCACTTCTAAAATCTTAATTTCAAATATTACACTTTCCAACCACCAGATTATTGTTTACGTGATCTAAAAACCTTCACTTTCACCAAGACCCCCAATACATTGATCCCATGACTTTCTCCCTGATAATCAGCCCTGCCCCTTCCTTCCTTCCCTCATCTAGCCTAGCTTCTATGGTCCACCATCATAATCATGCTCTTTCCAAAGACTGTGCTCTCTCCAGGGTCTTTATCCTTTCATACTACTCTCCCGGCAAAACTCTGACTCTTAATCTGCTTTCCTCATGTACTCACTGGCATTTGAAAATTGGTAGAGAAAAACCACATATGTAAACTTACTTGTTTCACTTGAAATTCATACTATAGACCGCAAATAGGTACTCAAAAAGACCCAGAAATCCTTCTCTGTTTCTCTGATAGATTTTCTTCCTTACCTCCTCTTTCATTTAATTTCCTTTTTCCTCTAACCTCCCATCACCCTTCCTCAGCCTTCACCTTCATTCTCAGCAGATGACTGCCTCATGCTTCAGTACGAAGTCATAAATGAGAAGACTCTTCTCTCCCTCCACCTACAAGCAGACCTGCCTCTGCACTGCTCTTCCCTAGGAGTCCAATGGAGAAAGTGCTCTCTCCTCCTAAAGGAAGGCACCTCTTAAACCCAGCCCTTCATCCAATACCTTTTGCTGTCATCAAAATTGGCTCCTCTCTCCCTTTCCTACATTGTCATCATCCCCTTTCAATTCAGTCATTCCATTGTTATCTTAATATTCCCTAGTAACTCCAACTTAAAAGAAAAAAGACCTCACTTCATTGCATAAACCCCTCCAGCTTCCATGTTCTCTCTCCACTCCCCTACACAGCAAAACTGCTTCAAACTCTTGTATACTCAACCCTGTCTGCTGTCTTTTCATTCTCTCTTCAACCCCCTCCAGCCTGGCTTTCACTTCCTACCACTTCCTAACCATTCCAGTTATGGCTATTTTTGTCAACATCACTATCATCCTCTCTATTGTCAAATTCAAAGAACGTATCTCTCCTTATCTTACCTCTCAGCAGCATTCCAGGGTCCTCTTCTGCTCTTTTCTCTCCACATTTTTTGTATGATCCCATACAATAGTTTTAAGTACCACCTAGATTTTGATGACTCCCAAATTGATATCTCCAGGAATGGTATCTCCTCTCAACCCTAAATGACCATAACCAGCTTAAACCAATGCCCAGTTTTCTGACTCACTAGCTTAATGAGTCCAAAATTGAATTTCCAATCCAAACCTATTCCCCATACCTTCACCATCTTAGAAATGCCTTCATCGCTCATTTCCTTGCTCAACCCACAAGCCTCAGAATCTTTGCAATTCCTTCATTTTCCTCATCTATCACATTTAATCCATCAGAAAGCCTCACTGATTCTAGCTTCAAAACTTGTCTCAAATGTGTCCATTTCTTTCAGTTCAAAAAAACCATCAGCTTTGTCCACTGTCATTGCCCTATTTCTCATCTAGTCTACAGAGTAGCCTTTTTCTTCCCTTCTTTCTTTCTTTATAATTTATACTTTTTTATTGACTTAGACTGTTCACTGAATTTGAATATAAGCTGTGTGGGCAATGGCCACATCTAACTTGCTCACCATCATATTCCTATACTCTAGCACAGAGCCTCACACCAACACATAATTGTTGAATGAATTAAATAAGGAATCAATAAAATAGTAAGAGGAGAGTGACATGATCAAATCCATGTTTTAGGGCTGTGGTTCTTACCTGGGAGCAATCCCCTTCCTCCCACCCCAGGATATGTGGCAGGTCTCGAGATGTTCTTTATTGCCATGACAGAGGTGAAGGAGGATTTGCTAATGGGTAGAGGCTAGGTTGCTGATAAGCATTCCACAAGGCACAAGACAGCCCTGCATGACAAAGAATTATTTTACCCAAAATCCCCATAGCGCGAAGGTTAAGAAATCCTGTTTTAGAGAGCTCAAGACAAAGTTTAAAGAATAGACTACTGCTAATTAATCTCTTCCTCCATTGGCAATAGGAAGAACACTTAACAGGTCATTCCAAGTAAGGGAGGATATCCTGGAATGGAATAAAGAATGCGCTATAAAGAGAAGTAAACACATGCTTAAGATGTATGGATATAAGAGAAATGTTTAGAGCTGACTGTATTTTGTGATTAACTATATGGGGGGACAAGAGAGTCAGATAAACAGACAAAGATATCCACGATTACTTGCAGTCTTCTGGTTTAGATATCTAGATACAAGCAGTGTTTTCACAGAGTCTGAAAATATAGAAGTTTAGCTCACTTGCAGAGGAAGATGCAATCAGTCCTGAATAAAACATGAAGTTAATAAATGGTTGTGGAACTCACAAGATGAGCCTAACAAATTCCATTGCTAAAGTAAACCCAAGATATAAATTCTCAGAGATAAATCAAGACAAATCTTATAAAGGTGAAAACAATATGGCATGAATAAATAGCATGCAGTTATAGTTACAGTAGATATTTCACAGAAGTGAAGGAATAACATGATATAAGGTAAAAAAGAATAAAACTTCAAAAATTCAGTGATTAAAAACACCCAGGGAAAATAACAGATCACACAATAAAATATGAACTGAACTTAAAATAGGTAAAGACAATAAAAAGAATAGAAAATCTTTAAACTGAATGTGTAATTTCTTTTTTTAAAAAAAGATTTTATTTATTTATTAGAGAGGGAGTAAGAGCAGGGCAGGGAGGAACAGAGGGAGAGGGAGAAGCAGACTCCCCACTGAGCAGGGAGCCTGACGCAGGGCTTGATCCCAGGACCCTGAGATCATGACCTGCGTGGAAGGCAGTTGTTTAACTGACTGAGCCACCCAGGCACCCCAAACATGCAATCTCTTTTAGCACAAGTGATCAGTGAAAGGACTAATTTGTATAGTTTGCATAAAAGTAGTTTAGAAGTTTTATGATACATGGAGAAAAGATAATAGTATCCCACTTAAAACAGTGGCATTAGGGCTTCTGATTTTATTTCTGACCTTAATGACTTGAAGTTCTTCATCATAAAGAAGATTACTATATGTTTACAGGACCACGATATAAAAACATACTTCTGACCAAGAGAAATTGTACTTTAAGATCAAGGCTTAATTGTAAAAGACTAGGACATCTTAAATTAAGGGTTGTGGTAGGCTGAAAAACACACCTCATACCCCCACCCCAAGATAGCAGGTCCTAATCCCTGGCATCTGTAAATTTTACCTTATCTGGAAAAAGGGTTTTTGCAGATGTGATTAAGAGTCTTGAGATAGAGAGACTACCCTGAATTGTCTGAGTGAGCCCTACATGTAATCACATGTAATCTTACAAAAGGGAGACAGAGGGAGGTCTGATACAGACAGGAATAGAGTAGACACATGGAAGAGGAGGCCATGTGACTATGGAGAGAGACTGAAGCAATAGGGCCACAAGCCAAGGAATGCCAGGAGCCAGCAAAAGCTGGAAGAGGCAAGGAACAGAGTCTCCCCTAGAACCTCCAGAAGATGCCAGTCTTGCCAACACCGGGATTTCAGCCCTGTAATGTTGATCTTGGACTTCCTGCTCCTGGAACTGTGAGAGAACACATTTCTGTTATTTTAAAGCCACCACGTTTTCAGTAATCTGTTATTATAGCAGCCACAGGAAATTAATACAAAAGTATCTCTTAAATGTTTATAATGTTAAAATACAGTTTCAATTGTACCAATACAGAATAGAATGAAATACAGATAATAGTGTTATAAACTGGATTGTATAGTTCCAGAATTCATATGTTGAAGGCCTAACCCCCCAGTGTGCTATATTTGGACATAGAGCCTTTAAGGAGGTCATTAAGGTTAAATGAAGGCATCAAGGTGGGGCACTAATCTGATAGAATGATGACCTTACAAGAAGAGACACCAGAGGCTTCTCTCTCTCCACACAAGCACAGAAGAAAGGCCATGTGAACACATAGTGGGAAGGTCATCTACAGGCCAGGAAGTGAGGTCTCATCAAAACCAACCCTGCTGGTCTCTTGATCTTGGACTTCCGGCCTCCAGAATTTTGAGAAAATAAATTTCTGCTGTTTAAGCCACCGAATCTATGGTATTCTGTTATGACAGCATAACTTAAGTAATACAAATATGCTTTCTACTTTGCCCTTATCGAAACACCATCTTGCATCATCATGTCACCAATTGTTTACATTTTCCTCCACAACTGAAGTTTGTGCTCAATGTTATACCACATAAGAAGAAAAAGACTGGATTGTAGAAAACTATCACATTTCACACTGCACCTGCCAAACTTTGGAAATGGCCATGCCAAGCCTAGGCTGACTTAGGCCAGCTCTGCATGCCACGACCACACTTCCCTGGCTTCCCTCACTCGCCCATTACTTCATTTAACAAGAGAGCTCTCAAAAAGACAAATATGTGGGAAAACTGGAAGGAAACTCACATATCATTTAATTTCAAATCAAACAAATATATTTATTGTGGAATTATTGAATTTCAGGCTCCCTGCTAGCTATTGATGGAGAGGGGAAAATACAGACAGATTTTCTAAACTTACAGAGCTTAAAGTCTATCTAGATTCATGAGATCGGGAAAACAAAAGATGAATAGGTAATTACAACGGTGATGAGGGTGTTGGGAAGAGGGAGCACCCAGTAGAAATTTCACCTGGGAGTCCAGGGGAGACCTGAAGGCTGGGTAAGAGTAGGCGAGGAGAAACGTTTGTCGGTGGGGAGCAGAGAAGGACAACAGTCTGGGATTAGCTTGTGCAAAGGCTTGTGAGAGTTACAAGAGTGTACAAAATTTAAGGAAATGGAGAAAATCCAACATGTCTAGAACGTAGAGAACAAGAATGGAAGTGAAGAGAGATGAGACCAAAGAGAGGAGCAGGAAACAGATCTCAGAGGACACCGTAAACTAGGTGAGGGAGGTTGGTCTTGGTCTTAGCTTGGGGAAGAACCACAGAAAGATTTTAATGGGAAGGATGGCATGATTAGATTTAAATGTTACGTTTGATAAGTTCTTTATAAATTTTGGATACTAGCCCTTTATCTGATATGTCATTTGCAAATATCTGCTCCCATTCTGTCGGTTGTCTTTTGGTTTTGTTGACTGTTTCCTTTGCTGTGCACAAGTTTTGTTTTTTTTTTTTTAATTTTTTTATTGTTATGTTAATCCCCATACATTACATCATTAGTTTTAGATATAGTGTTCCATGATTCATTGTTTGTGCATAACACCCAGTGCTCCATGCAGAACGTGCCCTCCTCAATACCCATCACCAGGCTAACCCATCCTCCCAACCCCCTCCCCTCTAGAACCCTCAGTTTGTTTTTCAGAGTCCATTGTCTCTCATGGTTCTTCTCCCCCTCCGATTTCCCCCCCTTTATTCTTCCCCTCCTGCTACATTCTTCTTCTTTTTTTCTTTCTTAACATATATTGCATTATTTGTTTCAGAGGTACAGATCTGAGATTCAACAGTCTTGCACAATTCACAGCGCTTACCAGAACACATACCCTCCCCAGTGTCCATCACCCACTCACCCCATCCCTCCCACCCCACCCCCCACTCCAGCAACCCTCAGTTTGTTTCCTGAGATTAAGAATTCCTCATATCAGTGAGGTCATATGATACATGTCTTTCTCTGTTTGACTTATTTCGCTCAGCATAATACCCTCCAGTTCCATCCACGTCGTTGCAAATGGCAAGATCTTATTCCTTTTGATGGCTGCATAATATTCCATTGTATATATATACCACATCTTCTTTATCCATTCATCTGTTGATGGACATCTTGGCTCTTTCCACAGTTTGGCTATTGTGGACATTGCTGCTATAAACATCGGGGTGCACGTAGCCTTTCGGGTCCCTACTTTTGTATCTTTGGGGTAAATACCCAGTAGTGCAATTGCTGGATCATATGGTAGCTCTATTTTCAACTTTTTGAGGAACCTCCATACTGTTTTCCAGAGTGGCTGCACCAGCTTGCATTCCCACCAACAGTGTAGGAGGGTTCCCCTTTCTCCGCATCCTCGCCAACATCTGTCATTTCCTGACTTGTTAATTTTACCCATTCTGACTGGTGTGAGGTGGTATCTCATTGAGGTTTTGATTTGGATTTCCCTGATGCCGAGCGATATTGAACACTTTTTCATGTGTCTGTTGGCCATTTGGATGTCTTCTTTGGAAAAATGTCTGTTCATGTCTTCTGCCCATTTCTTGATTGGATTCTTTGTTCTTTGGGTGTTGAGTTTGATGAGTTCTTTATAGATTTTGGATACTAGCCCTTTATCTGATATGTCATTTGCAAATATCTTCTCCCATTCTGTCAGTTGTCTTTTGGTTTTGTTGACTGTTTCCTTTGCTTTGCAAAAGCTTTTTATCTTGATGAAGTCCCAATAGTTCATTTTTGCCCTTGCTTCCCTTGCCTTTGGCGATGTTTCTAGGAAGAAGTTGCTGCGGCTGAGGTCAAAGAGATTGCTGCCTGTGTTCTCCTCTAGGATTTTGATGAAATCCTGTCTCACATTTAGGTCTTTCAACCATTTTGAGTCTATTTTTGTGTGTGGTGTAAGGAAATGGTCCAGTTTTATTCTTCTGCATGTGGCTGTCCATTTTCCCAACAGCATTTGTTGAAGAGACTGTCTTTCTTCCATTGGACATTCTTTCCTGCTTTGTTGAAGATTAGTTGACCATAGAGTTGAGGGTCCATTTCTGGGCTCTCTATTCTGTTCCATTGATCTATGTGTCTGTTTTTATGCCAGTAGGAAGGGAAAAATGAAGGGGGGGAAATCGGAGGGGGAGATGAACCATGAGAGACTATGGACTCTGAGAAACAAACTGAGGGTTCTAGAGGGGAGGGGGGTGGGGGGATGGGTTAGCCTGGTGATGGGTATTAAAGAGGGCACGTACTGAATGGAGCACTGGGTGTTATATGCAAACAATGAATCATGGAACACTACATCAAAAACTAATGATGTAATGTATGGTGATTAACATAATAAAAAAATTAACTTTAAAAAAAAAGATTCAAATGTTAAAAGAATCAGTCACCTATAGCCTGGAGTAAGAGTTGGAAGGAAGCTAGAAGGAATGCAAAGAGATCTGGGATGTGCATGGCTGTGGGGCTGGACAGAAGGGCCAGATTAAAGACATGTTAGGGGAATGCATAGACCAGCCTTGGCAATTGGTTCTATATGATGGGAGTGGGGAGAAAAGAGGAAAGCTGACTCCCACATTGCTGAATTCACTGTCCTACTTTGCCATTTATTGAAAGAAGGAAATGCTGGTAGAGACTAGGGGTGAAAGAAGAGCTCATTTGAATTTGAGATATCTGTGAGACAGCCATATCAAGATACGCATTTTCTGATTTTAAAAGTGATATGATTTAGAGTCAATTATTTGGAAAAAGAAGAACAAGGAAAAAAAAAATCAACATCATCTTTAACCCCACTACCCAGAGACAGCTACAGTTCATATGTTTGTATAGCCTTGTCTCTAAACCTGTATGTGCACACACACACACACACACAATTAGGTTATTAACATACTGTTTGGTAATCTGCTTTTCCCTTTAACAATGAATCCTGGCCATTTTTATAAATCATCATTTTTTTCTATAATATCAATTTCAATGGCTGCATAGGATTTCATTATATAAATTTGCTAAAATTGATTTAACCAATTCCCTATTAAAATATAAAAATATATTATGACAGGGCTTTTCGGACAGTGAAACTACTTTATGTGATACTATAATGGTAGATACATGTCATTATACATTTGTCAAAACCCCTAGAATGTGCAATACCAAGAGTGAATTCTAATGTAAGCTATGGACGTCAGGCAATAATGATGTGTCAATGTAAGTCCTTCAGTTGTACAAATGTACCACTCTGGTGTGAAATGTTGGTAGTGGGGAGGCTGTGCGTATGTGAAGAGGGGGGACATACGGGAAATCTCTGTACCTTAGGCTCAATTTTTCTGTGAACCTGAAACTGCTTTAAAAAATAAAGTCAAATATATTTTGATGAGTACCTTTCTATATAAAATTGCACATTTCTATTTCCTTAAGATAAATTCTAGTAAGTGGCATTGTCTAGTCAAAGGGTATGCTCATTTAACAACTTGTTTGTGTTACCAAATTGCCCTCCAGAAAGTTTTTAATAACTTACACTCCTACTAAGAGAGTACACTTGAGTTGAGTTTTGATCTCTGACTCAACACTGCCCATATTGTGTTTCACTCCACAACTCCATTTACCCCATCATCAAAATAGTGCTGTAAAAACATTATTGGATGTTTCTGTCAACAACATTCCTGTTTTCTTAACCACAATATAGTACCAAGTCATTCTGTCTTTTGATTACAGCTAGCTGCATCTCTGAGAAAATGTATGCCATGCTAATTTGTCTTTATTTAAAATTTCAAAGAAATTCCCACATGGATCCCAGATGTTGACCATTTAATACAAGAAGGTGTTTCCTCATTATACAAATATGGTATGTGTCCAAAATATTGGCATTGTTTAGTTTATGAATCACTTAAAATAACATCACAAAAAACAATGGTTCACGTGTGAGTCATAAATTAAACAATGCCAATTTTTTGATGTGCACCACATTTGTATAATAAGGAAGGAAACACCTCGGATTAAATGGTCAACATATGGAATCCATGCGAGGGCTTTAAAAAATTAGGGCTGCATTTTCTTAAATTGTAGTGTAGAAAGAAATCCAAAATGGAGGCAACTTTCACAAAAATTTTCCTGCCCCAAATACTCTTGTAAGTAGTGTATCGCTTAATTGGTACAAAACCTTAAGTCAAAGCAATATAAGTCAAATTCCATTACAGGGAATGCCAAGGAATGCCAAGTCTTTTGTTTTTGTTTTTCTAGATCTTTTTCTGTAATATTGTAGAATACAGTAGTGGTGGGTTGAATAGTGGTTCGCAAAAAGGTAGGTCTATGTCCTAACTCCTGGAACCTGTGAATGTGACCTTATTTGAAAAGGGGTCTTTGCAGATGCAATGAAGTTAAGGATCTTAAGATATGATTATCCTGGACTTGGAGTCAGCTCTAAAACCAATTACAGGGGTCATTATAAGAGAAAGGCAGAGAAAAATTTGTGACACAGACACAGGAGAGAAGACCGTATGAGCCAGAGGTAGAGGTTGGAGTCACACAGCCCAACCTAAAGACCTCCCTAGAGCCACTAGAAGCTGGAAAGGGCAGCTTCCTAAAATCTTCTGAGGGACCATGGCCCTGCCAGCATCTTGATTATGGATTTTTGGCCTTCACAACTGTGAGAGAATAGATTTCTGTTGTCTTAAGCCATACGGTTTGTGGTAGTCTATTATGGCTGCTCTAGGAAACTACAGTGGAAATTCATCATAATAGAATTAACTATACATTATGACTTAATTATATCACTTTATTTTATTCAAATTGATGTACCTGATTCTTTTTAATTTTGGTTAACATCAAACACTTGATGATTCTGCTTTGGGTTTAAATAACACTGAAGGCTACCTTTTAACCTCAGAATGTTCTGATCCCAAAAGGTTTTCCTCATAATTTCTGTTACTCATGCAACTTTGAGAGAATGTCCATAGAGTTGTGGGAACTGGGGAATTCTGGACTAACTAGGGAGAACAGCCTTATCATCTCAGCCTTCAAAATGGCGACAGATGCCGGACACCCAATAGTTTGCTTGATTTCTACCCACATCGTGGGCGATAAAACATAGCTAAAATGAGGTATCAGTGTGACTGTAAAGCACAATTAAAAATTCTGCCCTATATTAGTATGTTTGCTACTGGCAAGGTATTGAAATCCAAGTGTGTACACTCCCTTGGACCTTGACTGGATGGATATGTTTTGATAAACTTCATGGTGGCTTTTTGGAAGAAGTTCTCCATTTGGTACAGGAGCTCCATGATTATTCTTTCCATGACCTGCCATCCCCCAGCCCCATTCCCTGGTCCACCTCAAGAAGTGAAAGAGTTAGCAATGGAAAATTATATAGCCATCATAAATAGTTTCAGCATTTATTTAATGGCATGGGGAAATGTACTCTGTAAAAAGTTGAGTTAAAAAAAGCAGGATAAACTGGATACATACTATGATCCAAATTTGTTTAGTCATACACACCTTTATATACACATACATTCAAAGTGAAAATTTTTCACAAAAGAGCTAAGTTGGCTGTCTCCAAATAATGGAATTACACACGTATTTTTGTTAGCTATATTTTCAAGTGTGTTTCTTCATAATGAGCATGTATAACTTTTACAACCAAAAATAACAATGTGACAGAACCAAAATAATAGCTGGAAGATAAGAACCATCTTTGTGGGGCTAGTCCAACATTCTTAAGGTAGTTGCTTATTTCAGAGATGGTTGATAAAGGATATAAATTAATTCTGCAAAACTTCCTTATATATTCGAGAATACTTATCCTGATTTCCCACCTCACTTGTGTTATTTGCTTTTCCTTCACTGTTCCCACCCACCATGGGTACAGGTTGATCTGAGGCTGAGAAAGTAGAAAGACCAAAGTAGAGGGTCGGATGCACTATGAACAAAAGAATAATGAATTCTTCCCTCGGGCTCTGACCCCTCTTGGGACCAACATGGCCTGATTGGAGGAGAGAGAGAACACCAACGATGCCAGGTAGCTTGTATTTTTCTGAACAGTGGAGCACTTAATCAACTTCGTATCACTCCCCCCAACCGCACATGGAGAGATGGGGGTTTTGGAGGATGTTCGATTATTTTTTGCTTCAAATTTACTGGATCCAGTTACCAACAGCATAGAATATATCAAAAGTTGTTTGGCAAAAAGACTAATTCTAAGTTTCTTGAGGGCAAGGACCACATTCTCCCTCACATTTGCTTACACAGAGCCTAGGACAGTGCCTCACACTGAGTACCCAATAAGTGTTGAAATCCAGAAAGAAAAAGTACTTTTGTGGATTTCAGATGACTGCAGAGGCAGGGTCTAACAGGCTTATCAACACTGTGGAATGAGCCTTCTGTACTAAAGGCCAGCAGAGCTTGAAGAAATCACTGGGCATCAGGGGGCAGGTCACGGAACACGTCGGCGAGCGTGTAGCTTTAAAAAAATGCATCAGAATGCAGAATGAAAGGGGCCAGAAAGGACATGGGTGGCTTGAATGAGCAAATTTAATTATGACTTTATATTTGAAAAGAGAAAAACATGTGTAATGATTCTCAGAGGGTGGAGTGGGAGGTGTGGCTGAAGAGAATGTATGAAGTATATGCACAAATCTGAGCACATACCCAAAACTGGCTGGAAGGTATGGCATGTTCATATGTATGGATTTTTAAAGTCTGAGAACCACTGGACTAAGCAACTGGGTTCCCCATTCAACCCATGGCATCACTAAGAAAATAGAACTGCCTTTTCAACATCAATGATCATGGCTTTCACTGTCTCCCGACCCAGTGATCAGGCCTACCCTGCTATATACTTCCAACCCTTTATATTTAGCTTCATAAAATATTTATCTTTGTAAAAGCTAGAGGATGGCGCTAACCATTTCTTCTTCTCATCGGCCTAAAAATCCACATGACAATGTCTTCTAAAAATTTTAAAAATACCTTCGCCTCCAGGCTTCTCTGGTTCCGGTGCTTACTAGAGCAGAATTTGCCTGGAAAGCAGACAACAAATACACTAATATGTGACCACATGGAGAAAAGGAATCTGCATCTAGAGAACAGAGGAAAATACACGTGTATGTATTTTAGGTGGAGGGAGGTAGAGAGAGAGTTGGCAGAGTACAAATTAAGAGAGAAGGGAGACCCTTATCAATTAGAATATCAAGCTCAGCAGTTCTCTCAAGTAATTCAGGCAAAGAAGGCAAAGGGAAGGCACAACAGGCTTATGTATGTGCACCAAGTGTATGCATTTGTGTGTGTTTCCTATGTATCCCTAATATATTCATCTAAAGTATACTTTTCCTAAGCCTTAAGGCATTCCAGAGTAGAAACCAATTAAAATATTTATTTGTATATTTGACTATCAGGCCAACCTTACAGAGAGAAAAGCCTCTGCTGAGTCTCAGAGCTTGGTGTGAAAGTCTGGGGTTAGATCATTTAAGCACCAATTAGCCCACATCTAAAACCTGGCTTATCAGGTGGCCATGAAGCAGGTTGCTCTTGTTTGATCTTCAGATTATTCTCAAGAAACATTAACCATAGATAAGCACTTCAAAATTTTTGGCAGTGAGTGATAAAAAAAATAGTTTCATTTCACTTTAACACTCCTATGGGACTATTTTCTATAGAGGCTTCATAGTTGAAGGATTTTGCAATTCTTTACTTTCCCTAAACTTCAAAGTTAATAGAGAAGAGAACACTAGAAAGAAAACCATTCCCCAAGTAAGAGATCATAAAGTACAATATGCTTCTGAATTTCTTTAATAAATCTTACCGCAATCCCCAAAACGTTATGTCTTACAATGCATCCCATAGCTGGTGAATACATTCTACAGCAGTATGCACCCCCATATGGTTGGTATGATTTCAAGATTTGAAACTTGATGGCCAGGGTCCAAATCCCATTTATTAACCTCATGACCTTGGGCCACCACCCTAACAAGGGCCTTTCGCCCTCGTCTGGGTAACAGAATCCTGACAGTAATAGTGCCTACCTCCTAGGGCTACTGTCATGAGGACTGCCATGAATTAACTCACCCTAAAGGCTTAGCACAGTCTCTGGTGCATAGAAAAGACCCAATAAATGTAGGTGAGGTTAACATTCTACCAAGAAAAAAAAACCCAATACTACAAATCATTTTAAGACAGGTTTTAAATTTTAAATTGTTGTCAGCAGATCCCTGCTCCTCTTTCCCACAGACACTGAGACAAGCTTTTTCCGAGAGGACTTTTAAGTAAAACATCTCGTGATAAAGACACAGGCTAGCATACCCCAATTCAAATCATGTTCAGACAAAATCATTACCTGATGCTGACTAAAACTGTCGTCTTCTGAGATATTACCTTCTTTAAACACTAAAGCCTCAAAGTCTATAACTAGGAATGTAAGCAAATTAGAAGCCACTCTCTTTATGCAGCTGTCTAACAAAATTCCACATCATGAACTTCTAATAATGTTTCTTGTCCACAGATTAATAATAACCTAGTTCAAAACCACATCATTTCCTTTTTCTGCCTCATTTCCTTCAAAGTGAAACATAATTTTTTCTTGGACCTGGAATAAAAATTTCTAGATTAAGCAAATCGTTACCAGAAATGCAATTTTATATCACTACTATTTCAGGAACAACAAAACACACAAAACATCTGTGTGGTGCTTGTTAATACATAAAAATAACCTAATATATATAGTGTATACCACCTAAGTGGAAAATTGAGTCTATAACTAGAAGTGCAAACAGAAATCCACTACCGGTTCCATCAGTATTGTGTTTTGAAGTCCAGTTGGGAACATTTTAGGAACTGTGACACTTCTTTAAATCTTGGCCGGAGGTCACAAACTGCTTGGCATAGATGTTTCATTTGCCCAACACAATACTTTTAAAATTATTAAACTCAAATATTTTTAGGTGGGCCATGCCCGTTATTTACTGACAGGCCCTTAAAGGCATTTCATTTTGCAAACCTTGATTAAGGCCCATCCTTACAGAGAAGAGATCAAAAGATAATCATTAGTTAAATGGGTACCTCCCTCAATGATGTCCTGATGAAGTCCAGACACTTGGAAAATTAAGGGTCCTAATAGTTTCATTCAGAAATTCTTCTAGTTTTCTTGTTGGATTACTTTTAAGAATAGACTTTCAGGGTATGTATCTAACAGTGGCTCATTCGATTAGGGTAGCTGAGCTGAGTTGTTAAGTTCATTTATAGCTGGAGACTGAAAGAAATCAGAAAATAGGAATTTTTAAAAAACACGTTGGACCAAAATCCAAATTTTACATTATTTTCAGAAAAATAACATTCGGTCAATAGTTGGTTTTTCCTAATATAAAAGGAAATGAATTTGCTTGGTGCAATATTTAAAGAGGAACTAATTCCTACTAATGTATTTCAATGAGTATTTATATATATATACACACACACGTAGAGACACACACATATATACACACATACTCAGAGCAGGGACTGAGCCAACTATAACTCTCATTCTTTTCAGTTCCTTCGTACTTTCTGGGAGATTCTACTCCACTTACAAATTAAGCCTGAGTCTGGGAGCCAGAGAGCAATTGAGAGGGTTTCCTAAAGCATTAGTTCATGCATCACTCCAAAGGTATTACTTTTTAGGCACTGATGAGGCACAAGCTAGCTGGTTTTAGAGTCCAAATGTTATTAGTTAAGCATCCTTTTAAATTAACGTAGAGGAAGCCTTCCATTCAGACTGCCCCAGTAAGTACACCCTTGTCTCCAGCATCTTCCGAACACAAATACAAGGCACCCTGCTGTGACTTTGCTTCTGGGGCCGCTGCCCCTGAACTCTGTTGGATGAGTCTTTCTGAAGGTTCTGGCGAATTCTCCCTCCATCTTGGACTCGAGTGCTGCTGGGAGACTTCCCAGAGTGAGGGACACGGAGAAGGGAGCCCCAGAGCAGACCTTGAGAGGGGATCCTCTTGAAGGCCTACTTCCTGGACACACCTGTTGGAAAGCACTTCCTTCTCTTTGGAATTCCGCCACTTCATTCTTCTGTTCTGAAACCAAATTTTCACCTATTGACAAAATAATTGGACAAAATGATCACTTACTCCATGTTACTTCACTTCAGCATTGTAAACTGTAATGCCTTCTATGAAATACCTTATTGTGAGAGCCAGCCTAGCAAAGTCCTTATGGCTTTCCACTGGGCTCCTTCAAAAATATCTGAACAACTGGTTTAGTATAATATCCCCACACTGATGAAACAAAATGACTGCAATAAGCGGGTTACAGCCTGCAAGTCTGACATCTTTCAAAACTGATTTAACACTCAACAGTTTAAAACATCATTTAATCCATGCTAAATTATTTACACAAAGGAAAGGCTATCGGCTAGTAATAGTGTTTACTTTGTGCAAGGTGTCAGGCCATGCAGGCTGTTGGATTACATAATTTGATCCTCACAATGACTGCAACAAGTCCTCATTTCACATGTATGAAAATTGAGGTTCAGAGTGAAAAACCAGTTCAAGGTCACTCAGTAAAATGAAAGTACTTAGAACAGAATCCATGACTGTCCCACTCCAGGGCCCAGGCTCTTGTAACATTCAGATTTCATTAGGAACTTCTGGAAAACTAAATTAGGAATGCATTTTATAATGCTCTGATAAATTCCAGGCTTCAGTTTCCAAGTTTAATTACTCCTAGGATTTATCAAACTTGAATAATTAGGCTCAATAACAATCAATCGTTATTAACCCCAAAGTGCTTATGATGGTGGTTTCTAATTTGAGCCATACTTCTGCCCTACCCCACCAGAGTCTGTCTTTACTATTAACTCCCCCCTTTATCTACTGCGTAGTCAACCGTGCCTGATCAGAAAACTTCACAACTGGTTTCCTGATATTTTAAAAGTCAATCACATTGTTTTCCTGAGCATTATACTGCATCTTTACTTGAACACTTTAGTGGGTTTCTATTTTTAAAACAAAAAACTAGGAAGTTTTTACCTTAAAAAATAATTATTAAAGTGTTACCAACCAATGTTTCTCCCAATGAAGGAAAAATTTCTATCTGAGATGATCTTTCCAGAATGGCAAAACAATTCCTTCATTCTTTCAACCTGACTGGCAATTTCAAAATGGCTGCAAAGAACCTGACCCCAGGCAAGTGAATCCAAAAGACTGCCATCTCAGTTATAATTCTGTGGTTAAGGCTTTTCATAAGAAAACAGCACTAATGTGTACATACCAGAGCATTTGGTTCTAGTCATGAACTCATTTATTATTTGCAGCGGGCATTTACTCCTAGAAAGCCTGCCAAGCATTTCTAGTGGGTTTTCACTAAGACATTTTATTTGTGCCCATTGGTGATTCTTGCCCTTCTCATCACATTCATTATTTTCTTCTTTCCTTAGTTTTTCTGTAGACCTTGAATTTTTTGAGTGATATCTCAATGAAAAAAAATCATGAAGAACGTTTCTTCACAATCAACAGTATTGAAACAAATGTACATATTTGGGGAAAACCATAAATTAAAAGTTCTACCTCTCAACAAATACAAAAACAAATTCCAAATGGAAACAGCTAAACACAAAAACAAAACTATAAAAGTTCTAGAAAAAAACTATAAGAGATTGTCATTACAGTCTTAGAGAGATGTTTTTTTTAAGCATTGACATAAAACACTAAGACCACAAAAGAAAAAACAGAGCTGCCAACATAAAAACAAGAAATTTCTGTGTAAAGACACCACAAACATATGAAAAAGCCACAAACTACCTAAAAGAATTAAAAGCAGAGACTTGAAGAGATATTTGTATATCCATGTTCATAGCATTATTCACAAAAGGTAGAAGCAACCAAAGTGCCCACTGATGGGTGAATGCATAAACAAATACGGTATATACATACAATGGACTATTATTCAGCATTAAAAAGGAAGGAAATTCTGACACATGATACAATATGGATGAACCTTGAAGATACTATGCTAAGTGAAATAAACCAATCACAAAAGGCCAATACAAGTGATTCCACTCATTTGAGGTACCTAGAACAGTCAAATCATAGAGACAGAAGGTGGTGGTTGCCAGGTGCTGGGGGGAGTGGGGAATGGGGAGTCACTGTTTAATGGATACAGAGTTTCAGTTTTACAAGATAAAAAAGTTCTGGAGATGGATGGTAGCCATGGTTGCTCAACAATGTGAATGTACTTACTGCCTCTAAATTGTACCCTTAAAAAAGGTTTAAATGGTAAATTTTATGTCACGTCTATTTTACCATAGTAAAAAAAAAACAAAACTCAAACCTGAAGAGTTTGCAATGGTTGTAACAGGAAAATGTTACTAAACATAATATTCCAAATATTTTGATGACAGCTGAAATAATTGCTACAAATAATATGAATAATAGCCAAAAACTGAGAGCAATCCAAACACCCACCATTAGAATGGATAAACCGTTGTATACAGTGTAATGGAATACTACAGGGCAATGAGCTCAAAAGAGTGACTGCTGCATGCAACCTCATGAATGAATTTCACAAACATAATGTCAAGGAAAAGAAGTCATATATACCAAAGAATTTGTACTTTATGATTCTATTTATATAAACTACAAAAATAGGCAAAACTAATCTATGCTGTTAGAAGTCAGGATAGTGGGTAGCCTTGGAAGGAGGAGGCGGTAACCAGGAGGGAATATGCAGGGGGCTACTGGCCTAGTGATAAGGCTCCTCTGCTTGATCTGTGTGTTGGTTATACAGGTGATTTGTACTCTCCTTCAAAAAGTCAAGATATATGTAGAATATGATCCTGGTTTTTTTTGTTTTGTTTTGTTTTTGTTTTTTTAATTTTTTTATTGTGAATATGATCCTGTTTTTATTTAAAAACGTATATACACAATTCTGGGTCTCAATTCTAGGTCCTTATTTATAAAATAGGAATAATCAAAGTAGCTAGCTACCTCATAGTGTCATTGTGAGGATAAATGACATCAAATATAAGGACACACGGTAGGCATCGTGCAAGTGCTCATGTTACTGTTTGTGCATATACAACACACATATACATTTACATTAAAGATAATACGTGGTACATCAAATAAATTCAAACAAGAGCCACTTATAAATGACAGTAATAACTAAGGAGTTGGGTTGGAAGGGGAGGAGATGAATTTTCATTTTTAATTTTACCAATTTCCCCTTTGTTTGAATTTACCATAATAAATACCATGTGTTGTGTAATTAGATGTATATGCAAATAAGAAAATATGAAATTACTTCTGAGATGTTTACCAAATTTGATAACATAAAAAGTATTCATTCCTCAAGGCACTTGAATTTTAAAAACAATACAATCAACTATGTGAAACTATGCACCTGTGAATACGAACAGGAAGGTAACATACGAAATAGGAAAACAGTTTGTTTTCTTGGAATGGACAGATTATGGTCATCCCCTCATAAAAATGTTCTCTAATATGCGTGCTGCCTTCTCGTTCCAATAATCTATTTTTAAGAAAATGATATGTACTATCAAAGACGTTCACACTATCTCAGCACTGTCAGATCAAACCTAGCCATCTTTTCTCTTTTAACACCTACTTCAAGTTCTGACTCAACCAGGGGTCCTGCAACCTCCCAAACCTGCACATTTTCTCCACACCAACTCTGGAGTTTTGTTTTTTGTTTTTTTTTTATCCGTACCAGTGGGATGCAGACCAGCCCTACTGAGCTTCTGTGCGTCCTAAGTCAGGCCCAACGATTCCTCTAAGGATGAGACGCTTCCCTCACTAGACTCCCCAGGCGTATAAGAATCAGTCATGGGGATTAACATAAATCTCCAGAGAGATACATAACTTTGAGGACCACTGATCTAACTGCTTTATTTGGCAGTATATCTAACCTACCAGGTGAAGTCTCCTATGTTATCATATATTATTATCTAACCATTTGCGAGCTTCTGCTTTGTTTTCCCAGTTGCTCATATAAATTCCTGGGTGCACAGAGTGTATCTTAATCAGTGCTTAATCAACACTCCCTCTTATTGCCTACTTATTAGTACAGCGTCTTGCACACACAGACCATCAAGATATAGCTACTGATTTATCTATCATATACGCAAAATTGCTCTGCAACATGGATAGAATTCCTATATTTGTCCCTGTTTTTTACGTGAGAAGCTGAGGTTAGGGATCTGGAGTACCACACAATGAGGAAAGCACAGATGGGCTGATGTAGGCCAATTACCCTCTACCACAGTATGTACTGCTTCCTACAACTAGAAAAAGTTGGGGGGTGGGGACAGATCACTTCCCTAGGGAAAGGAAGCAAGGTTAAGGAGAGTTTCATCCAAAAATAACTGGTTTAATAAAGTCCAAAGTTAGAAACCAGGTCATTTGTATTGAGCGAAGAACAGTAGAGCATGGTAGTTACACAGGGCCTCTGCTAGCCCTTCAATGCCTTTATGCTAACTCAAAAAATAAAAAAAAAAAAGAAGATAGTAGGAAGGGAAAAATGAAGGGGGGGGAATCGGAGGGGGAGACAAACCATGAGAGACTATGGACTCTGAGAAACAAACTGAGGGTTCTAGAGGGGAGGGGGTGGGGGGATGGGTTAGTCTGGTGATGGGTATTAAAGAGGGCATGTTCTGCATGGAGCACTGGGTGTTATACGCAAACAATGAATCATGGAACACTACATCAAAAACTAATGATGTCATGTATGGTGACTAACATAACATAAAAAAAAAAAATCCAGGTGGATGTAGCCTTGCACCAGGAAAGCCAGTTTGGCAGGCGGAGCACCTGCTACATTTCAGTTGCCGCCATGCCTCTTCGCCCTTGTGCCTTTGTGCAGTGCATATCCTACACAACAATACATGATAGCTCCAGGTTAAATAGAACACAAACTCCAGAGTCAAGTTGCCTAGGGTGAGAGCCCAGCTCCAAAGCAGCTGCACTACATGACATCAGACCCAGGTTTACTTCCCTACACTTTCTCATCTAGAAAATGAGGACGATTATGGTGCTTATTTTATACAGTGATTATAAAACGATTAGTCATAAAATACTAGTACCTTAATGTGTAAGGAAGGTTTGTAGGTGTTGCAAATATGAAACTACTTTACTGTACTTGACATAAGCTCAGAGTGCAGAGTAATGAAATCTATTTGAAGGTATTTATGAGTCACACATTTATGACTGGATTTTGGATTGGAAATGAAGAAAAAGACAGGAAAATTGGTTCCTGCTTTTGTAGATTATGTGGTCTACTTCTCTGAAACCAAACAACTAATGATGTAAATGCCACATCTTAGTGGTTCTCTTCATTTGGGGAGAATTAATCATGCAAAAACCTAGACCTCTCAGCAAATGGACCTATTTTCAAATAGCAATTGTGACATATATTTCCACCCACTCAACAACTGTGAAAATCATTTCAGTAATGCTTTAGGGTCCAGCACCATACCTAGTACAACAGACATTGCCAAATGCATGGATTTCATTGTATTCCTTCGGAAATCAGGAGCAGTGGACATCTTCCTGCTCATTAGTACCTGTGATTCCTTTAGTCCCAAGCTGAGGGCAAGTTTCTTTCGGTCTGTTTTGCTGATATATTTCTGCTTCTGAAACATTTTCTCCAGAGCCTTTCTCTGATCCTCAGAAAAAACAGCTCTTCTTAAAATACCCCTCCGAGCTTTGGAGTTAGAGTCCTGCGTCAAGAGAGGCAGCACACTCTCTTCTCCTGGAGGGGGAAGACAGGTACAAAAGCCCAGTTAGCGTTAGTGAGGAGAAGCCCGTCTGCCCTTCCCAGGACAGTATCTTCCTTCTCTGTACCACGGCCAAATCATCTCCTCTCCGAACTCTGGACACTCAGAGCAGTGCTTCTTCCATGGTTTTGGTCATGGACTCCACTGAGAAATCCGATATATACTCTTGGCTCCCCAATGAGAAAAAAGTATGTATGCTCGCCCTCCCAATTTCAATGCCATGTTAGAAAGTCTATGGTCCCACGTTACAAAGCTCAAAGGCAGAACGAATAGTAGGTGGGTTAAACATTCCATTTTTCTCTAATTCATTTATTTATTCGTTTTTTCTCTCAACAAAGTTTTGAACACTTACCATATGCCAGGCACTCTGCTCAGTGTTACACATTGAGACACAAGACGAATACATTTTATTGTACGCATTACCCATAAGATTTAGTGGAAGGCATTTATTGAACTAGCATCACAAGTGTGAGGATATATTCCAAAGGAGGCTGCCTTGAGCGCACAAAACAAGGATCTGATCTTAATCTGGGATTTCAGGGAAAGCCGGTAGGAGTCAGAGATGTTCAATCTGAGAAGGGAGGTTTGGAAGATCCCCAAGCACTACCACTCCCCAATCCAGCTGACCATCAACTCCTTCAGGTTAGAGGTATTTACTACTTTTTCTGCCTTCTGTGGCTAGCACAACTGGTTCCCACCCTCTAAGAGTTTCATTCATCATTCATTCATTCATTCATTTAGCTTCCCAGTTATGGTAGGAAGAGTAATGGCCTTCCCAAAGATGCCTATGTGAATATGTTCCCCAGAACTTAGAAGTACATTACATGATATGACAAGGGGGAATTTAGGTTGCAAATGGAATTACAGCTGTTAACCAGATGACCCCGAGATTAGAAGAGTATCCTGGGGTAACCAGGTGGGCAATGTAATCACAAGGGTCCTTATGAGTGGAAAAGGGAGGGGAAAAAAGGAAGTCATAGAGAGATTGACTTTGATGCTACACTTCTGCTTTGAGGATGGAGGAAGGGGCCACAAGCCAAGAAACGCAGGCAGCCACTAGAAACTGGAAAAGGCAAGAAACAAATTCCTCCCTAGAGCTTCCAGAAGGAACTCGGCCCTGCTGACACCTTGATTTTAATCCAGTGAGACATTTCAGGCTTCTGACCCCCATTACTGTAAGATAATAAGCTTGTATTAAGACAGTAGGTTTGTGGAAATTTGTTACAGCAGCAAGAGGACACTCATACCTGGTATCCAGATAACTGAGCTTATTTGAGGAAACCAGACCAACAGCACATGGTCCTTGCCCTCAATGAGCTCACATTCTCATCGGAGGACTGACATGAAGATCACGGTGGAATATAAGCACCAGGGGAACAGGGACGCCAGTTTATGGCTGTAGCTGGTACGCATTTTGGTGCTTAATAATTATTTCTAAATAAAAAACAAATTAATGTCTTAAGCACTACAATAGAATGATCTTATGAAGTGCTCTGGCATCACAAAGGAGGAAGTAATTAATTCAGAGAAAAGAGGCTGAGCCAAGTCTAAAAGACCAATCCAGTTCAAGAGAGAAAGAACCAAGGCCAAGCTAGGCAGAGTGACTAGCACGTCTAGAAGCACTAAGGTAGTGCTATAAATACATAGAACAAACTGATGGTTGCCAAAGGTGAGGGGGGTGAACGATGGGGCACAAAATGAGTGGAGGGGAGTGCGAGATACAGGCTTCCATTTATGGAATGAATAAATTACGGGAACAGAAGACAGCATAAAGAATGTAGTCAATGATATGTAAGAGTGATGTATCAGGACAGATGGCAGCTGTGCTTGTGGTGACCACAGCATAATGTACAGACTTGTTGAATCACTATGTTACACACCTGAAACTAATGTAACCTTGTGTGTCAATAATATTCAACATTTTTTTAAAAAGCACTAAGGCATGAAGGAATAAAATTTATGGCAGGAAAACTAAGCAGTCTGCAAGGCTGGGAAGGGCATGAAGCAGAGGGGGCAAGATGGCAACCATATCCAGCCCGCAGATGGGCTTTGTTTGGTCTTAGAATTCTGATGTATTTGTTCACGTTTAATAATTAGGAGATTTCATGTGAAGTCCAGGTTTCTGACATCTCTTCAAAGGTAACCACACTAGGCTCATCTTCCCAGAAAGCAAAGAGCTACCAGAGTGAACAGCAGGTGTCCCCTTTTGATGGGATGTGTGGCCCTCAGTTTGCCACAGCCTCACCTAGCTTGCTTCGTACCTGCCAGGCTCTTGAAGACATCTGGACCTTTGACATAGAGATTACAGAGTGGAACAGAGCCAGATCATAGAGTACTACAAGAGTCTGGGACTTTATCCAATAGTAGTGAAGATCAGTAGCAGATGTTTAATCAGGGTGTGACATGATAATAATAAACACACACAGAGTACTCTATACCATTATACTTACTCTGTGTTAAGCCACTGATTTGCATTAATTCATTTAATCCTGCCCAGCCTATGCCCCAAATGTTATACTATTCTTCTCCCCACTTTACAGATGAATAAAATGAAGATTAGGCAGCTTAAGAAATTTTGTCCAAGGGGTACATGACTAGAGCTCCAAACCCAGGACAACTAATTTCAAAACAAATGCTCCTAACACTACACAATGTATTCTAACTCAATCTGACTTGTAGTTTAGGGAAAAAATGTCAAAAATTAATAAATCTTGTCAAATCTACTTCTGTAATATGATAGCTTCCTTTTTTACTTGTCTAAAAGACTACAGATTATCTCCCAGTGAGTCTCTCAGCCCTGGCTTACACCTCATTCTGTTTCATCCTCACCTTGCAAGAAGGACTGGCCTCTCTCTCTTTCCTTCCAGCTCTGTAACATTTCCATCTCCTCAGAAATGCCATAGCTCCTGGGATGTAGTCAAGCCTAATTTTTTTACAAAGGTCTACTTTTATTGGTGCTCTTTCGATTCATTGTATGAGATCTTACAATTCTGTTAATTCTCCATCTACAGCTTTTTTTTTTTTTTTTTTTTTTGCTTGTCACATGCCAAGGCCATACCTTGAAGTCAGGTTTTGACAACTGGATTCACTGCTTCCTTATCAAAGATTTAAGTAGTTTTATGAAATATTGGTCAATAATAAAAAATATTCTAAATATCTCAATATGTTCTTTTTCTAAATCTTCTTCTCTGAACTTTCCTTTGTGTAGAGACTGTGGAATTGGGCCTTCTGCATTAGTTACGAGATTCATCTGTTGGTGTGATCTCTCTCCAGGAAGGCCAGGACAAAGGAGTTTGGAATGTGTAATATGGAAGAACTGGGTTTGGATCATGGCACTTACCTGTATGACAAAGCAAGTTACTCAGCCTTTTTCAGCTTATCTCACAAGGTTGCTCTAAGGATTCGATGACCTAACACAAGAAAATTTCAGTGCCTGGCCCACAGTAAGGATTCCACGAATCTATCTACTTTTGCTTGTTGGTTTTCATTAGATTCTTATAAGAACCATATGTCACAGACATCCTCCGTACAGATGAAGAAGTATTCAGGGCTGTTAAGGTCCAAAGCCACACCAAGAACACAGAGCTCAGCTGGTAGCAGGACCTTCTGAATCCAAATGTTTGGCTCCTTCCTCTGTGCTATGCTGTTTCTTTACTCAGATATCACATGTCAAAACAGAAGGGAAGAAACACTTGTAAACACAGACCTCCTGTCTGAGACTACAGGCTTCTGCACCCTGTCCTGGACCAGTGTGTGAGCGTGGACTACAGGGCATCTCCTATACAGCCCAATGATTGTGCCCTCAAATTCCACCACACCCTATCACTTGACATTTTGATTCTGGTATTTTTAATTTGTAAATGTATATAATCTATCATTATTATAGCCATATGTATTAAAAATTGGGGAAAGAAACATAAATATCCAAAGGTAAAGAAACGTGTAAGGACATGATGCTATAACTACTTGGTGAAATTTTAAAGAACCATTAAAGATGAGAACTGCGACAAGCAGGCAGTAGCAAAGAAAATACACTATACTGCATATGATAAATAAGACACATACTATGTTTATAACTAAGTAAACATGCAGAGAAGAGACTGAAAAGGCAAAAATAAACATAAAATAGGCTACTATAGAGTTATGGACAAATAATTCATCTCTAGTCTGCATTTTAAGTCTGGTTCTACTTTCTAAGGAAAACAAAGCAAACATTGTAGCAACCTTTTTGGGAATAATCCTCTTTTTTTAAAGATTTTATTTATTTATTTGACAGAGAGAGAGAAAGCACAAGTAAGCAGATCTGCAGGCAGAGGGAGAAGGAGAAGCAGGCTCCCCGCTGAGCAAGGAGGCCGATGTGGGGCTCAATCCCAGGGTCCTAGGATCATGAACTGAGCTGAAAGCAGACGCTTAACCAACTGAGCCACTCAGGCACCCCCGGGAATAATCTGGTGGAGTGATGGGGATGTTGCTGAGTGACAACTGAAGATGAAGCCAATCCATCTCTCAGGTGCTCACAGTTGATTAGGAGAGGTCCGAGAGGTATACAGCCAGCCACAACACAGCGAGATAAATAACTGCAGACCATGGCATAAACAAATGAGTAATATAAAAAATAAAAATAAACAGATACAGAATTTAAGGCATGTAGAAAAGAGGCTTTAAAAGCCAGGGCCGGGGTGCCTGGGTGGCTCAGTCGTTAAGCGTCTGCCTTCGGCTCGGGTCATGATCCCAGGGTCCTGGGATCAAGCCCTGCATCGGGCTCCCTGCTCAGCAGGAAGCCTGCTTCTCCCTCTCCCACTCCCCCTGCTTGTGTTCCCTCTCTCGCTGTGTCTCTCTCTGTCAAATAAATAAAATCTTTAAAAAAAATAGAAATAAATAAATAAATAAATAAATAAAAGCCAGGGCCACCAATTCAAGGTGCTACAGGCTCTACCAATTTGGGAGTATTATGATGATGATGATGATGATGATGATGATGATTTTGTACCGTGGCTTCCATATATGTGGGGCTCAGCAGGGGCTACTGTATGTGGCCCCTACATGTAGCATGTCATGTCATCTTTACAACAATCCCCAGAGGGGGGTACTATCACCTCCATTTTCCATAGGGAAAAACTAAGGCTCCAAAAAGTTAAGTTGTGCCCTGGAGGTCACATATCAAAGAAGAGTGAGGTCAACTGATGCTCTTTATAATTATACCAAAGACTGTCAAAGTTATAAGTGGGCAGACAAAGAGGTCGGGAGGTGGAAAGAGTCATATTAAAGTGGCAGAGTGACCAAGGATAGAAAAGTTTCAAAGGCATGATTCCCTGGGTCCTGAGATGGCCCTATGCACCATCCTACAGGGAACCCCTGTGTGTAATGGGGCTGGGGAAGGGCATTCCAACTGGAGCTGTGCTCTGTGTAAATGACACTATCATACAAATGACACGGGGGAGGGTGGGGACGAGGTGGGGAACAACAGAGAAATAGAGCATAAGATAAACTAATGGAACCCTTCATACTTTCATGTGTGAGGATGTAGGGTGTACGTGTATTTTATATAATTCCTGTGGATCTGAAGTGTGGAGAGAGAAGATATAGAACTTCCCTAACTTGCCCCATTAAAACTAGAAGTCTACTTTCCATTCTCTATATAATCTAGTATTTGGGAATGCTACAATACTTCATTATCATATAACCATATTGATTTGCTAAAAACCTTTCCCTAATATTAAGCCAAATTCAATTTCCATTAAACTCCACTCATTGGCCCCAATTCAATCCTTTACACCTATACTGAATGCAGTATATCTAATTTGAAGATAACGCTCAGGTTCTCCCTATTATTTCTCTTCTCCAGGCCAAACATAATCGCTTTAGAAAATTCATGACCAGGCATAGAGACCCTTCACCATTTTAGTTGCTACTTCCGGACACGGTTTTATATACAAATGTGCTCACTGTGCCTTTTAAAGTGGGGCTCCAGCACTGGACAGGTGTAGGTTGTCTGACCATTACAGAGGCTAGTACAACTATTATCTCCCTTGTTCTGGGTATTGTATTTCTAAAAGCATAATCCAACATCCCCATATCATTCTGTAGACACATAGTGAGCTAAAAGTACAACCCTTTCCTTCTTTGTTATGTTCAGCCAATTCTCTCCCTCCTCTATTTTGTACTTGTGCACTGGTTGTGGGGAATCTCAAATCAGGACTTTATCAGCTGCCCCATTAGATGTTACGGTATGTTCAGGCGAGGGCTGTAGACAAGATCAGGAACGAGCACCCTCTATCACTAAGTAGCTCTGCTTCCCATCCCCCAGCCTCCACTACTTATGAACACATTTGGGGAGAAAGGGAACTCCATTCCTGGAAAGTTACTCAAATATGTTCACTGCCTCTGCAGAACTGTTGAATACAGCCATCAACTTGGAAAATCTCTTGTCTTCGAGTCTCTGACTCCTTGAAACATTCTTCCTGGTTGACCGAGTGTCATTTATCTCTGGAACACCCCTCCCTTCACTCCTGAGAAGTCAAAACCTATATTCAACTTACTGCACAAGCCTGATTATGTTTTCAACAAAATAATCATGCTTCTTTCTCTATTAGCACAAAATGCTCCACCCCTCTGAAGATGTTAGAGTGCTAATGATAAATCCTTACAGAAGGACTGCCGCAGGTCTTGTCAGTTTTCTCGGGGCACCCAGCACTCCAGCTGATAACAGTGAAAGAGAACACAGTCAGGTCAGATGGCAAGAATACTAATCAGAGCATCGCCCATCTTTGACAGTGACACTCACCGGAACAACCTACATTCTCAACAATAAAAGTAATAGCCCTTCCCTGCTGCATTCAACAAAATCCTAAATTCAAATTTGGAGAGTATTATTATGTTCTCCTAAGGTTTAGCCAGGAGAAGAAAAGAGTAACATGATCTTAAGATGTAGAATATAAGGGGCACCTGGGTGGCTCAGACGGTTAAGCATTTGTCTTTGATTCAGGTCATGATTCCAAGGTCCTGGGATTGAGAGCCCTTCCCTGCTGCTTCTTCCTCTCCCTCTGTCATTCCCTCTGCTTGTGCTCTCTGGCTCTCTCTGTCAAATAAATAAAATCTTAAAAAAAAAAAAAGAATATAAGAACATCTCCCAAGGAAAAGGCAGAGCAGTGTGTCCCAGAAGAATATTTCCCTGTTCAGATTTTCAAAACGTTGCTTCAAATTTAAACTTTGTCTTTTAATGCATAAAATTTTTGAAAGATCGCATTCAAGTTGGGTACTCAAAGACAAAGTGAAATAATTATCTGATTAATTCAATTAGCTATTCTACATAATTAAGACTCCTGTACCTTTTCAGGTCATTGTTGTTGTTTTTTTAAGGTCATTCTCCGCATAATTTCCACGACTTTCCATTTCATCTTAGCTGAGAAATGTGATTTTGAAAAGAACCTTATGGATGTAATATCAAAGATTTTCCTTCCACTACTCTGGGGGAGGGGAGAACTTTACCACTGCCTTTTAATTTTTCCCCACTGTCAGGGTTGTGCTTAAAGAGCCCATTAAACCATTTATTATACGTGAGAAGGGCACTGGAGGAATGATTGTTTCCACATTGCAACAACAAGGTAATCATAAATCTAAAAGGTTAACAAGAAAAATGAAATCAATTTTATACAAGTGAATCATGTTAAAAGAGTCAAAATGATATTTTACTTGCTAGTTATGAACCTGTTGATCTGATCCTATGCTTTGGAAAGAGTGAACTCAATATTGTGAAACAATGATGAGGACCACAGATTTCATTGCTTATTAAAACGTTTAGTATAAACCTTGATTTTGACTGTCCACACATGTCAGCACATTTTGGCTGAAATTTAATATGAGATTACTTGAACAGTTCATTTTCCTTCTTCTGTGTGATGGAAAAAAAATTTAATGCTTAGGCATAAAAATTGTTCTTATTATTAAAGAAAGAAGAAAAAAAGAAAATCTAGTAAATGCCTTAAATAATAAAGAGTACTGTGCAGATATAAGCCTTATTAGCGTTCCTTAGTATCATGGTTATTTATGTAAAATTCTTTAATGACAGCATAAATCCACCATTTCATTATTATTTGCTGCTAATACGATGAACATTATAAACAAAAAAATAAAAAATTCATTTCAGATTTATAACTAATGAGACACCAAAGTTTATTAAAAACACTTGTGGCATCTCTCAAGAGTTTTAAAATGCCAACTTCAGAAATGAAAACAAACCAAGTACAGTGTTCTCTATGCTTGATCTGAGCTGTGCTGATTTACCCCATGTTTTATTAAATAAAAAAAGATAAACATAGGACTTTATAAGCCTCCAGGGAGAGAAACCACAATTCACCAATGTTATGCCAAAGGCATGAAGTGCGAAGAACCGAGAGGCAGATGGAGGAAAATGAGTCTTGCTTGAAGTAATTTTTTCAAGCAACTGAAAAGATGAAGTTCTCTAGGAAATGTCTTTAGAGTTACTTATGTGCTCTATTGATCAAACTGGCCCAGGCCTTAGTGCACTTTTTGGGTTTAGAGACTCTTACAAAAACACTGCTAAAAATGAATAAACATATACATGCATACATACATGAATGTCCACCTGTTACACAGGACTTTTTATCCATTTCCACTTACCTGACCTACACTGCCAGAGGTTCTCTAAATGGAAGTCCAGTATCCTACCAAGGTGGAGTGACCGTAACTAGGTGTGGGATCTCTTTCAATCTCTACCCTGGAGATGCAACACCAAAGATTTAATTCCAGAGATGCCACTATGCCATGGTATCAGCTAATCTGGGACTGACGCTCCACTCTAGCAGCCTTCTCCTGATACTCTAATCCATGGTGACAAATGTATCCTTAATTTGCACAACACTTTTCACTTGCCCGCATAGGAGACCACCTTGAAGGAGCGAGTAAAAGGTTTAGTCATGGTTTTCTATTTTTCTATTTGAATCAATACATTCTAGTTAAATGGACAATTAATAGGTCACTTCCAAAATAGTGGTGTATCAGTCCTGGTTAATAAACAATCCCCAGAGTTGATAATGGGCTCTATGTATTCAGCAAGTCCTGTATACACTCAGCTCATCCACTAAATCCCTTTTCAGGTGGACAGGGTTATATGGGAAGATGAGCTAGAATGAGTCTATAAAAGTCAGTTTCATTCACTGCTTTATTTTTCAGTCAAGTGCTTTAAATGGTGTCCAGAAATTCACTCGGAATGTGAGACAGGAGAAAAGATGGACACACAGAGCCTTGCTTTATGACCGTACAAAAGGGCAACTGACCCTTGCCCGAGGCTTTTCCATGTGAAATGGCTCCTAAAGTTCATCTGCACAGTGAAAAATCGTGGTGAGGTCGCGTGTGGATGAGTCAAGTGAAAGTGATGATTGGTCACGGGTCTGTCACCCATTGTGGCTGGGCCCCTGCCATGTAAAGTGCTCTGTGGGAAAGTATCAGCCCCCTAAAGAGATGCTCAGAAGCCTGCAGCTCATTAAATGGCCAGCATTTGCTGCCTCACTTGTCAGGAATCATTCTGTTGAGCAACTGCTCTCCTGAAACATTCATAAAACACATGAACAGAGAGGCAGCAGGGACCTGAATTCAACCGTGATAGAGCTCTGTACTTCAGCCTAACTCAACTCAGATTTCACTTTTCGCCTGACAGAGGGGTTAACCTGAATAAATGTTTTCTCTTGGGCAGCTGAAATAAATGTGCCCCTTTACTGGACTTCTTTTTCATAAACTCAGATTCTCTGCCTACAGATTCTTATTTGACCTAGAAATCTCAAGATCAAGGTGAACTTAATTTCTTTTTAGTTTGACATTGTTTTCTTTGGGTATGTGAGTGTGTGTGTGTGCGTGCACCCTCTGAAAGTTTTTCCAAGTTGTCG
Organism: Halichoerus grypus; assembly: GCF_964656455.1. NCBI lineage: Eukaryota > Metazoa > Chordata > Mammalia > Carnivora > Phocidae > Halichoerus > Halichoerus grypus. Next base: position 112,087,860 of record NC_135717.1, read on the forward strand.
TTCTCACTTCAGCCCTGGACACTTTAAATTTTGTAATGTTCAAGGAGAAGTTCTCTTGAAAATATTTCCTACAACTCCGGTTGGTTTTCTTCAAGATCATAAAGAAGAGTTATTTATCTCCTTTTACAACCTGGACAATTTCAATTATTTTCTATGGACACCCAGTTCTGTGTCACATTTTAAGCTGAATGGAAATTTTACACAGCACTATTTCTTAGCCTTCCTTCCTTTTTTTCTTCTCTAAATGAGTATTGCTACACATTTCAGAAAGAGCCAAACTGGTCCCTCTGAGATCTTTTATATCAAATGGAAAACAAGTTGCTTTCCTTGGTGTGTCAGCCCTGGGTTTCAATGCCATTAGAAACTGCTCACAATTGCTCAGTGTGCTGAGGTCTGATAAATCTCTGGAAACCTCCTGAATAGGATCGCTGTGATTTTTAGTGAGGATTTAGCTCCTTGCCATTGCATTACCAATTAGTTTTCCAGAGCACATTAAATCCTGCTGCTTTGGTTTACAGAATAACTGAGGCATTGCTGATGAAGCATAAAAACTTACTTGCAAAAGCAGTGGGGGATGCAGGGCGCCGACAGGACCCACCACAGCATGCCGAGTAGAATGGCGGGGCAGTCAGGAAAAAAGGTTTGGAAGATGCTGTGGAGAAAGCATTGATCTCATTGATGAGTCATTTCTTTCAGACAATATTCAAAATTCCATTTTCCCGAAAGTCACTTCATTTTCTGAGCCTTTACTTAACTAGTTATAACTTTTACTGAAATTAAAGTCATTCTAAAGTAGCCTTTATCTGCCAAAGAGATCGCCAAATAGTTTAATCAAGATTTGGAAGATATGTTGGAAAGACTCAATGGATCAAAACCAAACTTAATTTTCTGTGTGGTCATAATTATATGTAGCAAGTATTCCTTTATTTAAAATATCCCAGAGCAACACTGTCCAAGAGAATGATCTGTGGTGATGGAATGTCCTTTATCTCCACTGTCCACTTGAAAATAAATATTTTTATTACTCTCCCTACATATTCAATGGCAACTTTTTTCTTATCTTAATCATTATTTAGTGAATATTATTTTGATATGAAAATATACATTTTTCAAGAACACAATAATTTCAGACTTGTATTTTAACCAATTGATAAGCATGTGTTTATTTTCGCCAATATTTTTGCAGGCTATATAAAAATAAGTGCATTGCCCAATAAGAATTTTGGTTCTTAATGCCTTCAAATTGCAAATTAATCATAAATCATAATATAATGGAAAGTTGCCAATATTCATGTTCTCAGCTTTTCAATATCGAATTTTTCAAATAATAAAATGTTTGTCTTAATAATATCTTGAGGCATACACAGCTGGCTCAGTCAGTGGAGTGTGTGGCTCCTAATCTCGGGGCTGTAAGTTTGAGCCTCACACTGGGTATAGAGATTACTTAAAAATAAAATCTTTTAAAAAATGGTATTTTGAAAACATAGCAACTAAGCAAAGTATGAAAAGGAAATCCATTTTGGTGTTCAAAAGTACTATAAAACTTAAAAAAAAAATGCTTTTTAAGTAGGCTCCACACCCAATGTGGGGTTTGAACTCATGACCTGACATAGAGAGTTGCACGCTCCACCAAATGAGACACCCAGGCAGCCTATAAAACTTGTTTTTAATTTCACTGTTATAAGTTATTCTAATATTAACTATAAAACCATCAAAGAAATGATAAATCATTCATTTTAATTTAACATCTTATGTTACAATAAAATGGCATTATTTAGGCAGTTACATTTTCCATTATTCTCGGACTACATGAAGTACTTTGAAAAATGAAAATCTATTTTTATGTATAAAAGCTGTCATATTATGTTTATTCTCAAGCATTTCTGTTAACTCATTTCAGCTCCAAAATAAACACTCCATAAATAATTAAGTTACGGCTATTGTGCTGTTTAGCACAAAATGCAATGCTGCATTTACATACATACAATGAAACATCATGATAGCTGGAAAAACACACATAAAAGAAATATTTTTACTTAATATAAAGTGTAGAAAATAAGTACACTAGTGATACTGTTACCATAACCATGCAAAATACGTGCAAATTACAAATTTTACTATTCTAGCCAAGATGTTTCTCAGTCTAACCCTATGGCCCTAAAAATAGAGAGATAAAAGATCTAAAAAAATGAATGGTTCATTTGAGACTAGTGATCAATTAAATTCATTTGTGATAAATGAAGTTTTGAGATATATGATCTTAGTGTTAAATTTAACCATAAAAAGTTTTTACTGAATACTTTGTTATATTACTATATATTATCTTATCTTAATAAAGTAAAACTGCAATCAAAATAACATGTTATCTACAGTAATAAACTCGTGTGGCTAAGGAACTACATGTTACATGACCAGGCTTCAGGTTCTATTGCGTAGAATTTCTTCACCATTTTAAAAATCATCTCTTTGACATACATATATTTACACAGATTAGTTGATTCCTGATTTCCATGCATAAATACACCTTGTTTAAGCTGGCTTATGTGAAAATTGCTGTGAAATTCCAATTAAGTGCTCCATTTCTTTTTTTTAACATGTGCCTACTTTGACATAAGTCAAATGCTAGTCCAGCTGAGCATGTGATTGCAGGGGTGTCAAATGGTACGTGGAAATAACCATTTAAAACAATGAAATGCAAAAAAAATGAATAAAATAAAATAAACAATGAAATGCATTTAAAAATATATCTTACACTTCTAAATTTTTGTAAATGACATGCTCTTTAAAGCAATGAGCAAAAAAGGAAACTCAATTGTGATAAAAACAAAGTAACAAGTTGACAGACCTGTTAAAACTTTAGCCTGGTGATGGGTATTAAAGAGGGCACGTTCTGGGGCGCCTGGGTGGCTCAGTTGTTAAGCGTCTGCCTTCGGCTCAGGTCATGATCCCAGGGTCCTGGGATCAAGCCCCGCATCAGGCTCCCTGCTCAGCGGGAAGCCTGCTTCTCCCTCTCCCACTCCCCCTGCTTGTGTTCCCTCTCTAGCTGTCTCTCTGTCAAATAAATAAATAAAATCTTTAAAAAAAAAAAAAAAAAAAAAGAGGGCACGTTCTGCATGGAGCACTGGGTGTTTTACGCAAATAATGAATCATGGAACAGTACATCAAACACTAATGATGTAATAAGGTATGGTGATTAACATAACATAATTAAAAAAAAACCAAAAAAAATAAATAAAACTTTTGTAAGCTATTAAGAACTACTCAGAAGATGCTCTGAAAAAGGCAGAAAACAAGGCAATTTCACCCTGGATGATATGCATTTCAAAGCCCATCAATGCAATCTAAATGCAGTCACTTTATCACTGATCCTATTGGGAACAATCTGTCATGGGCTTACTGAACGATATTTATGACAATAATATTTAAGGAGTGTCTGCTACACACGGGGCACTGGACTAGCTATGAATTTAGCACATGCTTTCTCATTCATTCATTAGCATTCAGCCTCAACTGGGTATGCATCTGGAATGTGATGAGTACTCTTTTCAGCAAATTTTTTTTAAAAGGACAAGAGAAACATAAATACGTTAGCATAATAGTTATTAGCCAGGAAAGATAAGGATTTCATGCAGAGACTGCCAGAGCTGGAACCCAGAAAAGGGACTATCTGCCAAGTTTTCCATAAGAGAAAAACAAATGGTCCTTCCTATGGGGGGAAAAAAAAAAAAGGCATGCTGTCAGGTGCTACAGCATGATGTCAGGTTCTGTCAGCACACGTTTCAGGATACTCCCAATTTTGTATCCCACTGACAAATCTAGTTTCCAGTTTCTGTGGGAATCTGCTACAAGTCACAAACAAATCACTTAAAATTCTTGGAACTGAACTGTCTGAATCCAAATGACTAAAATCACTTATTCACAGAAAACCTCATGAACTTTTCACTTCTTAATCAGATGTTCTGACTTAACTGAAGCCACAGAATCAAAATATCTATTAACTATTTTGAATATTTAATTAAGGTGGGAACTTCAAGCCAACTTAATGGTGAATGACCTGATTTCTTTTTAAACTTAACTAGATGGTTCTGTGATACAAGCATCTCATACCCAAGGATGGTTACAAGCCTACCTACAGATAAATCATTTTCAAAATTCTGTTGTTTAGAAAGCAAGCAATAATTTTTAAATTGCTTTTCTGTTGTTATTTTCACTCTTTCACTGATGGAGCAGAACAATAGGTATTTAAAAGGGGTGAAACCACATTCTTTTTATTGTCAGTGCAAAACTGTGGTACTAACTGACTTGAGTTGACGTTTCAAAGAAAGAATACCAAAGACCACTAATAAAACCTTCAAATAAATTTCAGGAGTCCACCGCAATGCTATGCCAATTGGCAGCATCTTTTAAGGATGAGGAGAAATGAGAAAAAGTTCCAAGATGTCTTACTAAGGCAATCAAAGGGTCAAAACAGACCTCCAGGAAATAACAGGGAATTAAGTAATTTTTTAAAAATGGTTTTAAATGACCTTCTTCAAGTGCCTGGTACATGGACACCGGGAATAAAGAAATCTAAACTTCTAAATCTAAAATAATACACAATTGGAATAGAGTGGACCCAAAAACGAGACTCCAAAGAATGGCAACCAGATGCCCTGCGTACTAAGACCTAAGAAATATCACTTACCTAATGAGGTGTGATTTATTTTATCACACAACCTGGAAGGAATTCATTTATGTGATCCACATGCAAATTTGCCTTCAGTCACAAGGGAAAGCAAGTTAACTAAATTCATCCTTTATCTTCCTGCTCATCAGAAAACAACAGAAGTCCACATTTTTTTTCCTCAATGAGTATTTCAGACACAGAAAAACAAAGGTCTTAATGTTCTGGTACAGCTCATGAGAAGATAAATCAAGTGTAGTGTCTACTTGTTTGATTCTATCCTTTTAATTCTGTGCAAATAATATTTACTGCATCTCTATCAAGTGCCACACAGTGTACTGTGTATGGGGATTACAAAGATGAAAAAGGACCGTTTCCTTCCCTAGAATTTCTACTTAGTGCTTCTTAACTTACAGATTTACATCTGCTGGTCAAAGAAATGAAATGCGAATCTTTCTGTTCTCCAAAGTTAGTTTTGTTCTGTAAAATCTGAGGCATTCCCCAAGAAAGAGATGAGATTTGAAAAAATTCATATGGTGCATTTTCCTAACCATTGGTTCTCAACCCTGAATACACACTAGAATTACCTGGAGTGCTTTTCAAAGATACGGATGCCCAGGCCACACACCAATGGGGCTAAATCACACTGGCTAAGGGTGGGCTCCTTAGCACGGCATTGTTTCAAAAGCTGCCCAGGTCATTACAATGCATCGCCAGGAGGGAAACACTGAAAAGAACACAAAACAATGTCTGACACAGCAGGCACTCAATAAATGTTAGCCTTTACTCCTGCCATCATTATGTAATTTGAGATCAGCTGCGAGACAACGCATAAAAAGCAGCATGGTCAAGACTTCCACTGAAATAGAGAAGTAAAAAGAAAAGTTTATTGTTAAGAAGGCTTTGTCAAAGAGGGCTTTAATCAGGAACAACATCTTAATCCACACCTTAATTTGGAAGGTATTTAAATAGAACGGCAAAGGATGAGAAAGAAGGCATTCCAACAAGGAAAGGTGGCATGAACGAAAGGAAGGGGGGTGAGGTTAAGAAAACCAGCCCGACTGCTGGCACAAGGCCCAAAGACTGAACGTTAAGGAATGTAGTTGGAAGAGCTAAATGCTGCTGATGGAATGAAGGCGTTGAAGAACAGAGTATTTTTATTTGATTTAATCGTCAAATGGGGATAAATAAGGTTTCCCCGAGTAGCTTGGTAATATGACGAAGCTCTATTTTAGGAAAATTCACCTGGCAGTACTGGGTTCGATGTGGTGGAGCAAGGTGGGGCTACATGGGAGGATCCCCCTGCAGTTATAACGTAAGAATAGGTGATGACAACCCTCTGTTTGGACACTGCCGCTAGCATCTTCTCTAGCTTCACCTCACCAGCAGGTGAGTAGGGGCTGGCCTCTTCTCAAGCTGTGGGGCCCCAGTTCATTGCAATCAGCAAATATGATCACTACCTCTGCTACTTCTCCCTTCAAGACGTCTCCATAGCAGCTCTGAAAAACTGAGCTAAATTTGAGGAGACCCATTGCTCTTTTCACTATCAAGTCGATATCACAGGAGACTATAATATAACAGAATAGCATTTGTAGCTCTCAAATTCTAAAAGCCTTAATGAAGACTCCTTGAGCTCTGAGCTATACAACTCTGTGTGACTAATTCTTGCACTGGGCTACTCTAGCAGGAGACAGCCCTGGCAAGAATTGTCTCTGATAATGGTTACCCTGATTTCACCCTGTGGCAGATTTTAAACGGCTGCAAATTATTTGGCACTCCTTCCATTGAGAGGTAGGGTCCCGACTTCCCCTTGCCTTGTATTTGGGATGGTCTTGCTGCCTTGTTTGACCAAAGGATATGGAAGAAGTGACATTCTGGAACTTCCATACCTAGGCCACAAGAAGCCTTGCAGCCACTGTCTGGGGTTCTTGGAGTGTTTGCTCTTAGAACCTTCCCTTTCATAACCCAAGCATCATGCTATTAGAAGCCCAAGACACTTGGAAAGTCCAAGTGTGGATTGCTGGAACAGCTCTAGTTGAGCACCCAATCAACAGTCAGCCATGTGGGTTGCCATTTTGGACATCCAGCCCAGCTGGGCCTTCAGAAGACCACAGCTCCGGCTGCCATCAAACTGTAATGAGATTTCAAGTGAGAACCACCCAGCAGAGCCCTGTCAACCCATGGGACTGTGAGAGAAAATAATAAATTGTTCCTTTAAGCTTCTAAGCTTTGAGATGGCTTTTTATACAGCAATACCCTTTTTACCAATATTTTGCTTATGGTTGAATGATGGGAAGGAGTCTTTCACATATTTCCCTGTATGTTATCAGTGGGCTTTTGCAGTTTGTGTTTGAAAGTCAAATGCTGACTCTAATCTCTGTTCTTATTTTGAAATAAAGAAACGGAGGCTTAAGGAGCTTCTAGGAATTATGATTATATAATCAATAATATAAAGACTTTAGACTTGAATCTAGGCTTTAAAATTATAGAAATGCCACTAAAACCAGCTCAGAAAACTGTATTTTTAAATTTACCCAATTTGCCATTTTTGCTTTGGAGGAATTGTTGGCAAATTTTTACTATAGAAAATACTTCAGGCTTTGCAGGCCGCAGGTCTCTGTTGCAACTATTCAATTTGTAATGCAAAAGCACCTATAGAAAATATGTAAACAAACAGGAGTGCCTCTTTTCCTGCCTTAAATAGGACTGTCTTTTGGTTTCAGATCCAATATAACTATAGAATTTGTACAATATACCTAAACTCAAACCAGCCCTAGGATAGTCTCTTTAAGAAATATGCTAGCAGTCATGGTTTTTATTCTCTTCTAATGTACAAAAATCTTCCCAAAGAATAACCTAACTCCTTCACACATTTCAATTTTTTTCTTTTTGAAAATAGAGAGAGCACGCATGTGCACGTAAGAGCGAGGTGGGATGGGCAGAGGGAGAGAGAGAGAGAGAATCCTAAGCAGGCTCCACACCCAGCGCGGAGCCTGATGCAAGGCTCTATCTCACATCCCTGAGATCATGACCTGAACCAAAATCAAGAGTCAGACACTTAACCGATGGAGCCACCCAAGCATCCCCACATACTTTAATTTTAAAAGTTGTCAGAGATTTAACATTTTAAAGAACAAGAAATTTTGAGTCCTCTCAAGAGGACTGGTAAAAATGTATATATCGTATATTCTATTTCTGACGGCCACTTTGAATTAATAAAAGTAAGGTTGTTATGGCAAAGTGCCTAAACGTGAAAGAAAAGTGAAAAACCTAGCTCATCTTCAGAATAATGATAAATAAGAAGGGAATCAATCAAGTATTCAGTAATATAGAAAAAGACGTGAATTTTTTTTCTTTCCTTTTCCCAGATGCTTTGGTTCTGAAACAAAAGTCTAAAAACTTTAGAGGCTTTTTGATCTTTGACTTCAGAGAGAATTTTAGTGCCTTCAGTTTACTGTTCACATAACTCACAAAAATGTGCCCCTGAAATATTCCCAACTAATAGCTGGTTGACAAAATGAATAATGCTATTAAAAGTGGGATCAGTTATGGTAACTTTATATAAAGTGAGAATCACTCAGCATTGCCAAATCAAGTACTGACTGGAGGCTAAAAAGAATAAAAGGGAAAGATTTCATTAGAAGTGGAAACATTACTGAAAGTAAAATAAAATATTTTGGAATAAAATATACAAGGGTCTGGTAAGCATATTATACATTAAGGCAAAAATCCAATTTCTTACTAAGAGAGTATAAAATAGAAAAGCATGATCTAATGAAGTCTTAAATAAGGATTCTAACAAGCATTCCTAGATAAAAATCATATTGTTTCTTTTTCCAATTTGCCTTTTTATTCCTGACAGACTCCAGGTGTATTTGAATGAAAACTTATACTTACTTAACTGGCTTAAAAACTGTGTACCTTCACTATTAAAAAAAAAATCACTGTAATTAGGAAAAAACTTTATTTAGAGCCTCTGTTAATCCAAGATTAAGTAGACAAACGCTGTATTAAGAGCTACAAATCAAGTCCCCTTGAAAGATATAATAAGGGGCACCTGAGTCGGTTGAGTGTTTGCCTTTGGCTCAGATCACGATCCCAGGGTCCTGAGATACAGTCCCGCATCCGGCTCCCTGCCCTGCAGGGAGCCTGCTTCTCCCTCTCCTGCTCCCCCTGCTTCTGCACGTGCTCTCTCTCTCTGTCAAATAAATAAAATCTTTTAAAAAAAGATATAAGATATATTTTAAAGTTATAAACAATATCAACAACAGAAATAGTGTGGTGGAAAACAGATTGAGTGAGGTGTAAATGAAATATTTCACCACCACCACCCCCCCACACACACACCTAAGGACACATTTGTTTAAATATGTTAAAGATAAGAACTTTCACTTCTGTAAAAACTTTCATAGCAAAGCATCTCGAAGTATTTTATGAACACATCTATTACCTGTGTTGCTTCCCTTACTTTCATGTTGCTCCCATTTCTATCATTATTCAGCAGCACACCTAAGCATAAAGTGATTTCTCACAGCAAAGGAGACTTTTTTTTCTGGTAGACACAAGAACAGGAGGAAGGAGGCACACTCAAAGAGGGATACCATGGAGTCTAATTCACAGCTTCAGTTCCAATATCTGAGGCCCATTTATGGCAAATAAATGTGGATAAAATCACTGTCAACAATCCTTTTAAATTGCCCACAACATATGGCATCCTTTGGCTTCCTGCATGTAACCCTAAACTCTCTGAATCCTATGTTTACTTATGCATAAATGTGTATGCAATTTTCTGGGCATTCAAACCATTGTGCCTCTTAAAATATCCCTCAAATCTCTTAAGTCAATAGGAGTTCAGGGGAAAGTTCTAAAATGTTCCTACTTGCCTGCTGGATTTACACCTGTTTTATTATTAAACCTCAATAGCTTCAATACATGTTAACAGATTGAGATTCCTTATTGTTAAAGTGAAGTAGAGAAGGTAGAGAAGCATATGTAGGGGTTGGGAGTGGGATAGGTGCTAAAGTCAGAGGCAAATTAAATGCACATAAATTGCTACCCCAACTCAGGTGTAGCTCCAACTCGGGTTATTCTGTAAAGAGGGTGGCTTACTGAATCACTATTAGAAGGGAAGGGACTGTCTATTAGTCATTTCTCCATGAATCTGAAGGAGTTCATTAACTTGGGGAACATAGAACAGTTTGTTCAGAGCTGATTCTCACGAACTGTGTGAAGTTATTAATATGTTAATATAAATCCAAAGACATGTTAAGAAAATACAAAAAATATGCACATGCAGTAAGAATATGGTTCAGTATTATCTAAAAATTCCACCAAAGGATGGTTGAGGTAACGGCCTGAGGAAGGAACTACTGGAATGGGGTCCATCCTTATCCTTCTCTGGATTCTCCATTCTCCGTCCTGGTTCTGGGTCAGCATCACCAACGTTCAAGATGCTGTGATTTTAATTTGCCAGAACAAATCTAAAGCACAATGGTAGCAAAAATAAGTGACAAACTTTGGCTTAATAAAAAATCCCAAAGTCTTCAAGTTGGACTAGACAAAACTAAGTGCAATTAATTTAAGACAGAGTCATGGATTAACAGGTAAATAGTAACTGGAATTGGGAGGTGGACAAGAAAACTAGAATGCACATTAAGTATTAATGGTAAGAAGCAATCTTAACAAGGGGCCAGAAAAATGACATGGATCTGGTCCCTCTCCTATAGTATACAGTACAACTTATTTGATAAAATCATTTTAAAAAAGATTTAAAAAAAAAGGACTCACCTACCAGAAGAAACATTTGCTTTCTAATCCTCTTAAGGAGTAGATTTAATAATAAATAAATTACATTCAGGAAATTATCTTTACGTCAAACATTTTAAAAAAATGTTTAAAATGACAAATGTCATTAAAAAGCAAGGCTATTTCCACTTATTTTTGAATAAAATGGTGACATAACCGAGAGAAATTTAAATTTTTCAGCTTTTTACACTTCAAGACTCCCTTTTATATACAAAACATGAATATTTTAACCTAGCATAATATTCACCAAATAATGACATTAATAAACTTTTGGGGAAGGATCTCTGATGATTCTAATTTACTTGCAAAACTTCCTGGTTTCCCCTAATAAACTAAAACAGATCCAAAGATTCAACCCTGGAGATGAACTATTTACTACCTTCTATTGCACTAAATGTGCCCGTCTTGAGCCTTGAGGAATGCCCTTTGATTTTTAAAGTTTTCACACTACTCTGTATAAACCACTTGATGACATATAGCTACAGAGTGTTTTTTTCTACTTCAAATACCCAAAGACTTGCCACTTTTCAAGGATGAAGCACTGAGAGCTATCCTCTCATTTATTACCTGTAAATCCATCTTATTGCTTAACTGTCACCACCTTGCAGAGACCCACAGGAAGATGAACGGGAAGGCCAATTTCTTTCCTTCTGGGCTCAGATACAAAATCACAATTGATTTATTATTGTGATACATGGAATTGGTTATTACTAGTTTCTGATATTCAACAAAAGACTAATATAAGGAATACGAAAATATGGGGCGATTTTTTCTCTTTCACAAATCCACAGGAGTTTTCACTGTTACTTCTGACAAAAAAAAAAAAATTAGCAAGTGAAGTAAATCACTGTAGGAAAAAACTGGCCTACTAGAAAGATTAAAGCAGGGGCGCCTGGGTGGCCCAGTTGTTAAGCATCTGCCTTCAGCTCAGGTCATGATCCCAGGGTCCTGGGATGGAGCCCCGCATGGAGCCCGCATCGGGCTCCCTGCTCAGAGGGAAGCCTGCTTCTCCCTCTCCTACTCCCCCTGCTTGTGTTCCCTCTCTCGCTGTCTCTCTCCGTCACAAAAATAAATAAAATCTTAAAAAAAAAAAAAGATTAAAGCAGCTAACAATTATGAAAATGCTTCGTAAGCCATAGAGCAGTATGAACATGGAATATAAGCTCCACAGGGGCAGAGACAGTCATCTGTTTTGTGCACTGACTATCCCACTGGCCTTGGACAGAGCCTGACACATGGGAGATAGTCGGTAAGCATTTGCTGAACGAATGAAATATGTGGTATAATTAAAAATGGGTAACAAAGATAATGAAGCTGAAATTACATGCAGTGGCGTAAGCCCCCTAGTTAAATGGTTCTGTATTTCACCAAGGCACCAATAAAAAGAACTCTGGGGTTTTTTCATTCGACATTTGGATTGGTACACTCAATGAGTTAAGGTTGAAAAAAAAAGCAAGTAGTCAATATGCTGAAATGACTAAAAATCACATTTTGTGATCCACTCCAAAGTAAGTGTCTGAAGGATCAGAAGCGGTTGTTTGCTCACATTTCAGAAATATAAAGAAATACTGTTATCTTTCCAAAAACAGTAGCTCTTCTATCTCCTCTATATTCTCTACAGAACATCAATCACTATGTCATCAGTCAGCTAATTTTCAGGTGATAGTAACCTTGTCAGTACTCATTATAACTTCATAATTCTACACAGTAGAAAAGAATTCCCACAACATTTGGTAGGACAAAAATCTGTTACTTAAATAAAACTAGGGCAATGTTCAGAAAACTACATTCTGTGTCAAATTACAAAGATAAATGAATGTAAATGCTGGTTCTAAGCAGCATATTTGTAGGAACAAATATAGAGAGTTTTAACTTTCTTAAGCTACTTCTCTAGATTCAAAAATTAAATGCGCTTTTATTTTTTTAAATAAAAGGTTATTTGTTCAAATGAAAATTAACCGAGGAAAATAATCTTCAGTGAGGACGGAATAAAATATTGGGAAAATATATGCTTACACTATATTAGTACGCTTAAAAGAGAAATATAAATTCTTGTACTCTTATTCCAAAAAATCATTTTTGCATTTTGACACTTTAATAAGTGTACAAGAATGAATATATCCTTGAAAATTTTTTAAAATGTACTTAGGAGTACCTTTACCCAATAATTGCAATATTTTTAATGGAACAGATACACAAAATTCTTTTTCAGTTATTGAATTATCTGCATTTGATTTGTATTTGGTTTACTTAAGTTTAATCTGTAAAATCTACAAAGGTGAAAATTAAGTAACTTTCAATGGTTGAGTAACCAATCATGATCAGGAGCAATTTAAAAATCCTTAAAAATAACTTCTATGAACACAATGCCAAACCACTAAAAGCTAGGCAAATCACCACTCTTTTCGAAAATGTTATTTTTCATGACACATTATTTACTAACTCTTATCTAGGTGAACCTGCTTTATACGTTTCTAATTTTCCAAATACTTCAGAAATAACAGAGTGGCCCAAATTTCCAAGGAACATAAACCCTGCCTTTATCTGTGTTTGTTCCTTTCCCAAGGCTTCCTAGAGTTTAGGTTTTACACCATGAGAATGAGACCGGTGCTCATATAATTATATTTGTTCCATTTTGTTAGTAACCACTTCAAACTGAAAGACCAGGACAGGTTCTAAACATGTTAAATTCTATAAAGCCATTAGCAATAAATTTGATCCGGCAGTTTGCTGGGACAATGGAATCTGCTGAAAAAACGTCTATTAGTCATTCTGGACAAACCCATCGGGATTAAAAGAATGAGTTAAGATCGTCTAAGGACGCAGCAAAAAAAAAAAATTAATCCAACTGGATCTCAGCTTCTGAGTGTTTTAAGAGACTCTTCTTTTTTTTACTGCCCATTTCGGCTGCCTCTCCATATGCTTTAGCTAATATCTGACTAAACCGTCCGCATCCTCTTCCCAATCACACCACTTAGGTTTTATCCGAAAATGAAAACAAACCAAAACTGCCTTTCTTTGGGTAAGTAAATTCCCATTTATTGGTGAATTTCCTATTTCAGGTGCCAATTCAGCTGTTTCGGCTCAGCACAAAGAGAAAGTCGGTCTTGATTTCCTTGCGCCTTAGTGATCCAAAATATAAAGAATGGAGAAAGCCAAAAGTTTGCGCAACTCTCCTTCCAAACATCTTTGCCAGCGTTCTTGAACTGCCCCGGCCATCGCAACAGTTTGAGAAGGAAAAGCCCCCAAAGCGGGCCTCGCGAACTTCTGCTGGCCAAGAACTTCCCACGGAGCTGGTGTCGCGCGGCCTGCAGGACAGGAGCCGGCGGGCAGAAACGCTCAACTTGGGAAACCCCGTGAAACTGCTCCAGCGAGCCCAGAGATCTTGGGACCGGGGCTGCCCTTTCCCGCTAACCCAATGAGGTTCATTCAGGGTTTCTCCGGAAAGGCCTGAAAAACAAGGTAGCCCTACCACTTGTTGAAAGGAGACCGAGAGGAAGCTGGCGGTATGGGGTGGGGGAGGGGAGGTGTCACAGTTAGTGGTGGTACCTTCTTTACCCCCTAAGTGGCACCTACCACTAAAGCTCGAGACGCTCTAGGAAGGTCCCAAGCCAGAGCTGATTCCTGCGCGCTGGGGCCGGCGCTCCCCTGGCGCAGGGCGCACCGCGGGGCGCCCGGATTCCGGCCCCGCGGGGCAGGAGGCGCCGGGCGCGGCTAGGGAGGGAAGAGCTAGCTCACCTGGGGCTGAAGGCTGGAAGGTACAGTCCCGATCCGCCGGAGCCCGGCCGGGCAGCCTGGCGCCGTCCGCCGAGGGGCTGAGCACTTGAAAAGCCCAACGCGTGCCGTATGGCGCGCCGCCGGGGCTGACTTGTTCCGCCGCAGGGCACAGCTTGAGGGGAACGGGGCTGGCTGGCAGGGGCCGGACCTGCGCGCCGGCGGCCGTGGCGGCGGCGGCGACTAGAGCCGACGCCGAGCCGTGGTGCGCGGGTGGCTGCAGCCCGTGCGGCGGGGCGCCCCCAGCCCGCAGCAAGTTCTCGATCAGGAAACTCTTGCCCAAGTTGCCAAAGCCCGGCGCTGTGGGGAAGTTGAGGAGCGCGGAGGACGCTACCACGTCCCAGTACGCGCCGGCGTGGGCCGCCACGGCGCTGGGGAGCATAGTGCGGCGCCCGCGGGCCGCCTGCGCGCCCGCCTCTAGCTCAGCGCCCCGCACCGGGACCGCGCCGCCGCCTCCGGTCGCAGCCTCCCGCAGAACTGGAGCGCGCTGAGCCCGGGAAGGAGGAGAGGGCACCGAGGACGCCGCCAGGCTTGGAACGATATTATTTATTTGGGTTGGGCGTTTTTTTTAAAGGATGGGAGGAGTGAGTGTGGGAGGGGGAAGCTGTGCGTGTCTCTGGCCCGCGGCGTAGGCTCTGGGGGCGCCGGAGGAGTCCCTCCCGCTCCCTATGCAGATCCGGACTTTTTTTTTGTTTTTCTTCTAGAAGGCTGGAAGGTGTGTCTAGCCCATCCATTCATGTCAACCGGCCCACAAAGTGATAGACGCGGCCAAC
The DNA here is from genome assembly GCF_964656455.1 of Halichoerus grypus. Lineage (NCBI taxonomy): Eukaryota > Metazoa > Chordata > Mammalia > Carnivora > Phocidae > Halichoerus > Halichoerus grypus. Next base: position 112,102,875 of record NC_135717.1, read on the forward strand.
AATAAGGGCGGCCCGAGAGTCTGAGCTTTGGGAAAGGGAGTGGACGCGTAGCGGGAGGAGGTGGGCGTGGAGGCGACGTGAACCGGGCGCGCTCGCCCCCTCCCAGCGGCGGGGGCCCTCGCTCTGGAGCCCACGCAGCCCCCGGGGCGCGAGAGCGCGCGACCACGGATGAGGCGTGCCCGGAGGGCGGGCGGCACTCTTTTCCAGAAAGCGATCGAAGTACCACCTGTTGTCGACCCCTGGCTCTCCAGTGTTGATGTCACTTCTTCAGGAACGAAGGGGCATCCATGGGAAAAGAATAGTAGTCACTAGTGTCTTGAAGGGCACTAGTCATCAGAGAAAGTCACAAGTGTTACTGAGACATCGTGGTCCTACAGATGAAAAGTTTTAAAGAGTGGGTTGCATATGAGATGCGCCCCCACCCCCGCCTTGTTAAGGCAAAGGAAATGAGTTTTTTTCTTGAAGACCTTTTAAGAAATTTCGTAGTTTCTAGTAATTTGTTTCTAGTCACTTTTTAATAAGATTTGATTTAGGAATGACTCCAAAAGAGATGTTCTAATAAATTTTGATCTAGAGAAAGGGATCTTAGTTGGAGTTGGTTAAATGGTTGGGTCCAAAACCCAGGAAGAAAAGCCACCACCAAATTTTCCTAACTAAACCTGGCTGGGTCTTCCTCCACAGAGACCAGGATGAGAACACTGAATTACTTAGGCTTACAGTTGCTCTTTTTTCCCCCTGTAGAAATCTGGGCAGTTTCCAATTTATTAACAGACTGTTAAAGACTGGACAGGCAAAAAGTGTGTGTGTGTGGTTAAAAGTTCCTTTAACCACAAGGCAATTTAAAGTTCCTCATTTTTAGAAACTGTATCAATGGAGTTTTAAAACTGTGACTTCCCTGTCAATTAACAATTCCCAATGCTACTCTCCTGTGCAAATTTAGATGAATTTATTTAAAATAAATTTTTTAAAGGCTGTCTGAAAGGTTCAGGGTTGCACGTATAGTTTTCCTCTTTATCCTAATAATAATATGGTTCCTAGCTTCAATTTTCTTAAAAGCTGGCCAGGGTTGCCAGGCTAGTGAGATAAATTTCCTTTAAAAATTCACCTGGTTGATTTGTGTTTCATTTACACTAGGTATGTCAAAAGCTTTCTAGAAATCCACTCGCTCTATCTGCCGCTAAATGGAAGGGAATTATTTGCAAGGCCGGTGTATGTTACTAATATTCATTCACTTCGGGTTTAGTCAACAAATCTTTACTGAGCATTTCATATTTATTGAGCATTTGTGGTGGTCCTGGGACTATATAGAAAGAGAAAAGAAAGGTCTGGCCCTTGCTTTTTAGAAGTTCAAAGCTTAATGAGGGAGAAAATCAAGTAATATCTGATAAAGGGACTGTAATTTGGAAGGAAAAGCGTGAGAAAACCTCCAGAGTAAGATTCCCCTAAACTGAGTCTTAAAAGGTGAACAGTGGTCAGGGATGGGATCTGAAGTAGTAACCTTTGAGATTAGCAAGGAAAAGAGAGATTACATCATCCCTGCCAGTTCTATATCATAGCCACCATTTATTCAGTGTTTACATTTGGCCAAGTATAGACTAAATAATTTGTACATATTAGCTTGTTTAACTTCATAATAATATTATAAGGTTGGTACTGTTATTGGCCCAGTGTTACTGATGGGGCACAGAAAACTTAAGTAACTTTCCTAAAACTACACAACTACCAGAGTGGTGAGGCTAAGATACAATCTAAGCTGGATGATTCCAAAGCCTTAGAACTTTTAAGTTCAACTGTCACTCTCTTCACAAATCTACTTGCCATGCTAAATGGTGTCATCTGGCCATGCAAGGGAGGCTAAGAAACAAGTATTCTGTTGTTCTGTAGTGGAAGGTGTCAATGAAGACTTGAGTCAAGAATAACTGTTGAGTCAGTCAAGTTGCCACAGCCAAATAAGAGGCAATTAGAGAAATCCAGACACAAAGTGATGTGGAATTTAACAAAATTAATGGTAAGAAAATGGAATGGAGGGGATAAATATTACAGTGGGTTGAATCTATAGGACTGGATGATGCAGTTCTCAACTGGGGGTGAGCCCCTCCCTACTCAAGAGTCATTTGGCAATGTCTGGAGATATTGTTGGTTGCCATGACTGGACGAAAGGATGGGGCAGTTAGCCACTGTCATCTAGTAGCTAGAAGCCAAGGATGCTGCTCAACATCCTATAATGAACAGGACAGCTTCCCCAACAAAGCATTATCCAGCCTGAAATGTCAATAGTGTGGTGTTTGAGAAACCTTGGTTATAGAGGATAAGAGAGAATGTAGGATCACTTCCAGTTTTCTGGTCTAATGACTGAGTAGATGCCCACTTAATCAGGATGGGAACTTATAGGATGAAGAGCTGGTTTTACATGGAGGTATGACCAGAAAGATGGAGACAGATGTTCTGGTTGTTTGCAAAAACTTCCAGGGAGAATACTGTAGTAAGAGAAATGAGCCTAAAGACAAATGCTGGGGAATACCAGTATTAAGGGAATGAATAGAAGAAAGAGGAGCCTTGAAGAAGACTGAAAACAAGCCGTCAAGATTTGAAGACTGAAACCAGAAGAGAGAATGGAGCCATGGACGTCAAAGGAAAGAAAGTTCAAAAAGGAGGAATGGCAGACTTTGGTAAAGAACTGCTGTACCCTCAGCAGTTACTTTTTCCAATAGGACAGCTACCGTGCACATTTCCCAGCCTGCCCTTCAGGCTATGTATGGCCAGTGCAGTAAGAGGAGAAGTGATCTGTTTCTCCTCCAGTTCTGTCCCCTAACAATCCACACAGTCCTTTGTTCATCAGCTGCCAGATGCAGAGGTCCAGGGGATGAAGAAGTCCTCAGGGCATGGTGGAACCATAAGATTAAAGCAGCCTGTGTTCCTGAATCACCACGTGGAAGACACACAAAAATGAGTATTTACATAAGTAGATCATGACATAAGCAAAAAATAAACATTTATTGGGTAATGCCATTAAGATTTAGGAGTTCCAACAGCATATCCTCACCTACCTTAATTAATATACTGACTCTGCAAATGCCTCAGGTTTAAAAAAAATTAATTTGATCCATAGTGACTTGGGCAAGTACGTTTCCGTCGGCTACAATGAGGCTTCTGTTGGGAGCAAAGGAAGTAGACACCAGTTTGTGTATGATTGAAGATGCATAGAAGGTAAGAAAGGGAAGTAGAAGTTGAAGAACCATAGGGGAAAGGTAAAGGGAGTTATAGGGTCAAAAAATATATATATAGATATTTATAAGGTGAGAGAAAAGGGGCTGGAGGTAAAAGTGTGTTTGAAAGAGCAGTGATAAGCCCAGCACAGGCTGTATGGGCTCTTTACCTTTTGGTGAGGAAGTGTTCCAGGTCCAAGGCCTATTCTTATGCAGCCAAGTGAGCGTGAAAGACCACATGCAGGAGACTGCCTTTCCCAACAGTTATCTTTATCTTCAGTTAATATTACAGGGTGTTTTAGATAGCACCATAGACATTATAAGTTATTTTTCACCTGATAAATAAGTGGTATATAAGATTCAGAGGAAAGCATTCCCACCTTTACTAAAAAGCCTTTACCTTCCAGAATGGAGCCCAAGGCTTAATTCTGACCCAGCCCTGTGTTCAGTCACTGACTTAGGGAACTCATTGCCTAAATCCAGCTATAATCTTAGCAGCATCCTGAGACCAGAAAACTGTCACATTTCCTCAAGTGAATCTTTCATACAGGATATGAACTTGAGAGGCCTGAGAGATGGACATCATTGAGCTTATAAACGTATTACAGGACTGTTTCTGTATATGCTTGCACATAAATGTTTAAATGTGTCATAGAATTCATTCTGACGTTTGCCTTCACACCTGGCTGTGGGGCTATGGAGATGGCTCTAAATCTCTTAATTTGCTTAATTAGCTATTTGAAACTTCTTGTATATATGAAAATGAACCTAATCATTGAGAAAGCCCAATAGGCTCAGGCCATTTTCATCCCTTAAAGAACCACTTTGGTCTGTGCTGAGATCTGATCCAAAAAAAAGAGCATCATTGCAAAATCAAATGCCTTCAGGGTCAGATGGCTGACACCTTGGGTTAGCCATGTATAAAGTAATAGAGAGTGAGATAGTTACTAAATAGTGTGTGTTGGGGGTGGTCAGAGGCTGCCAAGCAAAGCCTATGCTTAGACCTGTTTGTTACTAGTCTGGAGAAGCAGTCTTGGGCTAGAGTGTGCTTTGTATGCAGTATCAGGATTTTGGACTTTGTCCTTAAAGCAATCAGATGTGCACCAGAAAAAAAGAAATTGTAACCGTATGTAGTGATGGATATTAACTGAAACTTATTGTGGTAATCATTTTGCTATACATATCAAATCATTATGTTGTACATCTAAAGCTACAGTGTTATATGTCAGTTATATCTCAATTTTAAAAAAGCAATGAGATGTGATTTCATATCTGCATTTTAAAGGATCACTTCTATGGTATGGAGACTGTGCTAGGATCTGGAGAGTTGCTGACTGGAGACCATTCAAGTAATCCAGAGAAGAGATCCTGGAACTTTGGGCTGGGTTTGTGGCAGTAAACATGGGGAGAAGCAGGAGAATCTGAGAGCTATCTAGAAGATATCTGTGAATTTAGAGTCTGAGGAAGTCTTTTCTCTCCTAAGGAACCAAGGTACTTGGTTTTATCAGACTGTGGGAACTATATAGCCCATTGTGTTTCCCCGATATGTTTTGAATGCCAATAAGTTGAGCTCATTTTAGAGTTTAATTGAAGTAACTCTCTTAGCCCGTATTTCTCTCCTCTCCAGCCTCAGTGCACTTTAGATCTTTTATGTTTATTTGCTGGCTCTGTTATATGTGTATCCATTTAGTGCACATCCTCCAACCCTATAAGTAATAAGCAAATACAACAAACAAGTAAATCTTTTTTTTTATTTTAAACACACATTAGAATTCTGTAGTGGAATCTAAAAAAGCGTCCCTAATTCCTCCATGATCAGCTGAAATCTTCTTTTGGGCAGGAGAGTCTCTGTGCTTGGTGAAGAGAGAAGCTTCTCGTAGCCCAGGTGATATGCACTCTGGATTGCTGACCTCACCGGCAGCCTCTGAGCACCTACTCCAACAACCAGACATCTTTGAAAAGAAAATGTGATTGTGAGGAATTAGTTCTGTTCTCAACTGAAAGGTGAAAATTCAGGAGTCTCATTGTAGCCTTTTTAGTAACCACTGGAAGTCTGGCTGGTGCAGGTTTACTTAGGGAGAAACAAGTATTTCCCAGAACTGCTAACTGTGTAGATTCTCTCCACTGCCCAACACCCACTCACGACTCAGAACCTTAGGCAGATTACATCTTAATCCCTAAATTAGAGAAAAAATATTTTTTAAAAAAAGTACAGGAATATGTTAAGAGGTACATTCAACCACTTCAACAGTCGTTACTCAGTTAAATTCTGTACAGTAATAGACTTTCTTAAATATTCTCCCATTCCCTCCACGCCAGTCCATCCCCAAATACTCTTGGGTCTTCAAAATAAATTCTAAAAATCTGCCTCACCTCGGAAAGACGTTTATAAATATGTTTTCAGTTTTGATCTGGCAGGACTCATGCTCATATTGTCCTCCTTTTCCTGCACATGTCTCTTCTGGCTGGCTCTGTTGGCTTTTTGTGTATTATTTTGCCATGCCTCGGGCATTGTTCATCTCCGTGCCCTGCATTCTACCTTCAAGCTCTATTTTACGGACTTTCTTCTGTAACTGGGAGACTTCCCAGTTTCTTTCCAGGCTATTCAGTTTCTTGGCATTCCTCACTCATTGATCATTTCTAACCACTTTTCCACTTGTCCTGCTTGGCCCAAAGTGGAATGTGACACTACTGAATGATTTTGAGGAAATTACTCTGGATGCTGCTGAGCAGCAGGTCTTTTCAACTGTTTCTCATCGTCTCAGTGGCCTCACAGCCACAGGTGCCTCTCATTCATATTGAAATCCCACAGAGTTTTTGGGTTTGCTCTGAATTACCGCTTTGGACAAAAGGGAGGATGCACATCGCATTGTGAGTTTTGTCCTATTCCCCAGTGTTTACACCAGAATTGTCCCTTCAGATGAACTTTTTTTTGCATTTACTGCCAAAAGTATGAAGTACACACAGAGAAGTTAATCCCTTGTGAAACTGCTCTAAGGCTATGAACTCGGGCTCTCTGAACCAAATTTAGATGTGTCAATCTCCTTGCTTTAAAGTGTCATTTCTCTGGCAAGAATTTGTCACGTGTAAAATGTAACAAGCACTTTAGGCAAATAAACAAAAATTAAGCCCTAGAGTATTTGTTTCTTTCCTAGTCTCCTAGTTCTCTATTGACTTTCACTGCTTTGATTCATTTGAAAACTAGAGTAATATTACAAAGCTTCTGAAGTAAGCATTGCTTGACCATTTAAATTGGGTGGTGTAATTCTCAAGTGACCCTCTTTATATCACTCAAACATATGCTCTCTTTTTTTCAGGGTCATGCACACATTTTCACACTCCCCATCATTCCATCTACACATCTCCCCTAGCCCCAATCCAACACCTCTGGTTCAGCTATCCTTTCTTCTTTTAGCCTAAGCACCAGTTGGTTCACAACCCTAGGAGCTTCCCGAGCGGCCCCTAGTACCCAGAGGGCAAGGAGAGACCAAAGAAAGAAGCAGGCCACTTCAGATTGGACAGTGGTAGGTTGGCTATGCAAGGGAACGTACATATGAGACTTCTCTTGGGTGGCCACAAGACCAGTAGATCTCCACACCCACCCACCAAATCTTAAAAGTTTATATAGAGGCCTTAACTGAGTACCATCATGTTATACCATCCAGATGGTCTCAACAACACATTGCTCTCTGAAGGCTATGTCCTTGAAAAACCTCCCAATATGGGCACAGTGGGGAGAGTGTACATTCCAAGCACAGGGGAGGGGTGAGGAGCCTCTGATTGCCCACATCCAGTGTCTAGTTCTGGGGTCAACTGGCAGTCATGATCTCTCAATTACCTCCCCCCAAACTCCACCAACTCATGACTGGCTCTTATATTCTTACACACCCTCCTCTTCCATGATGTGCCCTGAGCAGTCATCAGGTTTCACCAACATGGAGGTGACTTTTTTGGTGGCTATCTGGCTGCACTGGAGGCAGATACCACAACATCAATAGAGGCACATACAAGAGAAAACACAGATCATGATAAAGATTCCAAAATTAAGTAAGAGGTTGTTTGTTTGTTTTTTCCCCACCAAGAGTCCCATGATCCACACCATTGATTGCTAAATCCCCTAGGCTATGGGTTGGATCACTCAGGGAGTTCACTTGTGTCCTCATATGATTTAATAAAGATGACACATCAGCAGACTCATCAGGTATGAACACACAGCACTTTGTTTGGACAATGGCACAGGTACCTAATTGCAAGGCATTAATCATGTCCAAGGCCATTCTATTTTGGAAGACAGCTTTTCTCATTAAAGACATTTCAGTGTTCAGTTAAGGACAGACTTTGTTGGCTATCATTTAAGGTTTGCTTGGTGAATTTGCTAAGGGCTTCTATATGTGCTATAATGTCCTCCAGGCTAATGGAGGACACAAAGATGGTGTCCAAATGATTGTATTGGTGGGAAACAGGATTTCACGGATTGGTGGACTTTCGAAGTCATAAGTGGGTTCACATTGTCTGTAGCTGTGGTAGCATCATTACTGAGGTAAGACAGTGGTTGATTTCTTGATATTTCAGGTATGTTATACTTTTGGAGTGAATCTGTCCCTGACTAGCTGACTTTCAGATGTAGGTTGCTGATAATATTTAGTTGACATGCAGAAGTGCATCCGCTAAGGGGAGTTATTGTTTATCTATTGAACAGGATTAAAACTGATTCAGGTGGCTACTTGTTACCATGGTTGCAAAACAATCACTTTAGAAAAAGCTTATGGAAACTTTTTAAATTCTCAATTCTCCCTTTTTTTTTCTCATTCATCCAGGGCTCTAGAAGTGATAATCAAGGATTTTCCAGATCTTATCACAGGTGTTGATTCTCTTTATAAATATGGTTTGTAGAGATCTGATTTTTAGATGGAGCATTAGTTGGTGTGATATTATCCTGTGTTTATCTGGAATCATTTAGATCATCTGTCAAGACAGTGATTATGCAAAAGTATTTAAGACTCTGGACAACAGACATCAGACACCTGTGAGACAGGTAAATATAAATAGAAGTATTTAAGAAGTTATCAGAAGATTCTCTAGGACTAGGCCTGATTAGGTAAACAATTCCAAACAATATTTTTTTTATTTTTTATTGTTATGTTAATCACCATACATTACATCATTAGTTTTTGATGTAGTGTTCCATGATTCATTGTTTGTGCATAACACCCAGTGCTCCATGCAGAACGTGCCCTCTTTAATACCCATCACCAGGCTAAGACATCCTCCCATCCCCCTACCCTCTAGAACCCTCAGTTTGTTTTTCAGAGTCCATCATCTCTCATGGTTCGTCTCCCCCTCCGATTTCCCCCCCTTCATTCTTCCCCTCCTGCTATCTTCTTCTTCTTCTTTTTTTTTAACATGTATTATTTGTTTCAGAGGTACAGATCTGTGATTCAACAGTCTTGCACAATTCACAGCGCTCACCATAGCACATACCCTCCCCAATGTCTATCACCCAGCCACCCCATCCCTCCCACCCCCCACCACTCCAGCAACCCTCAGTTTCAAACAATTTTCTGTGACCAACTTAAATAACCAGGCTGCCTTTTTTTAAAATTTTAATTTCAGTATAGTTGACATATAGTGTTATTAGTTTCAGGTATACAATATAGTGATGCAACAGTTCTATACATCACTCAGTTGTCATCATGATAAGTGTATTCTTAATCCCTCCACCTACTTCTCCCATCCCCCCACCTACCTCCCCTCTGGTAACCATCAGTTTGTTCTTTATAGTTAAGAGTCTGTTTTTTAGATTCTCTTTTTTTTCCCTTTGTTTTGTTTCTTAAATTCCATATACGAGTGAAATCATATGGTATTTGTCTTTTTCTAACTGATCTATTTCACTTAGCATTATCTCTAGATCCAAACATGTTGTTGCATATGGCAAGGTTTCATTCTTTTTTATGGCTGAATAATATTCTAGTGTGTGTGTGTGTGTGTGTGTGTGATGGGGGGGCACATCTTCTTTATCCACTCATCTACTGATGGACACTTGAGCTGCTTCCATAATTTGGCTATTGTAAATACTGCAATAAACAAAGGAGTTTATGTATCCCTCTGAATTAATGTTTTTGTATTCTTTGGGTAAATACCCAGTAGTGTGATTCATAGCTCTATTTTTAACTTTTTGAAGAACCTTCATACTGTTTTCCATAATGACTGCCCCAGTTTGCATTCCTACCAAAAGTGCACAAGTGTTCCTTTTTCTCCACATCCTCACCAAAACCTGTTGTTTCTGGTGGTGTTGATTTTAGCCATTCTGACAGGTGTGAGGTGATATATCATTGTAGTTCTGGTTTTTTATTTCCCTCATGATGAGTGATGTTCAGCATATTTTCATGTGTCTATTGGCCATCTGTATGTCTTCTTTGGAAAAATGTCTGATCATGTCTTCTGCCCATTTTTAAATTGGATTTTTTTTTTTGGAAAAAAAGTTTTTGGAAAGAATGTTCTTCCTTTGTTTTAGATACTTAACCCTCTTTATTGACTATATCATTTGCAAATATCTTCTCCCATTCACTAGGTTGTCTTTTAGTGCTGTTGACTATTTCCTTTGCTATGCAGAACCTTTGTATTTTGATGTGGTCCCAATACTTTATTTTTGTTTTTGTTTCCCTTGCCTCAGGAGACATATCTAGAAAAAAGTTGCTATGGCTAATGTTGAAGAAGTTATTTCCTGTATTCTCATTTAGGATTTGTATGGATTCAGGTCTCACATTTAGATCTTTAAAACATTTTGAATTTATTTTTGTGTATGAGGTAAGAAAGTGGTCCAGTTTCTTTTGCATGTTGCTGTCCAGTTTTTCCAACATCATTTGTTGCAGAGACAGTTCTTTTCCCATTGGATATTCTTCCCTATGTGACCAAAGATTAATTGACCATATAGTGTGGGTTTATTTCTAGGTTTTCTGTCCTGTTCCATTGATCTATGTGTCCATTTTTGTGCCAGTACTATATTGTTTTGATTACTACAGTTTTGTAGTGTAAATTGTGATGCCTCCAGCTTTGTTTTTCTTTTTCAGGATTGCTTTGGCTATTCAGGGTCTTTTGTGGTTCCATACCAATTTTGGGATACTTTGTTCTAGTTCTGTGAAAAATGCTCTTGGTATTTTGATAGGGATTGCATTAAATGTGTAGATGGATTTGGGTAGTATAGACATTTTGACAATATTTGTTCTTTCAATCCATGGGCATGGAATGTCTATTATTTCTTTATATCATCTTTAATTTCTTTCAATAGTGTTTTATAGTTTTCAGAGTACAGGTCTTTCACCTCTTTGGTTAGGTTTATTCCTAGGTATCTTATTTTTGGTGCAATTGTATATGGGATTGTTTTCTTAATGTCTCCTGCTTCATTATTGGTGCATATAAAGGCAACAGATTTCTGTACTTTGATTTTGTATCCTGCAACTTTACTGAATTCATTTATGAGTTCTAGCAATTTTTTGGTGGTCTTTGGGCTTTTCTATATAGAGTAACATGTCATCTGCAAATAGTGAAAGTTTTACTTCTTCTTTACTGATTTGGATGCCTTTATTTCTTTTTGTTGTCTGTGGTGGCTAGGACTTCCAGTACTATGTTGAATGAAAGTGGTGAGAGTGGACATCCTTGTCCTGTTCCCGACCTTAAGGGAAAAACTCTCAGTTTTTTTCCCATTAAGGATGATGTTAGCTGTGGGTTTTTCATATATGTCCTTTATTACGTTGAGATATGCTCCCTCTAAATCTATTTTGTTGAGGGTTTTTATCATGAATGGATGTTGTACTTTGTCAAATGCTTTTTCTGCATCTATTGAAATGATCATATGGTTCTTATCTTTTCTACTATTTATGTGACGTATCGTGTTGATTGATTTGTGAATATTGAACCACCCTTATGTCCTAGGAATAAATCCCACTTGATCATGGTGAATAATCTTTTAAATATATTGTTGTGTGTAGTTTGCTAATATTTTCTTGAGGGTTTCTGCACCTATGTTCAATGGAGATATTGGCCTGTAGTTCTCTTTTTTTGTGTCTTTACCTGGTTTTGGTATCAGGGTAATGCTGGCCTCATAGAATGAATTGGGAAATTTTCCCTCCTCTTCTATTTTTTGGAATAGTTTGAGAAGAATAGGTGTTAACTCTTCTTTAAATGTTTGATAGAATTCACCTGTTAAGGCATCTGGTCCTGAACTTTTGTTTGTTGGGAGGGTTTTTTTAAATTACTAATTCACTTTCCTTGCTGGTAATTGGTCTGTTCGATTTTCTGTTTCTTCCTGCTTCAGTTCTGGGAAGTTATATGTTCCTAGGAATTTATCCATTTCTTCTAGGTTAACTAATTTGCTGGATATAATTTTTCATAATATTCTCTCATTATCCTTTGTATTTCTGTGGTGTTGGTTGTTATTTCTCCTCTTTTTATTAGTGTCTTTGCTTGAGTTCTGTCTCTCTCTTTTTTGAGGAGTCTGGCTAAAGTTTTATCAGTTTTGTTGATCTTTTCAAAGAACAAGCTCCTGGTTTCATTGATCTGTTCTGTTGTGTTTTTTTTAGTTTCTATATCATTTATTTCTGCTCCAATCCTTATTATTTCCTTCCATCTACTGGTTTTGTATTTTGTTTGTTGGTCTTTTTCTAACTCCTTTAGGTGTAAGTTTAGGTTGTTTGAGATTTTTCTTGCTTCTTGAGGTAGGTCTATATTGCTGTAAATGTCCCTCTTAGAACCACTTTTGCTGCATCCCAAAGATCTTGGACTGGTGTGCTTTCATTTTCATTTGTCTCCATGTATTTTTTGCTTTCCTCTTTGATTTCTTGGTAGACGTGTACATTATTTAGTAGCTATTTTACCTCCATGTATTTGTTGTGCTCTTTCTAGATTTTTTTCTTATGGTTGACTTCTAGTTTCATAGTGTGGAATTCAGAAAAGATGCATGGTGTGGCTTCAGTCTTTTTTAATTTGTTGAGACTTGTTTTGTGACTTAATACATTATCTGTTCTGGAGAATGTTCGATGTGCACTAGAAAAGAATGTATTCTATTTAAGGATGGAATGATCTGAATATATCTGTTAGATCCTTCGGGTCCAATGTGTCATTCAAAGCCACTGTTTCCTTATTGATTTTCTGTTTGAATGATCTGTCCATTGATGTAAGTGGGGTGTTAATGTCCCCTACCATTATTGTATGATCAATTTGTTCCTTTTGTGTTTGTTATTAATTGTTTTATGCATTTAGATGATCCCATGTTGGGTGCATAAATATTTACAATTGTTATATCTTCATGTTGATTGTCCCCCTTTGTGATTATATAGTGTCCTTCTTTGTCTCTTGTTACAGTCTTTTTTATAAGGTCTGTTTTGTCAGATACAAGTATTGCCACCCAGCTTTATTTTCACATCCATTTGCAAGACAGATATTTCTCCATCCCCTCACTTTCAATCTGCAGGTGTCTTAGATCTGAAATGAGTCTCTTGTTGTCTTTACGGGTTTTTTTGTGTTTCAAATTTTTATTTAAATTCTAGTTAGTTAACATATAGTATAATATTGGTTTCAGGAGTAGAATTTAGTGATTTGTCACTTACATACAACACCCAGTGCTCAACAAACAAGTGCCCTCCTTAATGCCCATCACTCATTTAGCCCATCCCCTGCTCACCTCCCCTCCATCAACCCTCAGTTTGTTCCGTGTAGTTAAGAGTCTCTTATGGTTTGTTTCCCTCTCTTTTTTTCCCTTCCCCTACGTTCATCTGTTTTGTTTCTTAAATTCCACATATGAGTGAAATCAGACAGTGTTTGTATTTCTCTGACTTATTTCGCTTAGCATAATACATTCTAGCTCCATCCACATCATTGCAAATGACAAAATTTCATTCTTTTGATGGTTGTGTAATATTCCACCTTTATCCATTCATCAGTTGATGGACATTTGGGCTCTTTCCATAATTTGACTATTGTTGATCATGCTGCTATAAACACTGGGGTGACTGTGTCCCTTTGAATCAGTATTTTTGTGTCCTTTGAGTAAATACCTAGTAGTGCAATTGCTAGGTCATGGGGTAGCTCTGTTTTTAACTTTTTGAGGAACCTCCATATTGTTTTACAGAGTGGCTACACTTGCTTGCATTCCCACCAACAGTGTAAGAGGATTCCCCTTTCTCCACATCCCCGCCAACATCTTTTGCTTCCTGTGTTGTTAATTTTAGCCATTCTGACAGGTTTGAGGTGGTATCTCATCATGGTTTTGATTTGTATTTCCCTGATAATGAGTGATGCTGAGCATCTTTTCATGTGTCTGTTGGCCATCTGGCTGTCTTCTTTGGAAAAATGTCTATTCATTTCTTCACTGGATTATTTATTCTTTGGGTGTTCAATTTGATAAGTTCTTTATAGATTTTGGATACTAACCCTTTATCAGATATGTCATTTGCAAATATCTTCTCCCATTCTGTAGGCTGCCTTTTAGTTTTCTTGATTGTTTCCTTTGGTGTGCAGAAGCTTTTTATCTTAAGTCCCAATAGTTCCTTTTTTGCTGTTGTTTCCTTTGCCTTTGGTGATGTGTAGTAAGAAGTTGCTACAGGTGAAAGAGGTTGCTGCCTGTTTTCTTCTCTAGAATTTTGGTGGGTTCCTGTCTCATATTTAGGTCTTTCATCCATTTTGAATTTATTTTGTGTATGGTGTAAGAAAGTGGTCCAGTTTCATTCTTCTGTATGTTGCTCTCCCATTTTCCCAATACCAGTTGTTGAAGACACTGTCTTTTTTCCATTGGATATTCTTTCCTGCTTTCTCAAAGATTAGTTGTCCATAGAGCTGTGGGTACATTTCTGGGTTTTCTATTCTGTTCCATTCATCTATGTGTCTGTTTTTATGCCAGTACCATACTTTCTTGTTAATTACAGCTTTGTACTATAGCTTGAAGTCTGGAATTGTTATGTCTCCAGCTTTGTTTTTCTTTTTCAAGATTTCTTTGGCTACTTGGGGTCTTTGTGGTCCACCCAAATTTCAGGATTATTTGTTCTAGCTCTGAAAAAGCTGGTGGTATTTTGATAGGGATTGCATTAAATGTGTAGATTGCTTTGAGTAGTATAGACATTTTAACAGTATTTGTTCTTCCAATCCACGAGCATGGAATGTTTTTCCATTTCTTTGTCTCCTCTTCAGTTTCTTTCATAAGTGTTCTCTAGTTTTCAGAGTACAGATCTTTTACTTCATTGATTAGGTTTATTCCTAGGTATCTTACGGGGGTTCTCCCTTATATAACTGTTTTCTTTTCTCTTGCTGCTTTTAAAATTGAATCTTTATCAGTACATTTTGCCAATTAATTACTATGTGTCTTGGTGTGGACCTCCTTGGGTTGATTTTGCTGGGGACTCTCTCAGCCTCCTGGATCTGAATTTCTTTGTCCTTCCCCAGATTTGGGGAGTTTTCAGCTATTATTTTTTCCAATAAATTTTTCTGTCCCCTTTCCCTCTCTTCTCCTTCTAGGATCCCTGTAATGCAAATGTTATTTTACTTGTTGGAATTGCTGAGTTCCCTAAGTCTATTCTCATTTTGCATATTTTTTTCCTCTCACCTTCTCAGCTTGATCACTTTCCATTACTTTGTCCTCCAGTTTGCTGATCCATTCTTCTGCTGCCTCTAGTCTGCTATTTATTCCATCTGGTATATTTTTAATTTCATTTATTATGTTCTTCATCTCTGACAGTATCTTTTTTATCTGTTTGTTAAGGGTCTCACTGATGTTTTCCACTCTTTTCTCAAGTCCAGTGAGTGTATTTATGATCATTACTTTAAATTCTCTATCAGGCATATTACTTATCTTTGTTTCTTGCTGTGGTTTTGTCCTATTCTTTCATTTGGGACAAAGTCCTCTGTCTCCTCATTTTGTCTAACTCTCTGTGTCTCTTGGTGTGTGTTATGGAAGTCAGCCACTTCTGCTCTTGAAAGTAGTGGCCTTGTGAAGAAGAGGTCTTGTAGTGGCCCTGCAATGGGTGTCTTCTGTTTACCAGAAGCTGACACTTCAGGGGTTATCTCCTAGGTGTGTTGTTGTAGCTGATCCACTTTTTCCTTCAGTCCAGTCATCTTGAAAGGCTTTCTTTGGCTGTTCTGGACATTGTTTGGTTCCTGTAGTGTTAGTAGACCAGTCTGGGGCCACCTTGGGCTTAAGTTGAATCAGACCAGGCATTTGCCAGAGATGTGGTAGCACCAAACTGCAAGGTGCTTTCCCTGTGTTGTCCCCTGAAAAGCTTTCTTTGGTGGGCAGGGCCTATAATCAGACCAGCTGTCTGCCCCCAGTGCACTCCTGGGGCCACATTCTGACTGGTTTATGTGGTTGTCTTTCCCTCTCCTTAGGACAGGAGTCACTTTGGAGTGACTGTCAGGGATGCTTGCATACTGCCAGGCTTGTAGACCTGGTTTGAATGGGCTCTGGCCAAGACTGTATTGGAGGGTGCAAAACTGCAAAGCACACAAGGGTAGGGTGCATAGTTTTAGCAAGGTTTGCATGCTGGTCCCCCATGAGAGGGAACCTACCACTGCCAGTGCCAGGACCAAGGTTCCACCAAGTGCGCTGGTCGGGAGACACTGTTGGCACAGTTTGTGCTAGTCTTCTGTGGGGAGGGGACACACAGCACCAAGACTGAGCAGGCTTGGCTGAAGGAGACAGATCTGCCAAAGCCAGATAGAGCAGGGGGTAAGCAAGTTAAGTAGTGAATATATGCGCTATGCTAATTCCCTCAGTTGGCCATGTGTTTAGACTGAGGGATGGGGGAGGGAAATGGCACCTACTAGCTCCTTTGTCTCAGGATCTCTGTTCCTCCAGGATACACTCTGAAATTAGTAAATAACTCTCCCTCCCTGTGTCTCCAGGTCTTTTTCCAAACTGCTGCTTCTGTGCTATATCTCCAGGGGCTATTATTTGTGCTGTCTTTTTAATGGTGGGGACTCAGTTTCCTCTTGCCCTCCTGCCCAGAGCTAACCATGCTGATTTTTAAAATTATGGACCTTAAGTCCCACTGTTGTAGGAACTCATGGAATTTGGCCCCTCTGGTTTTCAAAGCCAAATGTTATGGGGATTTATCTTCCCTGTGTGGGCTTCCCGGTGTGATAGTCTGTTTCTCTCCCTTCTCCACACCCAAAAGTCCCTCCCTCCCACTGACAGCCCCATGGTCCATTTAGCCCCCACATGTTTCTGCCATTCCTACCATCTTTGATGAGGTCTTTTCTCTAATTGTAAAGTTTATTCTGCCAGTCTTTAGGTCATTTTCTGTGTTATTTACATTGACTTGAATGTTATCTAGTTGTATCCTTGGGACAAGGTGAGCTTAGGGTCCTCCTACTCCACCATCTTCTGAGCAATCCACCAGGCTGCCTTTTATTTTAGCTAAGATATAGATTGTTTTACCTTCCGAAAAAGTTAATTCAGTGCAGTATGAAGTGTTAGCCATGGACATATACCTCCCTGGCTGGCCAAAAGAAAGTGTGTGTGTGTGTGTGTGTGTGTGTGTGTGTGTGTAATCTCTATTTTTATTTGCAGTGTTCTATATGTGTTCATTATATTAAGCTGTTATATAAATCTCATAGCCTCATAAGAAATTGTTTATCTGTTTGGATTTTCAATGACTGAAATTATTAATATCTCCCACTCTGTAGTTAATTATTTCTCTTTGTATTTCATATATTTATATGTAATTTATATCTTCCTTCTAATAATGTTTCATCTTTAAAGTCTGTCTTGTCTAGTATTAATATAGTTATGCCAGCGTTGTTTTTATTATTACATTCCTGCTGTATTTTTACATTCTTTTGGTTTTAAATGTTTTATGTTCTTATGTTTCTGATGTGTTTTAGGTATGGCTGGATTTTAAGTCTACTCTGAAAATCTCTGTCTTTTAATTAATGAACTTAACTCATTTATAGTCAGTGTGATTGCTTATATTTTCAATTTCTACCATTTTGTTTTGTGCTGTCTACTTACCTTTTCTTTACTATGCTTTCTCTTTCTTACTTTCTTGATTGTTATTGAATTGAAAATGTTTTATTTATTCCCTTTTCCTTGCCTACTAGGCCAAAAGACTAAATGTACTCTATTTCTGTTCCACTAATGGTGAATATCAATGTTTTAATATTAGTCTAAATTTAATGAATGTCTCTACCGTTGTCCTGAACAACTTAATTCTAAATACCACTCTACTAATTTACATGTTTTTGTGAGTTAATTTAGTTTAGTCTTGTTTTATACTCTTAATATGATGACTGATTATTTATATATATCCCCCCAATTATAAATTTCTTACTATTCCTTCTTGAGCATCATTGGTATTTTTCCTATGTATATAGTCCATTTTTATGAAGTACCTCCTTTTTTCAGTGAGTGGGAATTCTTACTGAAAATGTCTTCAGTTTTCTGTCATTCTTGAATGATGGTTTAGCTATGTATAGATTTTAGATTTACAATGGTTTTCTATAGACTTTTGGAGATGTTATTTCATTGTTATTTGGATTCTGTTGGTGGTGGTAGAAAGGCTGCTGTCAGTCTGCCATTCCTTTGTAGGTAATCTGTCTTTTCTTTCTTGGCTGCTTTTCAGGTCTCTCAGTTTCATTAAGATAAATCTAGTGATTATTCTTTTTCCTTTTTTAAAAAATCCTCCTCTGAACTTATAGCTTTCTGAATATGTTGGTTCCTATACTTGATCAATCCTAGAAAATTGTCAGCTATTATCTTTTAAAATATTACTTCTTTTTCAACCATTCTGTGGGCTCTCCTAAAATCCTATTAGACCAATTCTACCAATTTTTTGCCCTATTTTCCAGTTCTCTTATGTAATTTTTTATCTTTTCATCACTTCAGTTCCCTAGGTAAATAATTTATCTCTATATTCCAGAAACTATCTCTCCCTTCAGCTGTTGAATTTGTTATTTAATATTAACTAGTATATCCTTTTTCAATATCCCTTTTCCTTGCCTACTAGGCCAAAAGACTAAATGTACTCTATTTCTGTTCCACTAATGGTGAATATTAACTAATGAATTTTTAATTTAAATTATTATACTTTCAGTTTTAATTTTAGATGTTCTCTTTTCAAATTTTTCTGGCCATTTTTAATAATATATTGATCTTTTCTCATTTTAATTATTTAATTATTTTTAATGTTTTTAAGCAATTTAAGCATATATTGTTAGTTCTATCAATAATTTGTTATCTGAAGATCCTAAAGGCCTATGCCTCTTGTTTTGTTTGTCATATTAAATTTGCTTCTGTTATATTGGTTTCTTATGTATTGCAATTTTGGATTGTGAAGTCTTTTTTTTTTTTTAGAGACAGAGAGAGAGAGCATGCAAGCATGGAGGGGGGAGGCAGAAGGAGAGGGAGAGAGAGCATCTTAACCAATGTGGGGCTCGATCTCATGACCCTGAGATCATGGCTTGAGCCAAAATCTAGAGTTGGATGCTTAACCACCTGAGCCACCCAAGCACACCATGAAGTCATTTTTAATGGAGTTGTGTCTTATAGAAATCCACTGTTATCTGACTTTCATGTGTATCACTCTAGAGATACTTTGTGGCTACTTCTGCCAATTTTTCCAGCCCTGCCAAGATGAGGTCTTGGGAAGGTGCATATTGAAGAATTGAAACTGAAACCCAAGCTATATATTTTAAAAGAATAATGCCATATTTTATGCTGTAATGTTTAATTGTTTTATATCAGTAGGTTTTGTTTTTAATTTACAGGCATATCTCAGAGCTATTGTGGTTTCAGTTCCAGATCACACAAAAAAGTGAATGTTACAATAAAGTGACTCAAATCAATTTTTGGTTTCCCAGTGCATATGAAAGTTATGTTTACACTATACTGTGTCTATTTTGTGTTCAATAGCATTATATTTCAAAAATGTACATACCTTAATTTAAAAATACTTTATTGCTAAAAATGCTAACCATCATCTGAGCTTTCAGTGAATCATCCTTTTTCTGGTGAAGGGTGTTACCTCAATGTCAATGGTTGGTGACTAATCAAGGTGGTGGTTGCTGAAGGTTGGGGTGACTGTGGCAATTTCTTAAAATAAGACGACCTTAAAGTTTGCTGCATCAATTGACTCTTCCTTTCATGAACAGTATCTCTGTAGCATATGATGCTGTTTAATAACATTTTATCCACAGTGAAAGTTCTTTCAGATTTGGAATCCCTCCTCTCAAACTGTGCTGCTGCTTTATTAACTAAGTTTAAGTAATATTTTAAATTTTTTGTTGTAATCTCAACGATTGTCAGGAGTAGTCATCGGGAATAGATTTCATCTCAAGAAACCACTTCTTTGCTCATCCATAAGAAGCAATTACTCATCCACTAAAGTTTTATCATGATTGCAGAAATTTTGGTGACATCTTCAGGCTCCACTTCTAATTCCAGTACCCTTGCTATTTCCACCACCTCTGCAGTTATTCTTCCACTGAAGTCTTGAACTTTTGGGGGGGAAAAAAAAAGGAATATCTATTAAGTATTAAGTAAAGTGAAGCACAACAAAGTGAGGTAAGCCTGTTCTTAGTTTTCCCATTTTACCAAAAATGGAAATACTTTATTTTCTACCAAGAGTCAAATTAATCTTTTCATAAAATATAAATCTAGTCCTAGAACTCCCCAGCTTAAAACTCTTCAGTGGTTTTCTTTTTTCTTTTCTAAGAATAGAATAGGATCTAAGATTATTAACATGTTCTTCAAGGCCCCAATTGATCTGACCCATGACAATTTGCCAGTCTTAACTCAGTTTCCCTGAGTTACTGCTCTTTGTCAGTTCCTCAAGAGTATTATGTTCCTTCCCAACTCTGAGCCTTTGCACATATTATTCCTTCTGCCAGAAAGCCTATTCTCTGTCTCAGTCTCACTAGGAAAATGTTCATTTGTCTTTTTGGTCTCAGCTTGAATGTCTCTTCCTCAGAAAACCTTCTCTGAACTCCCCAGTCTCATAGCTAGTCAAGGTTATATTCCCATATTACTTACTTTCAGAGTACTCTGAGGATTTTCTTTAAGTATAATTAAATCATTTCTTTTTAATTTAATGGCTGTCCTCTCCACCTGAGTAAGCTTTGTGTACATGAGATTGGGTCAGTCAGTTCTGTTCATTCCTAGCAGTTAGCACATTGCCTATGTTGCAGAAGAAAATAAACAAACTTAGCATTGTGTTTTGTTTTGAAACAGATATCCACATTTTTTATTTAATATAAACTTTCTACAAAGAGCTGTATCAGGAAATCAAATTGATGTCCCAAATATATTGAATTGCAAAACTTTTAGAATGTGGAAAATAAAGAGCTTAATTGTAGACAGGAAAATAATTGTTTAAATTTTTTAAGTAATTTATATTAAAGTTCATTGTTTCTGAAGTAATAAGTCATAAACATAACAAACTATTACTATATTGTTACTATTTTTTATTGTTCATGTTTCTCAAATCTTGATATCCATAAAGAAATACGAAACACATTTCATCAAAGACAAGCTGTTATAATGATAATACTATCTAATAAAATAAGTCCCCTTTTCTTTATTTTCAGTGGCAGGAAACTTAAAGAAGTGTGTTGCTTACAGGAAAGCACAGACCAGTCAAATTTCTTTAGCTAACCAAATTTAGCCTCCTTAATACACAGACATTTTATAAAAAGGCATCCGAATTAAACAAGTACTGTTTGGTTCAAGTAATCATTTTCATTGTCTTACTTTTTTTTTCTCATTGTCTTAAAGTTGATTGGTTCTTAAAGGAAGATGAATATTTCTGCTTTTATATTTTTTCTTTCTCAAAGAAGGAACTTACATCACTCTGCCTCTGCACGTGCCACATTATAGGTGGCAATAAATATATGCTGAATAAAATGATCAGTTAACAACCTGAATGTCATTTAATAATGATTCATTGAACTTTATTTTTTAATGTAAACTATTGACTTTATTTTTTTATTATGTTCAGTTAGCCAACATATAGTACAGCATTAGTTTTTGATGTAGTGTTCAGTGATTTTTAAATGATTCATTAGTTGCATATAACACCCAGTGCTTGGATATGGATATAAGCAGGATGTCAGAGATAGACTTCAGGGTAGCAATTATGAAGTCAATAGCTAGGCTTGAGAAAAACATTAGTGACAATATAGAATCTCTAAGGGCAGAAATGAGATCTAATCAGGCCGAACTTAAAAATGCTATGAATGAGATGCAGTCTAACCTGGATACTCTAACAGCCAGGGTAAATGAGGCAGAAGAACAAATTAGTGATCTAGGAGATTCATTGAACTTTAAACTTTTTTAAGATATATTTTACAAGAGGACATCAAAATGACTCTTCTTGGATTTTCCAGCAAATATATATATATATAGCTTTCTTATAAGAAGTATTCCCAAGAAGGCAATTTTTTAGCACTGATTTATATCTCTGACCTGAATTATTGTGAGAGCATCCCAGCCACATTTCTTACTTCTTATCTCTGTTTTCTTCAACCACACCACCATGCCAATATATCATATACCTTTCCAACATATCATATACCTTTCCAACATTCCTTTATTCAAAATTAATTAAATGAGTATTTACTGAGCATCTGTATGCCTGGTATTACTCTAGGTTTTAAGGACTCAGAAGTAAACAAAACAAGTGCTGCCCTGTTCTCGTAGAACTTACTTTCCCCAGGGTAAAGAGAAAACAAATGAACAATAAATATAAATTGTGTTGGCAGTTAGATAAACTGCTATGAAGATAATAAAGGAGAGTGAAAGAACAGAGTGTAAAGTAGTTTTATTTTGGGTGGGATTTTCAAAAAGACCTTTCTAAGAAAGTAGTGATATTTGGGCAAAAATTTAAATGAAGTGAGGGCATGAGGCATGAAAATACCTACAAAAAAGGATTAGAAGCTGAGGATCAGCAAGTTTAAGGCCAGAGGTGAGTGCACACTTGGCTTTTAAGAATAGTAAGGAGGCCAGTGTGGATGGAACATGAAGAGCTGGGAGATACTGGAAATGATGTTGGGGAGATAGCCTAGAACCTGGTCATTTATAGTTTAATAGGTCATCAAGAGGACTTTCAGTTTTATTCTAAATGTGATATGCAGCCAATGGAAGGTCAAAACAGGGAAATTACCTGATTTGGTTTATATAATAGAATAGTCATTCCAGCCTGTAAGTAAGAGAGTTGGAAGAGAACTGAAGTGGTCCTAATGAGGGATAACAGTGGCATGGACTAGGGTTGAGATAATAGTGACAATAAGAAGTGGTCATATTTAGCTACATACTTAGTGTGGAATTTAGCTTCTACATCCGCTGATGGACTAGGAGTCAAGGATTACTCCTTTTAATTTTATCTAAGTGCCATGAGATACTCTGAGATGCTATGAAATCACTTTGAGATATTATTAGTTTGGGATGCCTATTAGACATTCAGGTAAAGATATTGCTTAGGGTATTCAATACAGGAGTTTGGAGTTCAGGGGAGAGTTAAAACTCAATATATAAATTTGGAAATTATCAACATATAAGTGGTATTGAAAAGCATACAATTAAGTGAGATGTTCCAGGACAGTGTTTTCCAACCTTTTTTCATGTCATTGCCCACATAAAAAATTATACTATCTGTATACTCGAAGAGGGAAACAGACAAAGCTGCCTGAAGCTAGAGGTGATGACTAAGAACCTCCAGGGATCACATCTTGGAAACATTTATAACCTGTGTGTTCACACTGGTTAGAACGATAATCAAAAAGCATGCCATGGTCACTCAAACATTTTTAGAGATCACAAAGTAGGACAGGATTTAGCAAGAGACTGAGAAAAACTTGCTGGTGGAAAAACCTGTAGCAGGTGGCATTCCAGAGCCAAGAAAAGAAAGTGATTCAAGAAGGAAGGAGAATCAACTAGTCAGCTGGTACAGTAAGGTTGAGTAAGATGAGGATCAAGAATTGACTATTACCTGTTTTAGAGATGAGGGAACTGAGGCTCAGAGAGATTTCCCAAGGTCAGGAATGGGCCTGAGAGTCTACATTTTAAATATGATTCCCTGTGATGCAGATGCTGCTGGTTCATGGATCACATTGAGTATCAAGGCTCTTCTATTTTTTTTCATATAAATCTTTATTTTTTCATTTTTTAATTTAAATTCAATTAATTCACATATATTATTTGTTTCTGAGGTAGAGGTCAGTGATTCATCAGTCTTATATAATACCCAGTGCTCATTATGTCACGTGCCCTCCTTAATGTCTATCACCCAGTTACCCCATCCCCTCACCCACCTCCCCTCCAGCAACCCTCAGTTTGTTTCCTATGATTAAGAGTCTCTTACGGTTTGTCTCCCTCTCTGATTTCATCTTGTTTTATTTTTTCCTCTCTTTCCCTATGATTCTCTGTTTTGTTTCTTAAATTCCACATATAAGTGAGATCATATGATAGTTGTCTTTCTGATTGACTTATTTTGCTTAGCATAATGCCCTCTAGTTCCATCCACGTCATTGCAAACGGCAAGATTTCATTTTTTTTTTTTTTTGATGACTGAGTAGTAATCCATTGTGTGTGTGTGTGTGTGTGTGTATACACACCACATCTTCTTTATCCATTCATCTGGCAATGAACATCTGAGCTCTTTCCATAGTTTGGCTATTGTGGACATTGCTGCTATAAACATTGAGGTGCAGGTGCCCCTTTGGGTCACTACATTTGTATTTTTGGGGTAAATACCCAGTAATGCAATTGTTGGGCCACAGGGTAGCTCTATTTTCAACTTTTTGAGGAACCCCTATACTGTTTTCCAGAGTGGCTGCACCAGCTTGCATTCCCACCAACAATGTAACAGGTTTCCCTTTCTCCACATCCTCACCAACATCTGTCTTTCCCTGACTTGTTAATTTTAGCCATTCTCACTGGCTTGAGGTGATACCTCATTGTGGTTTTGATTTGTATTTCCCTGATGCCGAGTGAGGTTGAGCATTTTTCCATGTGTCTGTTGGCCATTTGTATGTCTTCTTTGCTGAAATGTCTGTTCATGTCTTCTGTCCATTTCTTGATTGGATTATTTGTTCTTTGAGTGTTGAGTTTGATCAGTTCTTTATAGATTTTGGATACTAGCCCTTTATCTGATATGTCATTTGCAAATATCTTTTCCTATTCTGTCAGCTGTCTTTTGGTTTTGTTGACTGTTTCTTTTGCTGTGCAAAAGCTTTTTATCTTGATGAGGTCCCAATAGTTCATTTTTGCCTTTGTTTTCCTTGCCTTTAGAGACATTGCTGCAGCCAAGATCGAAGAAGTTGCTGCCTGTGTTCACTAGGATTTTGATGGATTCTTGTCTCACATTTATGTCTTTCATCCATTTTGTGTCTGTTTTGGTGTATGTTGTAAGGAAATGGTCCAGTTTCATTCTTCTGCATGTGGCTGTCCAATTTTCCCAACACCATTTGTTGAAGAGACTGTCTTTTTTCCATTGGATAGTCTTTCCCGCTTTGTCAAAGATTAGTTAACCATAGAGTTGAGGGTCCATTTCTGGGTTCTCTGTTCTGTTCCTTTGATCTAGGTGTCTGTTTTCGTGCCAGTACCATACTACTCTTCCACACCAAACTCTCCTGCCTAATTTTTTTCTTTAATTTTTCTTAAAGATCTTTTATTTATTTGATAGAGAGAGACACAGTGAGAGAGGGAACACAAGCAGGGGGAGTGGGAGAGGGAGAAGCAGGCTTCCCACTGAGCAGGGAGCCCGATTTGGGGCTCGATCCCAGGACCCTGGGATCATGACCAGCTGAAGGCAGACACTTAATGACTGAGCCACCCAGGCACCCCTTTCTTTAATTTTTAAATAGGAAATACGTTTTTTAAATAAAATGGATTATTAGACTGGGCAAAATTGAGACTTATGGGTATCTTAGCAATTATTATTTTAGTTTAGTCATGAAAGTGAAAGCCTTATTGGAATGGGTTCAAAAGAATATAGAAGATGAAGAGAGAGTGGCAGTGCATTTAAGGAAATCTCTTGAGGAGTTTTACTATAAAGGGGAGCAGAGTAATAGAATAGTATCTGAACATATACATATGCATATGTGAGGGGTTTTTGTTTTCTAAGGAAGCTATTATAGCATGCTCATAGACTGAAAAATAACACAATGTAAAGGAAAACGTGATATTTCAGGAGAAATAAGGGATAATTGTAGGAGCTAAGAGTAGGTGAGAAAATCTTCGTCTGCACAATTGGGCTACTTGGGTCCATCTACAACCAAGTTAGTTGGCTTTATATAGGGAAATGGACAATTAATCTTTTTAAAAGGTAGAATGGCAGAGACTATGAGTACAGACATAAATTTGTTAGTAGATTTGTCAGTGGGAAAGTGTTAGGTGGATGAGTAAAGTATCCTCCAGACTGAAAGAGCACTTTAAGACCAAAAAATGAAGAAAGCCACCCCATACTATTTATACAGAGTTTTATTCAGGGTAACTCACTGATGGGGGATTGGGTGGATGACAATTCATGCCACTCTGCAGCTATTCTCCACAGTCTGGACCTTAATCCACAGCTTTCACAGAGTGAGGAACATTGTGGTGGGGTCAAAGGATAGTTATCTAAAGTGGCGCCTTCTGCAAAGACACAACAAAAAAAGAGAACTACAGGCCAATATCTCTCATGAACATAGATGCAAAAATCCTCAAATATTAGCAAACCACATACAACAGTATATTAAAAAGATCATTCACCACAATCGGATGGGATTTATTCCAGGGATGCAAGGATGGTTCAATATTCACAAATCAATGTCATATACCACATCAACAAAACAAAGAATAAGAATCATATGATCATTACGATAGATGGAGAAAAAGCATTTGATGACATCCTGTCATAATAAAAACTCTCAACAAAGTGGGGTTAGAGGGAATATACTTTGACAAAATAAAGGCCATATACGAAAAATCCACAGCTAACATCAGACTCAGTGGTGAAAAACAGAGCTTTTCCTCTAAGGTCAGGAACAAGACAATTATGTCCACTCTCACCACTTTTATTCAACAAAATACTGGAAGTCCTAGCCACAGCAGTAGACAAGAAAAAGAAGTAACATGTATCCATACTGATAAAAAGCTAAACTGCTACTATTTACAGATCTCATGATACCATACATAGAAAAATCCTGAAACTTCACCAGAAAACTACTAGAAATAATAAATTAAGTGGCAGGATACAAAATTGATACCCAAAAATTAGTAGTGTTTCTATACGCTAAAAGCAAAGTAACAAAAAGAAAACTCCATTTACAATTGTGCCAAAAAGGATAAAATACCTAGGAGTAAACTTAAAGAGATAAAAAACCTGTATTCCAAAAACTATAAAACACTGATGAAAGAAATTGAAGATGATATAAACAAATGGAGATATATTTCATGCTCATGGATTATAAAAATTATTATTGTCAAAATGTCCTTATTAAACAAAACAATCTACAGAGTCACTGCAATTCTTACCAAAACACAAACAGCATCTTTCACAAAACTAGAACAAATAACTAAAATTTATATCTAACCATAGAAGACCCTGAATAGCCAAAGCAATTTTGAGAAAAAAGAACAAAGCTGGAGCTATCACAATACCAGATTCCAAGATATACTGCAAAGCTTTAGTAATCAAAACAGTATGGTATTGGCACAAAAATGGACACATAGATCAATAAAACAGAATGGAGACCCCAGAAATAAACCTATGATTACATGGTCAATTAATCTATGACAAAAGAAGCAAAAATATACAATGGGGAAAAAGTCTTTTCAACAAATGGTGTTGGGAAAACTGGACAGCTACATGTAAAAGAATGAAACTGGACCACTTTCTTACACCATACACCAAAATAAACTCAAAATGGATTAAAGACCTAAATGTGAGACCTGGAACAATACAAATCCTAGAAGAGAGCATAGGCCGTAATTTTTATGACATTGGCCATAGCAACATTTTTCTAGATGTGTTTCCTAAGGCAAGGCAAACAAAAACAAAAACTCTCAAGCCTACATCAGAATGAAAAGCTTTTGCAAAAAGACAACTGACTGAATGGGGGAAGATATTTGGAAATGACATGTACAATAAGGGGTTAGAATCCAAAATCTATAAAGAACTTACACAATTCAACACAAAAAAAACCCCAAATAATCCAATTTAAAAATGGGCAGAAGACATGAACAGACATTTCTCCAAAGAAGACATACAGATGGCCAACAGACACATGAAAAGATGCTCAACATTACTTGTCATCAGGGAAATGCAAACCAAAACCAGATTGAAATATCACCTCACACCTGTCAGAATGGCTAAAATCAAAAACACTAGAAACAATAAGTGTTGATGAGGATGTGGAGAAAAAGGAACCAACATTCAGGGTTGGTAGGGATGCAAATTGGTGCAGCCACTGGAAAATAGTATGGAGGTGCCTCAAAATATTAAAAATAGAATTACCGTAAGATCCAATAATTTCACTACTGGCTAAGAAAATGAAAACACTATTTTGAAAAGATATATGCACCCATATGTTTATTGCAGCATTATTTACAATAGCCAAGATATGGAAGCAACTCAAGTGTCCATTGATAGATGAATGGATAAAGAAGATGAGTTATATACATATACAATGGAATATTAATCTTCCATAAAAAAGAACGAAATACTGCCATTTGCAACAACATGGATGGATCTAAAGGGTATAATGCTGAGTGAAATAAGTCAGAGAAAGACAAATATCATATGATTTCACTCTTAACGTGAATTTAAGAAACAAAACAAATGAACAAAGAAAAAAAAAGACAAACCAAAAATAAACTCTTACAGAGAACAAACTGGTCATTACCAGAGGGGAGGTGGGTTTGAAATAGGTGCGTTTGAAATAGGTGAGGGGGAATTAAGAACATACTTATTGTGATGAGCACTGAGTAATGTATAGAATATTCAATCACTATATTGTACACATGAAATTAATATAACACTATGTTAATTACACTGGAATTAAGATAAATCTATAAATAAAATTAAAAGAATAAAAAGGAAACCACCAACAAAACAAAAAGACAACCTACTGAATGGGAGAAGAGATTTGCAAATGATAAATCCAGTAAGTGGGTTAATATCCAAAATATGTAAAGAACTTAGATAATTAAATACAGAAAAAATAGTCTGATTAAAAAAAAAATGAGCAGAGGACCTGAATAGACATTTTTCCAAAGAAGACATACAGATGGCCAATAGACACATGTAAAGATGCTCAACAGTGCTAATCATCAGGGAAATGCAAATCAAAACCATAATGAGGGGGCGCCTGGGTGGCTCAGTCGTTAAGCGTCTGCCTTCGGCTCAGGTCATGATCCCAGGGTGCTGGGATCGAGCCCCGCATCAGGCTCCCTGCTCGGCGGGAAGCCTGCTTCTCCCTCTCCCACTCCCCCTGCTTGTGTTCCCTCTCTCGCTGTCTCTCTCTCTGTCAAATAAATAAATAAAATCTTTAAAAAAAAAAAAAAAAAAACCATAATGAGATATCACCATATACCATTTGGACTGGCTACAGTCAAATTGATAAGAAACCAGTGTTGGCAAGGATGTGGAAAAAAAGGACCCCATGTGCGCTGTTGGTGGGAATATAAATTAAAACAGCCACTATGGAAAACAGTATGGAGGTTCCTCAGAAAAATTAAAAATAGAAATACCATATGATCCAATAATTCCACTACTGGGTATTTACCCCCCCCAAAAAAAATGAAAACACTGATTTTAAAAGATCCATGCACCCCTATGTTTATTGCAGCATTACTTACAGTAGCCAAGATATGGAAGCAGCCTAAGTGTCCATCAGCACATGAACAGATAAGGAAAATGTGGTACATATGTATGTATACACAATGGAATAGTACACAGCCATAAGAAAGGGTGGGATTGTGCCATTAGAGAGAATATGGATGGACCCAGAGGGTATTATGCTAAGGGAGATAGGTCAGAATGAGAAAGACAAATACCATATGATTCCACTTACAAATAGACTCTAAAAAAAAAAATGAATAAACAAAAAGCAGAATCAGAACTGTAAGTACAGAGAATAAACTGATGGTTGCCAGAAGGGAGGGTGTGGGAGCTTGGGCAAAATGGATGAAGGGGAGAGGGAGATAGAGGCCTCCAATTACGGATCAATGAATTAAAAACCCCCATGGGATCAAAGAATTGTTAAATTCAGAGTGTTTGAGGGACTGAGTTAAAATATAAGAGGTGGTACTCTATAGAAAGTTGCATGCTTGCTACTGGGGGTGTTATGGACTGAATGTGTCCCCTCCAAATTCATGTGGGATGGTATAAGGTGATGGGGCCTTTGGGAGGTAATTAGGTCTTAAGAGCAGAGCCCTCATGAATGGCGTAAGTGTACTCAGAAGAGACTCGAGACATGGTTTTTCTCTCAGCCATGTACGACGAGAGAATGGCTGCAAACCAGGAAGATGAGCAGGGAGCCTGACGTGGGGCTCCATCCCAGGACCCTGGGATCATGACCTGAGCTGAAGGCAGATGCTTAACGGACTGAGCCATCCAGGTGCCCTGAAACTTCCCCATATTCTTACCCAGTCAGGATTCATCTCTCCACATATACTTCTATAATTGTCTAACATAATCTGCCAGTTATCTATTCATTTATGTATAATTATTTCCCCCAATAGATTATGAGCTCCTGAACTGCAAATAGGGGGTGGCTCATATTTTCCAGAGTACCTAGAGCTGTTGTCAGAGGGCAATAGAAATGTAATTGAATTCTCCCCTTTATTCACTCTGAGGCCTCCAGACTCCAGCACTGTCCCCATGATGGTGGTAGATTACCCATAAAAGATCCAAATACAGGTGGTCCTGCCGTCTTGACCTCAGTTTCCCTCATCCCAGACAAGCCTGGCCAGTGCCTTTTGGGGATAGACAGCATAGGACTGTGAATAGTCATTTTTGACTTGTGAACCATGAATGTACCCACATAAGAAGTGAAAATAAAATATTGCCCAAGTTGGGCTGGAAACAGGAAAAAACTAGCATTACGTGCTTTTATATACATATATAATATAAATATATACTATATATAATATATATAATATGCATATAAATACAACTGCAAAACATGGAAGTCAAAAGACTCTGGTCTCATAGTAATGATTAGAGCCAAGGGCAAGTTAATTTCACAAAGTTACTTTGTTTACCAATTCTAAACACACACACACAAATACATATATGCTTATAAAAGCTAATTTTTGTTTATATAATTAAAACTACTTAAGGACATTTTAAATCAATTATGTCTCCTTTTATTACAATAGGTGTTAAATAGGTATAATTATCTGTTATAATGTAATAGTGTGCATATAATATTAAATGTACTGTGAAGTGAAAATATGATTTCACAGTTTTACAACTTTTTCCCTATATAAGCATATTTTACTGTTTCAACTTTGCTGAAAAGGTTTATTTTAAGATGTACCCATTTTATTTTTAAATGTGCCCTTGAATTTCATGTTTCTTTTTCTGCTTAGTGATACTTAATCTTCTTATTATAAACCTTTTATGTAATTTGTATGCATATTACTGCTTTTCAAAGTTGATGAGCTGTTCTCACATTCTTTCAAACACACATAATAGATTGATTTTTAAATTCCCAAATGTTATAAATAATTATTTCTAAAAGAATTCTATGTGAAATTAAAACTTTTCTGTGGAAAACAGATGAATTTTAGCTTATTTAAGGTTCTCAATGCTTGTCAATTAATTGCTGTGAATACTGTAATAGAGTATAACAAAGATTTTGAGGGTGGCACTAAGAGTCAGCGTACCCAGTTTATTATGGGTTCTGGGGGTTAGAATTAAGTTATAGTTAAAATTCATTGCTTTTACAGTCGTACGCAAGTTTGAGAAAGCATGGGCATTTAGAGTGTGGTCTCTGGAGTCAGGCTGCCTGGGTTCAAATCCCAGCTTTACCACTTAAAAGAAATGTGACCTTGAGTGAGTTACTTAAGCTGTCTATGGCAGACACTATTGTTCCTTGTACAAAAACATTCTCTACCTCTTCTCCTCTGCCTTTTTCTTGCTGACAGAGCCTTCACACCCCTACAAAAGCCTAGAATACCAACTACTCTCCTGGCTTCCCTTGAAGTTACGTAGTGGCCTGTGATCCGATCCTGTCCAACAGGATGTGAAGAAAGTCTGCCAGAGATACTCTAGAACAGGTTTTCTTTCCTTTTAAATAGAGAATGGGAGGCAATGCAATTCTTTTTTAGCCAATAGTGTTCTGTCTCTCTGTGGCAGCCAACTTGTGAACTATGATTTCAGATTTCAGACTTTTTCCCAAGTATTTGCATTTAAGGCTGCATATTTTCTAAGCATTGCTTTTACTGTAAATTTTTAAATTTGTATTATTTTTATTATCAATTCAGAATATTTTCTGATTTCCAGTGTAATTTCTGTTTTGACCTATGGATTATTTACAAATATATTTTTAATTACCTAATGTGTAGGGATTTCCAATCATCTTTTTTTTTTAATTTTATTTTATTGTGTTATGTTAGTCACCATACATTACATCATTAGTTTTTGATGTAGTGTTCCATGATTCATTGTTTGCATATAACACCCAGTGCTCCATGTAATATGTGTCAAGTCATCTTTTAATCATTTCTTTTAGCTTATTGGATTTTGGTTCAAAAACATCTTTTGACATTTGTTGAGACTTGCTTTATGACAAAGTACATAGTCAATCTTTGTAAATATTTTATACGTGATTGAAAATACTGCGTGTTTTGCAGTTCTGGGGAGAGTGTTACATCTATTTCCATTATGTCTAAATTGTTAAGTTGTGTTATTTAAATTTTCTGTATCTTTGTTTTGTTTTATGTTTGGTTTGCTTTTTCATAACAGTTACTCAGTATAATTGTGGCTTTGTATTTTTTCCTTGTAGTTCTGTCAATTTCCTTCTTAAGTAACATTATTAAGTTTATACACTTTTATAATTATTTTATCTACCTGCAAAAATGAGCCTTTTCCATCCTTTTACCTTTAGCTTTTCTGAATATATAGCATACATGCTCTGGATGTATCTCTTATAAAAATATAAAGTTAGGTATTTTAATCCAGTCTGATACTCTGCTTTTTAATTGGAATATTTAATCTATTAATATGTAATGTAAATGTTGATTTACTTGAATTAAAATACATCATTTTACTCAGTTTTTTATTTGTCCCATGTCTTTTATGTTCCTTTTCCTCTCCTTTCTTCCCTTCTTTTAGATCAATTGTTTTTCTATTTCATATTTTTCCTTAGGTTGGAAATTAGTTATATGCTCTTTTATTATTCTTTAGTGATTATCCAGAGATTTTAATATGCATACTAGATTTATCTCTCTTCTGAGGCAATGAAAGGACCTTGGAATACTTTAACACTATTAACTCTCTTCCCAACTTATATGCTATTATTGTCATATATTTCAAGTCCTCTATATTTTTTAAACTATGTAAGTCAGGATCCCAGGGTGGCTCAGTTGGTTGGGACTCTGACTCTTGATTTCCACTCAGGTCATGATCTTAGGGTCATAGGATTGGTTCCAACATCAGGCTGTGCACTCAGCAGGGAGTTGGGTTGGGGTTCTCTCTCTACCTCTCCCTCTGCCCCTCCCCCTGCTCATGTGCACACACACTCCCTCTCTCTAAAATAAATAAATCCTTTTAAAAAAACCTACATAAGTCATAATAATTATTGTTTACACAATCAGTATTGATTTACATTTACCCAAATTTTTACCATTTCAATTATTCATCTTCCCATTCTTACTCTCTGAATTTCTATTTGGTATCATTTTCCTTCTTCCTGAAAAATATGTTTCAGGTTTCATTTACTGTGGATCTTCTGGAAATAAATACTCTCCATTTTTGTTTACTCTGGAAGGATATTTTGATTAGGTAGAGAATTCTAGATTGGTGCATCAGATACTTCATACTATTACCTTTGGCTTTCATTGTTTCTATTGACAGAGCAGCTCTCAGACCTATTTCTTTAATGTAATCTCTTTTTTTTCCTGGGTATTTTCCCTCTTTTTAATTGTTGTTCTTCAGTTTTACTATGATGTATTCAGATGTGGATATATTTGTCCTGAATCCATTTATATGGTTTCTTAAACTTATGATATGTTGTCTTCAGCAATTTTTTTAAAAAGTCATCCTTTATCTCTTTGAATACTGATTCTTTCCATTTCTCTATTAGGTCTTCCTGGCATTCTGATTAAATGTAGGTTAGACTCATATTCTTTCCTCTGTGTTTTTCATCTTTCTCTTTCTCTTCACATTTTGTCTTATATCTCCATCTGAAGTTTAGATATTTTCTTCCAAGCTCTCTCAATTCACTAACTCTTTCTTCATTTGTATCTAATTTACTGTTAATCCATCCACTAATTTCTTAATTTTTATTGAAATTGTAAAATTTATATTCTAATAAGGGTTTTTATGGAGGAGTCAAATGTGCTGTGTCATTTTTTGTAGTTTCTAGCTCTCAACTGAATTTATTTTATTTTTTATCTCCTTGAACTTGGCATCCAAGCTATTTTAAAACCAGCATTTTATTAATTTAATATCTAATGGTCCTAGGGTTCTGTGTTTATTGTTTATTGTTTCTACTGATTGTCTTTATGCTAACTACTCTCCTTATATGCCATTTTATTATTGACTGACCACATATTGTATATAGAAATTTGTGAAATCATTTGAGACCTAGGATAATGTTGTCTTTCTCTAGAGAGGATTTTTCATTTGCTTTTGTCAGGCACCTGGGGATATTAGCAATTCAGAATACCTTTATTTAATTTCAAAAACTGAGATTTTCTAGGGTACATTGATATGTGGGCTAAATTATGTGTAGTTCACCTTTCTTAGTAAAATTTAGTAAAATCCCAAGCCGAAGTGTTTACCTGAGCCCCCAACGCCAAAAGGTCCTGGACTCCAACTTTTGTTGCCCTCACTCTATAAACCTGAAGTGCTCTGCTCAGCCATCTTTTGCAAACTTTCAAGTTCCAACAGAGAAAACATTCCCCTCTTCCTGTGTCCCCTCTCCTCAAATACTAAGCTCACATTTCTGTATTTTTGTAATCTTCTGGTTTGAGGGCTGCAGTTATTCACTACCACATCAGCATTCTGGTGCCTTCAAGCAAACTTTTTTGGAGTTTCCCTCTGATTTTTCTAGTTGCCTGTGATAAGTCTAAATTGCCTTATCTTCCATTTTCTAAAGTCATTGATACACTCTCTAGGCTTTGATCTTCTCAACTGGAAAGTGAGGATAATAATAACATTTCTACCTTACAGGTGAAAGAATTAAATGAAACTAATATAAGTAAAGTATTTAGCAAAGTGCTCACATGTCATAAGTGCTCAGTAAGTGTTGGCAACAATAATAAATGATAATAATACCATTCTGATTATTATGATATTTGAGAAATATTTGTCTTCTTAGCTGTGAACAGTTCATAACCAAACTATTAAGGCAAACAGAACTTTAAAGAAATGCTTTGTACTAACCAAACCAGATAGAAACACCAATCCCTAACATGTTTCCCTAATATCTGGCAGCATGTGGTTTAAAGTTTTAATGCTAATAATCCCATATATTTTTCCAATCAGTGAGTTTACCATAGGCCATAGGGAGAATTTATCCAAATCATAAACATTTACAGATTAAAATAGATGCTTAGCTATCAGAAACACATATCTAAAAAGAAAATTGCTGAGTATAAAAATTCTGGCTGGGTTAAGTCTTTTTTTTCTTGTGATTTTTTTTAAATAGTTTTAAGTTTCTGCTAATCATGTCAAACTATCTTTTTTTTTTTTCCCTTAACTTTTCCCCATAATTGAGTCAGGGTGTATCCATTACAATTATTTCAGTTGTGTATAACAGAGACATCTAACATGGCTCAGGACTAGAATGACAGCTCCATAAAGTTCCCGAAGACTCAGGATCCTTCCAGTTCATAGCTCAGCTGTCTATAGGATGTGATTCCAATCCTCAAAGTCCATATAGCTGCTAGAGCTCCAGCATCACATCTATATTCCAGGCAGATTTCCTGGAGGATCCACACAATACTTTTGTTTACGTTTTATTGGCTAGACCACAGTCACATCAGCACACCTAGCGAAGGCTGAGAAATGTAGTCCATTACCTATGCAAAATGTGTGTTCACTCATGAAAGAGAAAGGGGTGAATCAATGTTAGGAGTTCACAGATAGCCTGTGCCTCAAAGGACTGTGGACTAAGAAATAAAGAGAACTGTAGTAAATTTATGAGAAAGACTAAATTAAGTTGTGAAAATATAATATTTTCCAGGTTATTTATCCTTAATGCAGCCAATAGCAAGGAAGGCATCAGGAGGAAAGAAATCAAGGCTTGTGAAAAAAAAATATTTGGAAAAAAAAAAAAGGATAAAAATCTATACGCAAAAATAGGTGAAGAGTGACTTTCTGGGCAGCTTGATACAGTTTAGAAAAGCTGTAAATTAAATGCCAAGCTCATATTTTTCAGTTGGGCTATTTTTGTCCTGTACTGTTGGATGTGCAGGAATGAAAACCAGAACACTTTTAAAGGTATGCCTGTCGCTTTCATGATGAATGCTTTCAGAAAAGATCCTCAAATACCTGTATCAACCTCTTAATTAAACACATGACAATTTGATTTCTCATTCATGAAATATTTTCTCCAGGCCACGTGCAAAATAGTACTTTGGCTGGTGAGGTTTGTGAGCAGTTATGCACGGCTCCTGCCTCTGCTGAATTCCAGGGGACTCCGGAAGATTTTATACAGTGATGTCAAGATGTTGTGCAAAGTAGGTTAACATAAACATTTCCAAATAATTACTTGGTTTGGAGACTACCTACTCACTTAAAATATTTTCTAATGATTCTTGTATTTAGTAAACTCTCCTCCTGAGCCTCAAATCGGCATACGTATTTATGCTGTTAATTTTCCAATGACTCTTCTAAAATATGTCACTGTTGATTGATGGATCTAAATTCTAAGTGTTGCCATGTTTTAAAATGCAAATCTTTATTGTACAATGTCCCTTGCCTTCTTTTTCTTTCAGGGCATTCTTACCTCTGGCCTGCGCTTTAAAAAATATTACAGCTTATAATAATCTGCCTTTGATACTAGAAACCAAAGTTAAGAAAATCCATTTAATTCAACAACAACAACAACAACAACAAATTCTTGGAGGAAAAAGAATGTACTTTTTTCCTTGGTTTATTTAAAAGCAAATGAAGCTTTAAGGAGGGAAGAGAGATAGGTCAGACTGTCTTTTGCCCACTTGCCAGATGATGCTAACAAGCCATTGTCTTTCCTCACTCAGGCATGAATGCCTGAGAACTCCTTTTTCTTCTGCTTACCATTGCCTTAACCAGTAATACTCTCCTCAGACAGCAAGATACCTGAATGTCTAAACATTTATCTGTACTAATACAGACTCATTCCATGTGAATGCCTGCCAGGCAGGAACTAGGCTGTCAGCTTCATCCCATCAAAAAGACTTTCAGTCTCAAAGACTGATGGCAGGTTCCAATTGTTAAGTCATTCTTGCTTGAACTGAATTTTAAAGTCAGGCTCCTACTGTTAAAGAATGGAGCTCAAAGAGGGTATTTAGCCAGAAATGTTACAATTCTAAATATAATACTCTTGGCTATGGATTTTGTTCTTGTTGTCATTATTTTTTAAATTTGGGTACTGAGTGAAACTCGAGGGCAGCAAATATTGTGTAAGGGCAACCAATACTGCATAATAGTTCTTGTTTTGGTACATTTGCTTTGTAGTGATTTATTAAGGGAGACTGAAAAAGCCTGATTAAAATGCATAAACAGTGCTGAACAGTAAACAACCATGTCTAAGGATGAAAAAATGGGACCCACATGCTGTGCATGGAAATTGCCCTTAACAACATGGCCTATTGTTGAACAGATAGGAAGCCAAAGGTTGCTTGTAATCAAATTTGAAGTTTCCCATCACTTATAAAAGCAACACTTCCTTGTGCAAACGTTTCAATTTGTTGTAGTTAAAAACTGCTTCCTGACTTAACCCTTACAGAAACCAGGAGTTCTTCTGACTGTCAGGTGGATAGAAAATTTAGACAGAGAGCCCACTAGACTCAAAATGAAACCAAGCTTGTATGTTGAGGGAGAAATTACATCTAAAGAATTAGCAGCAGCAAATTAAAGCAGCCATAGAGCTCAAGATAATTTTTTTCTTTTTTAGTATTTCATTTAAACAGAGAAAAAAGGAGTTCGATGGGTTGGCTAGGTGCTCACATCGCTTCTTTTTTCTCACTCAAGAATAAAACAAATTTTAAAGAAAAACGAAACAAAACAAAACTGGCTCACTACAGCCTGAATCCAGTCTATGGGAAAAGACTCAAAGAGAAAAATCATTAACAGTATGACAAGACTGATCTGATGGGCTAAATTATATAAGTATCAATTATTGTATAATAATTCCTAAAATTTATGGTTTGAAGAATATTGATTGTTAATTAAAAAGACACAAAAATTAACTGTAAACTTTTAAGCCATGTTTATTCTTCCACTGTATGGATAGTAGAGTATAAAGAAAAATAAGGAAGGAAGTTTAAATAATTTCTTTTAAAATACTATTTGTATTATTATCTATAGTGTCTTAGTAACATGGAGAGCACTTTTAAACTGCTTTAATATCTTTCTCAAAGAAATTTAAAGAATGAACAAAAAGTCATCTTCCATCCTCCTAACCAAATATCCTGTAGCAGCAATTAAAACACAGTTCACAAATCTCTTATTCTTAAGTATTTAGGTCTTTTTCATTTTCTAATCATTATATTGTAATGAACATCCTTATACCATAATCTTTTATACCTTTCTAATTATTTATCTGGCACAGATTTCCTCACATATAGTTTCTAGGTCATGGGGCATGAAAATTTCACTTATTGAAAAATAGCTTTCCAGAAAAGTCTTACCAATTTTCATCCTACTAGTAGTACATGAAACTATATTGAAACCAGCATTGGAGTTATTTCTTCTTAATATGTACTAAATTGATAAGTAAAAAGGGCATCTTTTAAAAATAATTTGCATGTCTTTGAGATACCTTTTAGAATTTTAATAATTCTCATGATTTTTTCATTGTTCTTCCTATATGAATTATCTCTTAATAACATCTTTGATCCTTTCATATGGTAGTGGGAAGATTAAATGAGATAATTCATATATATTAATACAGTGACTGGAAAATCTGAAGTGTTTAATAATAGTTAATGACTTAGTTACCATTATGAGTATTGGTATTTTATTTCTTATTACAGATATAAATATATATATAAAGAAACTCAACTTAAACTAAGAGCATTAAGCATGTAAATGAAAAGACATGCTTAATAGTAAACATAAAATTATCCTTTCCATAAAGAACATGAAATTACAAACCTAAGGAGGGAAATTCTTGGTAAATAATTTATTCATGCTTCTCCCAATCCCTGTAACCAGCATAAGCACTTTGCTTTACATTAGGAACAGCACGGTGAGTCCAAGTTTTCAGCCCAGAGAGGTTTAGGGATATTTGTTATCCCAAGAACTGTCCTATGTACCACTTGGGTATGCAGGGGGATACAGAACTGCCAGCTATGGGGAGGGAAATGCAGTGGTCCAAATAGGACATCAGAGGCCAAGATCAACAGCAGAAGGGGCATTCAAGGGGCTCTTACTCCACTTCAAAACCAGAAAGTAGGCTTTTCAGTACATTAAAGGGAAAGTGGTTAATTTTTCCTAAAATCGTAAGTATAATTCCTCATTTGCCCATAATTGCAATCATCCTGCTAAGCTAGAGCTCCCTGCCTCTGAACTCTTGCCTCACCCATCCATCATTACGTTGCTACAAACGTGTTATCCTAAACGTAGGATGGATTTATGCTCTTCCCATCTCAGAACACTTTAGGCTAAAAACAAACAAACAAACAAAAAAACAAAAAAACCTTTAGGCTCTTCCTCCGCCTCCATACCTTTGCTCATGAAAGTAAGTCTTGACAGTTAGCATAACATCCGAGACCAACCTCCATCCAGCCCTAACATTTTCCACATCAACTCCACTTCATTTCTCTGTACATTCTGTGCTCCTGGTACTAGTCTACTCACCACTTCTCAAACATGGACCATGAGTATTCATCCCTCCAAGCTTTTGCTCATGTTTACAATTCCCTGAGCCTGGAACACCCTTTCTTCCTTCTCTGTTGACAGAGATGCTGCATATTCTTCAATGTTCTATCTAGATTCTTTCCATCAAACTTAACCACTCCTTCCTCTGTAGTCTTAATACACAATCTGTTTGGCACATTTCTTTCTGCCTTGTATAATTGATGGTTATTTACACAAATGCTTTTCCCTTTAGATTATAAGCATGGAAGAAACAGTGATGATATTTTAATCATGTTTGATTTCCCCCACAGCCTAGCACAATAGTTCACAAAACGGAAGTGCCTGCCCAGTAATTGTTTCATGAGTCGAATTGAATATTCAATTACCAGTTTTAGTTTTTGCTTCCTATATAAATATGACAAGTATGTCTATGACTCCCCATTAGTTCCAAAGTAGAGTTGCCAGATAAAATACAGAACACAGAATTAAATTTGAATTTGACTTTGAAATTCAAATTCCTCTGAATGCCCCATATTTTTATTTGCTAACTCTGGCAACCTTAGTCCAAAGACATGCCAGTTTCACCACTATCAGGGTTAACTTCAGGGCAACCAGGGAATTAGTGTGGGTCTACATCTGTCCATATCCAATTCTGCTGTAGTGATGTGTACATAGCCACCCTGAATCCTCTTCATGTAAGGGGAAGGTAATACTTTTTTTAAAAAAGGGCAGAAGAACAAATGTAGTCATTTATAACTGATCCTTACTTTCTCACAAATATAGTGCATATTGAGGAACTCAGGAGAATAGTTCCAGGTATTAATAAATAGTCTTCAAATAGCTAGTTGTTCTGATCAACAAGATAGCAAGGTAAACCTTTGAGGTCCCTGAGGCATTCTGGTTTTGTATCATCATCCAGGACATTTCTTCACACTGCCTTTGGTCTCTTTTATAATCTCTCTAGTATCCCAACCACAATGGGGTCATTGTGTCGGCCCTTCTTATGCCAACCTTCCATGTTCAGCTCTGAGGATCCATGTCTACCCCAGGTTATTTGATAACATTCTCTAATTTTACCTCTCACCTGCACTTACCTCTCACCCCCACCACTTTTCTGGTTTCCTAGGGAACAGTTTGTTGGTCTAATAATAAACCAATGCTTGCCATTGTACAATAAAAGGAGATCAGTAGAACCCCCAGGATTCTCCTTTGCTCCTAGATAACATCTGCAGTTTAAACTTCTGGGGACAATTCCTGGCTCTCCCTAAGTTGTCTGATCAAAGAAGGTTGGAATTTCCTGTAGGAGTGGGTGATGTACTCTGTGAGGGAATTATTTTTTGGAAAGAGAAACCTTGCAGTATCCTTCCAATCAAATTATGTGAGCAGCTGTCTGCTGATGAGTTAAGCAGAATCTCTTATTTTAGGAAACGTAGCTAGTATGTTCAGACCTCACCATTTTGACTACAAAGTAATTTTCTATTTATTCAAATGACA
This sequence comes from Halichoerus grypus, assembly GCF_964656455.1. Lineage (NCBI taxonomy): Eukaryota > Metazoa > Chordata > Mammalia > Carnivora > Phocidae > Halichoerus > Halichoerus grypus. The sequence goes on from NC_135717.1 coordinate 112,143,775, forward strand.
CCTAAGTTGAGCACTTATTTGCCCATAAGGAACTTTGTTGCTCCTCAGAAGGGTACTCTTACTGCCTCCTTTGAGGCTGAGGCTGTTAAAGAAGACACGCCTTTAGTCTTCAAGCCTGGCCTCCTCATATTCCTCTACTTCTACAGACAAAAGCTCCCAGGAGTCCATGGCTTCACTGGAAAAATACTCCCACAGAACCACAGACACATTTAAAGTAACACAACTGATTAATTGCCGAGAATAGGTTTCTGGCCATGCAACATATTGAAAAAGTAACTGTCAGGAGGATAAAGCCAACGACCTTGGCCACTTGAACAACTGCAGTTGATCAGTCACGCAAACTATTAACATATGTGAAGGAACCTGTGGGGAAACTATGCCTGTTGAATTAAGCAGAACAGAGCTGTGCTTGGGTAGTCAGATGCCTTCTGATAGGAGTGAACAGCCTTCTATCTGCCAGCATATCGTTCCACACGCTGAAGTTGTGAAGGCCAACATGTAATGTGTGCGTTAGCACTCTGGTTCCTGGTATCTGAAACCAACTGTAGATAGCTTTTAAAAAACAAAAAGAGGAATGTATCACAAGGACATAATGATTCAAGGGAATGCAGAGCGATTCAAGGGAATTCTCAGACTTCAAGGAAAGAAGACGCTGATGGGTACTGAAAATAGGAATCTCCAGAAAATTCATAATGCTGCCTCTCCGCTCACGTTCTGTTTTTCATCCCTTTCTCTCTTCTGCGATCAGTTTCCTCTACCCCCAAATCTTCATGGAGATTTGACTCACCACATTGTGGTCAGTACCATAAATATAATAAAAGTTGTCCTTGAAGGGTAGAGTTCTATTTCTCAAAATGGCTGCCAGAGGCCCCTTCTCAGTAGGATGGGAGGGAAGAAAAGGTGTCATTGCAAGCTGGGCAAACACTACAAAAGCTGTCGACTGCAAGCAGTCACATCTACCGTTTCCCTAGTTTTTGCCTGACTAAGGCACACTTGGAAGAGGAAATAGTGGAAATGCTAGAAAACCAGGTTATATGCTGATGTTAAAATTATGACAAAGCAAATTTAGAGTAGTAGTAAAGCATACTAAGAAAAAATGTAATTCAAAAAATGAAATGTACTATAGCATATATCAGAAACTCCTATCCCACGAACCCTAACAGTGCCTTTATTGGTCTTCCTTAATTGCTAAGCAGGACATCTCTTAGAAATAAAACTTAGTTTAACTGATTTAAAATAACATCATTCCATTTGGGCTCATAAAGTTTTTTGTGTTGTTGTTGTTGTTGTTTTTTACTCTAAAATTACTGCTAGTTTACCATTGGCAGAGTTTGGACCTCCTGCCTGAGTAAATTTCCTTAGCGCAATCAGATTTCATTCAAATACTCTCAAAAGAAGTGAAAACCCATCTTATAAAAAATAACTTTTGGATGCCATTCAGCTCTGTGATGGGGAATTAATACATATGAATGAAACTTTACTCAGTGTGTCTCTTCATTTTTAGTCTTTTCTTTGGTGCCCCTTTCACTGATGGTTATACTTTCTAGTTCTCTTACAGTCATTTCCAAGGCATTTTTGTGCACCCCTGTCCCAAAAAAAATCAGTACATTCCTCCAATTTATGTTTATTTACTAAAATATATACATTATAAAGTGAATAAATAATAAAAACTTTATAAGGTGATCTGCAATAAATATAAGCAGAAGTTATAATATTTTCTTTCTCCACCCCAACAATCATGTTGTTTGCTGTTCTATTGTCATAGGACAGTCAGTCCATCTGATTTGAGTTGTTGTTAGTGTGTTATTTTTCATGTCCTAATGGATAGTTGTGAACTTTAGGTACAAGGTGTTCTTGGTTCATGTTCACCTTAAAATGAATTCTCCAAGGCTAAAATTTTCACTGTGTAAATGCCGTGAATATTTGTTGACAGTACCAAAAAACACTGAATGGGTATAGAAGTGACTGTCATCTTACCAGCAAAGTAAATTTTCTGGAAAAAAAAAAATCGGAAAAGGTTAGACATGGGGGTATGGCTGGGCTTTGACAGTAAGGCTATACACACTGAAGGAGGCAGAGTGGTTCAGACTGTGGCTGACCAAACAGACAGGACCCTACAAGAGAAGAAGGGAAACCAGTTTAATAATGATGCTCTCCAATGACCAAATGTTCTTGCTTTTTCTTTACATTCTTTCCTTTTGTCCACTCTCAGACACTGAGACCCTGAGGTGATGCTGACCCTGACAGCATTTCAGACCAAAAGGAAATCATGAGAGAGTTGGTAACAAATAAACCATCAATCCTATCTTTTTTTTTAATTTTATTAGAGCTACCATATGACCCAGCAATTGCACTACTGGGTATTTACCCCAAAGATACAAATGTAGGGATCCGAAGGGGTACACGCACCCTGATGTTTATAGCAGCAAATCCACAATAGCCAAACTATGGAAAGAGCCAAGATGTCCATCGACAGAAGAATGGATAAAGAAGATGTGGTATATTTATACAGTGGAATATTATGCAGCCATCAAAAGGAATCCTGTCTTTTAATAAAGCCCTTATCACAAAAGGAATGACTAAAATTTAACAGCAGACCAAAAATAATACTTATTAAAAGAATGGCAGGCAAAGATGTCCATCGATAGATGAATGGATAAAGAAGTTGTGGTATATATATATAATGGAATATTATGCAGCCATCAAAAAGAATAAAATCTTGCCATTTGCAACGACGTGGATGGAACTGGAGGGTATCATGCTGAGCGAAATAAGTCAATCAGAGAAAGACATGTATCATATGACCTCACTGATATGAGGAATTCTTAATCTCAGGAAACAAACTGAGGGTTGCTGGAGTGGTGGGGAGTGGGAGGGATGGGGTGGCTGGGTGATAGACATTGGGGAGGGTATGTGCTGTGGTGAGCTCTGTGAAGTGTGCAAGACTGTTGAATCACAGATCTGTACCTCTGAAGCAAATAATACATTATATGTTAAAAAAAAGAAGAAGAAGAAGAAGATAGCAGGAGGGGAAGAATGAAGGGGGGGAAATCGGAGGGGGAGACGAACCATGAGAGATGATGGACTCTGAAAAACAAACTGAGGGTTCTAGAGGGGAGGGGGTTGGGAGGATGGGTTAGCCTAGTGATGGGTATTAAAGAGGCATGTTTTGCATGGAGCACTGGGTGTTATATGCAAACAATGAATCATGGAATGCTACATCAAAAGCTAATGATGTATGATGATTAACATAACATAATAAAAAAAAGAAAAAAAAAGAATGGCAGGCAAAGGATTTATATCTCTGATCTAGAATAATTACGTACAAATTAATGAGAATATTAAGACTTGCCACTAAGTAAATCAGCAGAGGCTGGTCACAAAGGAAATGACTGATTAGCAAATGTGTGGGAAAATGTTCAATTTTCATTTTTTTAAAAAGTCATGAGTTAAAACAAGATATTCTCTTTCCTCTATCAAATTAGCAAAGATTTTAGGCTGTCATAAAGGTACTGGCCAGAGCAGTGAAATGAGCAGTTGAATTCATCACAGGTAGAAGCATATATTAACCTGCTCCCTTGGAAATCAATATTTCCATACATATCAACAACTGTGAGAGGTATATTTCCTTCAATTTAGTAACTCTTCTTCTATTAATTTATCTTAGGAAAATCAAAAACAAAGATTTAGAGACCAATATGTTTACTGACACACTGTATAAAGCATTAAAAAATGTTAACAGATTATTTTGTGATATGAAAATAGGTAAATAAACTATGATATAGCTACACAATACATCATCATTCAGCTTTTACAATTTATATTTATTAGGAGAGGGTGGTAGCATGACAGATACTTCTGTTAATGTCATCATTGAAAAAAGTAGGATATGCAGTTGGCCTACAGTAATAACAACCAAGAAACGAAATACATAGAAGGTCTAGGTAGAAGTAGCCAAAAATTCTGTGTTTTTTTTCTTGGTTGGTGGATCTATGAATGATTTTAGTTTCTTCTTTCTATAGTTTAGTTTCTATTTTTATGTGTCTTTTTAAATTTATGTTCGTGTAACGTATTTATTTAGGATATATCTACCATGTTCTAGACACTATCCTATGTGCTTAGGATAAAGCAATGACAAAAACAAAATTTCCACTCTCAGTAGTGCTGCCAGATGTAGCATAAAAATATAGGCATCTAGTTAAATTAGAATTTCAGATAAACACTGAATAATTTTTTAGTATATGTGTAGTATTTTATTCCTGTCAAGGAATTTAATTTAGTGGGGGGATAAACTTTCTACAATGAGCATGATTAAATTTTTTTCAAAGATTTTATTTATTTGTTTGACAGAGAGAGAGAGATAGTGAGAGCAGGAACACAAGCAGGGGGAGTGGGAGAGGGAGAAACAGGCTTCCAGCCAAGCAGGGAGCCCGATGCGAGGACCTTTGGATCATGACCTGAGCCAAAGGCAGAAGCTTAACGACTGAGCCACCCAGGTACCCCATGAGCATTATTAAATTTTTTAAATTTATTTTTTTATTGCAGCAAAATACATCTAACATACAATTTACCATTTTAACCATATTAAAGTGTACCAGGCAGTGGTATTAAATCCATTCATAATGCTCTGCAACCATCACTACCATCTAGTCCTGGAACTTCTTCATCACCTCAGAGGAAGAACTCTATACATATTAGGCATTCACTCCTCATTTCCTACTCTCCCTCAGTGCCTGACAATCACTAATCTGCTTTTTGTCTCCATAGATTTGCCCATTCTGGATATTTCATGTAAATGGAATCGTACAAGATGTGGCCTTTTGTGTCTGGCATCTTTCAGTTGACGTTTTTAAGGTCCATCCATGTTGTAGCATGTATCAGAATGCTATTTGCCTTTGTGGCTGGATAATACTCTATTGTATGTATATACCACATCTTGTTTATCCATTTATCTCTTGATGGACATTTGGGTTGTTTCCACCATTTGGCTATTGTGAGGTATGTATTAATTTTATGCTAAAAAAAAAATAAGTTTGAGTTAAACTATTAAAAGTGCCAAGGGATAATGAAAATCTTTCTCAGAGCCTCCTCTCTCTCAGTGTTATATGTTTAAATAACTGAGTAAAGTAGAGGGCCAGGCAATATTCAATCAAGACAAAATAATGTTTTAAGCAAAATAAAATAAAATGGGGCAGATATAAAGAAGTATAAAATATAGATTCTGTCATCAAAAAGCTTATACCACATTCTGGGAAATGAATGTCAGAAGTCCGTCATGTAATCACAGCAAGGCTACTCCGCCTCTGTTAGAAACAGCTGAGTTTAGATGACCAATTCAGGGCTGCCCCTAGAACAATAAGCAGGGCACATCACATCTGCATGATTAAAAAGCTTACCAAAAAAAACTGCTTCCCAGAAAAAAAGCAAGACCCTTATCCAAAGACAGGTCATATTTTCTAACCCTTAAAGCTACAAAAGTTCAGAAATATGGAGCCCCTCTTCCAGTACCTCCTCACAGCCCATGTGAGAGGACCGATTCCTGCCTTCCCATTTTTAGAGAATGTTCTTTTGTTTTAGGTCCTCTGAGGTTTTCAGACTTACATCAGTAAATTCTTCTTCCAACAGCTGGGGGAAGCTGGCTTGCAAAACCTTGTGTTGGCACCATCTCAGAACATTATGAAGCATAAGAGATAGAAGCGACATGGGGGCACCTTCACACTTCTTCCTTTGGCAGGAGCCCAAGGGACCAGTGCCCAGCTCAAAGCCAAAGGAGACACAAAAGTGGTGATGGCAAGTAAGATGAGGTGCTGAAGAGTGGAATCAGAGACTCCAGAGTCCTCAAATGTCTTCTATGGCTCAGTTGGTTCATTCCCTCTTCCAGAATTTGCCAGACTTTTCTTCCTTTGCTCTTGCTCAAATTACCTGCCTTACCTTGCCTCCTACTGCCCACTGATGAGAATTTTATGTGTTTTTCCCTTAGGGTTCAATGCAAACCCTACCTTCTTCAAGGAGGCTCTGCCAGTCTTCTTTTGTTCTTCTTTGGAAGGTTTTAGAAAGCCTTCCAAAGAGGTTTTGTTGATTCACATTCCTTCCTTCCAAAGAAGAAATCACATCTTCCTTCTTTGGACTTTATCTCCCCATATGTATCATAATACTGAATATTCTACTTATCTATATTTGTGTTTTTGTGTTGGCACCTGTTCCCCTTGCCCTACTGCCAAAGGACAGATATAATACAGTCCCAAAACTTTGTCTCTTAGTGGTAGCAACTACATTCCACTTGTTTCTAAATCCTCCCCATCCTTTCATTGATTCTGCCACACACCCATGACAGGCTGAGCAGTGTCATACACAGGTTTGATGTTCAGAAGAAAGTAGTTAATGGATGAATAGTTACGTTTTTTAGACTCCAATTGCAGAGGCAAAGAAGTCTCTTCAGATACAAAATGCCTGAATAACAGGGTAGTGGTGTTTACATGCTCACTGCGGGTGGAAGTATTTGATTCTTTACCTTATCTGGATAGATGGGACATCTCTTCTCTCCTTTTGTTCTTAAAAGAATTTGTCTTTTAGGGTGTAAAATGGAGAATTTAGCTCTCTTCTCTCTGGATATGTCCCCAAGAGTACCCTTCCTTCATTTTCATTTTTTCCCTTTAACCATTATTTTTCTGCACTTAATTTCTCAACTTAACTTCCTACACCAAGTCATACAAATTTTTATCCTGTTACTATTTTAAGAATTTTTTTCTGTAGTATTAACCCAAATACTCCAAATGATCATACACTAGACTAATTGCCATATTTATGTGAAAAGTGGGAAAATAGCACTCTCTGATGGAGAAAATAACCAAAGTGTTAATGTCCTTAACCCAAAGCACCTGGGGATATTGTTGTTATCGTTGTGATGAATCATGCTGCCGACCTTTCATATCGCTCCAATTACAGTATAGTTGTCAACATTTGATTTTATTAACTTATCCATCCCTTCAACAAATGCTTTTGTCTATGATGTCTGAGATACCAAACTAAGTACTACAATACTACACCTTGGCTCGTTTTCTTCCTCTGTTCTTGTTCTCTTTTACCTGCACAGACTTTCCCACCATCCCTTAAGGACTGGTGTTCTCCAGGGGTTTGTCCTTGAATCCCTTCCTTCTCTTACTGGGAATGGCTAACATCTGACACAGATGCAACCGCTTGCCTCCCTGGAGCCAGGGGTGGTACGAATCATCATTCATGGTGCTCTTTCCCGCTATGCCTGAAAGGGGCCTTAAAGTCTTTCTCAACAGGGCATCTCAGAAAGCTTGCTGTCATTTGGAGGTGATATGCAACAGGAAATCTTTCTGCTTCCCCCAAACCTCTCTCCCTGAATGATTTCATCAACTCTTATGGCTTCTCCTTTCACTTCTGGTAAGATGATTCCCAAACTCTACCTGCCATGTTCTCTGAGTTCTAGATTTCTATTTCCAATAACCTAAAGTGCTTCCCCAGTTAGTATCTCAGACTCAGCTTGTCCAAAAGCAAAGTCACCATGTTCTCCATGAACCTGCTCTTAGGAATTACGATTTACAGTCACCCAGTCTAGAGACTTTTGGCTGATCTCTTTCTCTTATCTCTCACTGCTCACCTGCATATGCAGTTGGTCATTAAGCTATATCAATTCTACTTCATAAATGTCTCCTAACTATATTATTTCTTATCCTTTTGCACTTCCCTGGTTTAGGCCTTTATGGATTGCCCTCATGGATTCTTGTAATAGCCTCTATCATTCTCTGCAAACAAATTACTCCCTCTCCTGATTATCCTCCACCTTGCCATCAGTTATTTTCCTAGAGCAATGATCTGACTATATTAGTGGTTTCTTTCATTTCCTTCAATGGATCCTTGAAATCCTTCAGTGTCACCAAGAGAAATATCAAATTCCTTCTTATCCAGAGCTCTTCACATTGCTAACTAGCACTTCTTGACCTTCCCAAGCACATTTCTCCTCACTTCCCCAACTCCTGGCTTCCTGCCTTAGGTATACAGTTAGAGCTACTCCCTAAATACACCAGGAATTTTCACACCTGTGTGTCTTTCCTCATGCTGTGCAATCTGCATAGAATGCCTTTCCCCCACTAACTACTAGGAAAATTCTCTTCTTTCAAAGTTTATTTCCCCCCTCTTTTTCTGTCCCCTTACACTCTGCTCCTCTCCCAGCCCCCATTAATGGTACTTGTTGTTATGTTGTATGGTGGTTAGTAGAGCTGTTTACTCCTAGCATAGTCTTATCCAATTTTGTATCTGTAATATGAATAGCAGAGTTCCTAACATAGTAAAAGATGAGTGAATGTTCTTGGCATTTGCCAAAGCAAAGCATGCCCTATATTCTAAGTCACTTTCTCCCTTTTTTTTAAAAGATTTTATTTATTTATTTGACAGAGAGAGACACAGCGAGAGAGGGAACACAAGCAGAGGGAGGGGGAGAGGGAGAAGCAGGCTTCCTGCTGAGCAGGGAGCCTGATGTGGGGCTTGATCCCAGGACCCTGGGACCATGACCTGAGCCAAAGGCAGACGCTTAACAACTGAGCCACCCAGGCACCCCTAAATCACTTTCTCTTTAAAGAGTAGCTGGTTAGTTTTTAAAAAAAAGATGGTAAATTTAGCTTATATTTGAGTCTTATCACATGGTGTCAAGTCAGAAATTATTGAGTTGCCAGTATTTTCCCAAGCCTCCAATAAATTTTTTTTTGAAAATTATGCAGTGAGGTGATTCATCCAGACTTGGTGAAACAAAATTGTCCCTTCATTTTCTTGTTTTAGAAACAAAAATAAAACCATCAATGCTTGATTGACATAAGCCAAAAAACCCTTTTGTGTAATCCAGTATTTTCATTAAGTAATTTGCAGAGTACGAAGAGGAAAAGAGTCTTTGTAGGGGGTTCCAGAGGCATTCTGCCCAAGAAAACCTGATTAATTTGAATAGTGGGGTTGGAATCTCCAACCGTACCTCATAAAAGCCATCCCTAGGGAAAAGGACTTCACAGTAACAAACTGCTTCTACTTCTGGATAGAAATCCCATTATCCTATTTCATGCTGCCTACAAGCCCCTGGAAGAAAATGTTTCGTGACACTCTCAGACTAAAATCTGTTTTAAAAAGGGAAACCTGCTTTTGGTGGTTGGGCATAGCAATATGATATAATCAAATTTTGGTCTCTGTAATGACATAACTCTTCACTATAAAATTTTAAACATGAGAAGGTAGATCAAAGAGTTAATGCACACTAGACTTTAAAATAAAGCTAAAGCTGCAGTGTTGGTGGCAGGTGCCCCTAAGCCAATCTAATAATATTTACCTGCGTTGTAAAACTGTATTTAATAAGGCAAATGGGATTAGTACATTATAGTGTAGTTTATGAGACAATAAGGGCCTGCTGGCCAGATATTGCTATCCCCCCTTCCCTTTGGAATTGTTTCATGAACTGTGGAACTTGATTTAAATTATACAACCCAAATTTTAGGTGGAAGCTTTAAGAAATGGGTCAAGACATAGAAAGGGAGAAAAAAAAATCCCAGTAAGCCATAATACCAGTAAGTGAATCTTTCCTACAAAGAAAAAGAGGCCAGATTACAAATGAGCACTCTCTCGAGTTAGCGGGCTAAATCAGTGTGCAGGCCTAGATAAAGGGAACAATGGACACCTTCTGACACCAGGCTGTGTGTCTGGTGAGCATCCCTCAGTGCAAATGTTAGTACTGTGTGAGTATTTATTGTGTTTCTATAAAGTCCTAATGAGCTCCTTGGGTGAGAGTGAAACCCTTTGCTTTTTCACACTGTGCTCAAGACCCCTAAACTTCATGGGGTCAAATCTAAAGAAAGGGTAATGGACCATGAGGTCCAGCTTAATAGACCTGATATTAACACAGCAGCAAGAATGTCACCAAATGCAAAGTTTAGGGCAAGCAATGAATGAAGTATTTGTTACACTTAAATAATATACAAAGGTTATAACAGAGTAGTGGCACTATATCAATGTCATCATTGCAGGACTTTGAAAATCTGCCATGTATGAAATAACCCTGTAACACACATCTTTAGGTTCCAATAGACAAATTTGCTTTTCAAATAATAGATTAGAAAGTTATGCCACGACAGTGACTACCTATAGTTATTTTTAGATATTAAAAATCTCTTGTCCGTAGAAATAATCAGGATACTCTCAGCATCTATTATTCGTGTAACAGAAATGCACTGCCCTCTATGTTGATGATACAGTTCATATACTTACATGTACATTTTTTCTAAATGAAATAGATTTTTCTCCTCCAGTGGTCTGGTTTCTTTAGCATAGGACAGATGTCCCTTGCTTTGAAATGAGTAAAACATAACCACACCAAGTATGATGTCATGAAGCAGAACCATGTGTATAAATACAGGACTCTTTCACCAGACTCCTTCATCCGTGTACTTGTTGGCTCGTCCCAATAAGCCTGGTCTGTTATTGCAGTGAACTTCAGTTCAGATGATGCAACATTAGCCACAGACTTGGGATCTGAGAGGACTGCTCTCTGTGGTTTTGGTTGATGATGAACACATCATCACTCTCTCACATGGGTAAGAATGGGAAGATCTGAGGGTTTTGTGTGCTTGTTCACCTTCGGGTTTTTATTTCCTGCCAGGCTAAATACTTTTCTTTGGAATCAACTCAAGTAGGTTGTAAATTATTTGAGGACAAGGACTGTGTTTCTACTTCTGCTGTTTTATGTTTCTATTCCCAACACCAAAGACAAAGCCGCAGCATTGTTTACACACTCCACACCTCATGCATATATATAAAAGAAATGTTAGTCATTACTTGCCATCACCTCTTTGTTTCCATGACTTGATTATCACAAAAGGGGAAAATTGCATTTGTTCAGGAAATTCAGGCAGAATACTGTCAAATTAGTTAGCTAACATATGCTGTCATGAGCTTTCAACAGCTTACTATCTGCTAAATCTCCATTTCATTTTGCATTAATAACTTGATTTCCAGGAGTCTGCCCCATCCGCCAATTGTCAGAGGTTACCAGAAAGTCACTTTCATATTTGTAAAATGAGAGCAGGTTCGAGAGATGAAAAACCTCACAGGTTTCAGAAAAACTAGTTTCAGTGTTTCAGTACCTAAAGCAAGGACATTTAGAAACAAACAAAAAAATGCTTCTGGATTCTTTAAGTTCCATGATCAACTGTTGTATTTCTCTTTGACTGTTCTCTTAGGACTAATAGGGATGGAAAGAATGACATGACCATTTTACTTTTACTTGTTGCTCTTTTTAAAGGAAATAAAGAGAAATTCAACAGTGGAAACCAATTAATTTTTATTAATAAAGAAAAAGCCAAAAGCATTTACCTGTTGTTGAGGTTGACCCTAAAAAAGGGAGACTAGGAGCCAGCCGAATGTGTGTGATACAGGAAGATCAAAATTCTGGCCTACCTCAAAACATCACTTCCACCAACCTGCCAGAACACCTAGAATTTCTGTCATTGGAGTTTTTACTGTGTCTTAGAATATCATTTACAGACGGTCCATTAAAATGCAGACACAGGGCACTTACCCAATAATATCCATTCTCTCTGTGATTTGTATTAGCCAAGGGCAGGCTATAGTCCAGAGCAGATTGTCTGAACCAAAAGAGAGTAAAGACTTGAGTAAAATAGGATGTGAGGGAAATTCTGGAGACTCAGGAGGTCCCAAGGCACTGGACATGGGTATCAAGAAGGCCCCACCTGAGAGAGTGGGGTGATACTGAAGACTGCCTTCAAAAGTGGGCATGAAGCCTAGTTATGTCTCTTAGTGAACTGTTTCTAAAGGTTTCCTTAAGATTAGCAGTGCTTAAAGGAATTTAAACATACAAAGGTGTAATTTTTTTACACTAAAAATTAGTGTAGAATTCATTTCTTCTGATCTAATTTTATCAATGAGTCCAACACAAATGTTAGGAAAGAGGTACTTCCACTTCCGGGAAGACAGAGTCAAACAAGATTCACCCTTACACCATACATGTACATCCATAAATTGGAAACAATTATTTTCAAGACAGTGAACATTAGGAAGTAAAGGACAGTGATACCCAAATGATGATTTTTTTTTTAATAGACTATTTTTTAAGAGTAACTTTAGATTTACGTCAAAACTAAGCAGAAAGTACAGAGAGCTCTCGTATGTTCTCTTCTGCCCCCTGACACACAGCCTTTCCAAGTATCAACATCCCACACCAGAGTCATACACTCATTACAATTGATGAACCTACATTGCTACATCCTCATCTCCCAAAGTCCATGGTTTACATTAGGGTTCACTTGGTGTACATTCTATGGGTTTTAACAAGTGTATAATGACATATATCAACTATTATAGTATCATACAAAATAGTTTCACTACCCTTAAAATCTACTATGTTCTGCCTATTCGTCCCTCCCTCCCTGTTAACCCCTGGAAACCACTGATCTTTTTACTGTCTCTACAGTTTGCATTTTCCAGAATGTCATATAGTTAGAATCATACGGTATGTAGCCTTTTCATATTGGCTTATTTCACTTAGTAATGTACATCTGAGATTCCTCTGTGTCTTTTCATAGCTGGATGTTCATTCCCTTTTAGCATATAATGATATTCTATTGTCTGGCTGTACTACATTTTATTTATCCATTCACCTACAGAAGGACATCTTGGTTGCTTCCAAGTTTTGGCAATTATGAATAAAGCTGCTATAAACATCCATGTGCACATTTTTGTGTGGACATAAGCTTTCAGCTCCTTTGGGTAAATAACAAGGAACGCAATTTCTGGATCAGATGGTAAGAGTATTTTTAGTTTTGTAAGAAGCTGCCAAACTGTCTTCCAAAGTGGCTGTATTATTTTGCATCCTGCCAGCAATGAATGAGAGCTCCTATTGTTGCTCCACACCCTCTCCAGCATTTATTGTTGTCAGTGTTTTAGATTTTAACCATTCTAATAGATATGTAGCATTACCTTATCATTATTTTAATTTGTATTTTCCCTAATGACATATGATGTTGAGCATCTTTTCATGTGGTTATTTGCCATCTTTTTATCTTCTTTGGTGAAGTGTCTATTCAGATCTTTTGTCCATTTTTTAAATTGGGTTGTTTTCTTATTGTTGAGTTTTAAGAGTTTCTTTTATATTTTTGATAACGATCCTTTATCTGATATGCCTTTTGCAAACATTTTCTCCCAGTTTGTGGATTGACTTCTCATTCTCTTGACAGTGTTTTTCGCAGAGCAGAAGATTTTAATTATAATGAAGTCCAGCATATCAAGGGTTTGTTTCATGGATCGTGCCTTTGGTGTTGTATCTAAAAAGCCATTAATTTGCCCAAGGTTACCTAGATTTTCTATGTTATCTTCTAGGAGTTTCATTGTTTTGTGCTTTGCATTTAATTCTAGGATCAATTTTGATTTAATTTTTGTGAAGTGTGCAAGGTCTGTGTCTAGATTCATTTTGTGTGTGAGTGGATGTCTAATTATTTTAGCATCATTTGTTGAAAAGACTTTCTCTCCATTGTATTGTTTTTGTTAAATATCAGTTGACTATATATGAATCTATTTCTGAGTTCTTTATTCTGGTCCATTGATCTTTTGTCCATTTTTTTGTCAATATAACACTCTCTTGATTATTGTGGTTAATAGTAAATCTTGAAGTCAGGTAGCGTCAGTCCTCCAACTTTGTTCTTCTCCTTCGATATTGTGTTTCTATTCTGGGTCTTTTGCCTCTGTATAAAGTTAAAATCAGTTCGTCAATATTCTCCAAATAACTTGCTGGGATTTTGATTGCTATTACATTGAATCTATAGATCAAGTTGGGAAGAACTAACATCTTGACAATATTGAGTCTTCTTATCCATGAACATGGATACCTAAGGTGGTAGATTTTTAAAATATTTTGCGTATAAATAGATAAGAGATGCTTTAATTGGGAAAATTACTGATACATTATTTAAAAACAATAATAAAGTCTGTTGTTTTAAAAAGAACACTTTTGGTGACTTTAATTATAAAAATTAAATATCCCCAAATTTTCTTAAAAATGCTAAACAATTCATTTATTCAAGAAATATTTACTGAATATCTAATAGAAGCCAAACCCTACACAAGATGCTGAGAATACAAAAGCAAACAAGACAAGGTTTTTCTCCTCTACAAGCTCACAGTTTGGAGGGGAATGAGAAATAAGAGATTGCATCATTGTGTCATAAGTGTTACTGATAGATGTAAAAGCTACAGGGTACTCTGGGATCAACTAGGGGCAAAACTTACCTTGAAGGGTCAGGGAAGGCTTCCTGCAGAGGGGGACATTTAAGCTGAGATGACTCCTTCTCTTCCCAACTTTTAAATATTAAAGGACTCCATCCTGTTCTCTATCTACATCCAGTCCCGAGATGATAGCATCCACTTTAAGACCAAACAATAACTTCAGCTTCTGGGTCCCAGCACCCATTCCAGCATTCCTAACTTCTCTCCTAAACTCTACACTCAGATATCTAACTGCCTACTAGACATCTACATTTGGATGTCTAAGAAGTGTCTCAAATTTAATTTAAGACAATAGTCTCGATTTTCTTCTCCAAACTCAATTTCTCTCCAGTCTTCCCACCTTAACAACCCTGTTGCATCATCATCTGAAGATCTTGGAGTCACGCATGACTTCCCTCTTTCTCTCTCATTCCACAGTCGATTCATCAGCAAGTCCTGTTGACTAATTTCAAAATAAATCCCAACTTCAGTGACCTCCCCTGCTATCCCTCTAGCTCATGCCCATCATCTCCTGTCTGAACTATTGTGATAGATTACTGGCTCTTCTCCTAATTCCAGAATTGTTCCTCCACAGCAGCCTGAGAGATTTTTTTTTTAATATCGGTCAGTTTCCTGCTCTCAGTTTTCAAAAGACTTCCTACAACACTTAGACTAAAATCCAAATTTCATAAAATGGCACACCTAGATTGTTTGGCCCCTGCTTACCTCTCATTTGTTTCCTACTGATCCACCCTTGGCTTACCTCCCTCTTGCTACAACTGGCCTGTGTGTTGATCCTCACAGGTGCCATTCTTACTTTCACATTAAAGCCTTTGCATTTGCTCTTCCCTCAGCCCAGAACTTCCTTTCGTCAGATCTTGGCAGGGTTCTAGATCCGCCCCTCACATTGCAAGGGCCCGGGGCAAAAGTGAAAATAGAGATTCTGCCTCTTGTGTTTACAATGATAAGACAACAAACAGCCAAGTAAAATATATTATATTCCCTTGCCTTGACAAATAGACTTTCACGGTGACAGTTTTTCTTCAGTGTAAAGCTGTGGTTATTCTATGATATAGTAGACAAAATACCAAAGATTACTAAATTTAATAATTTTTATAACGACTATCAAAATTTTAATTAAACTGGTTAAGTAAAGCTGAACTTGCATTTCTTTTTGGAAAAGGTACGTAGATTGTGGTGAATATTTTTATACATATAAAATGATCCACAATTCTAGTGTTCAGTGTCCTTCTAATTTCAGTGTAAAAGGTCGAATTAATTTCTGTCTCCAAAACTACAAATCAGACCGTGAGGAGAAGGAAGGAAGTGGACATTTAGCACTAATGGGAAATAATTTGTCATTATGCAAGCATCCCTTCTTTTCTGAGAAGAATCTGACAGTTCAATTAACATGTCTTTTCCCTTGCACCGCTGTTACTCTTGCCCTCTCCCGCATGAACAGAAGCACAGCCCAGCCACCCTTAGCAGCATTAGGACACTGTGGCCTTTGGTTTTGAGGTCGCGGCACAAGAGATTTTTGACGAGAGTTTCCCTGGGGCCTGAGCCATTTTATTCACAAGAAGAGACATTTAGGGTCACTTGTTGTGCCAGTACCGAATGCCAGACCCTGAGAAACAGAAGCACTCATGTGTTCTTTGATAAATGTGTTTGTGTGTGTTTGTGATCTGTGCGTCACTCTAACGAGCAGAGCCTGGGGGAGCTGCCCTCTTGCCTGAGTCCCAGGGTGGTATTGCAAAACTCATGCCTATGATTCTTGCAGGCTTTGCTTCAAACTCCACCTTATTAGATGCTCCCAACACACATACACATGCATGCACACATAAATGCCCACATATACACACACGTGCCCTTATAATTCTCTAGCCCCTCTTCCGGATTTCATTTTCTTCAGAGTACTTATTCCTACCTGACATCTGCTATGTACTAATTTTTTATTGTGTATGTCCCCAACTCAAATGTAAGCACTGTGTATTTATTTGCACATTAAGAGCACTCCCTCCCTCTTTCTGCTTTAGGTCACTGCTAGGCAGTGTGTGTGTATGTTCGGGACAGTGGGAACAGGAGCATCAGTTAGAAAGAAGGTAACACAAGGGATGCAGGACAATTACCCAATTCATTAGTGCTCAGGGATACTTCTGACAAATACCATAAAATACTACTGTTTCCCAGATTTCTGTGTTTATGATTAAAACTAAGGGAATCTTCTGATAGAATTTAAGTTTGGGAGTGGAGAAATGAAGGCGACTTGCGGACATTGAGGACTTGTGGGTGTCCTCTGAAGTCCTTTCTCACCCTCTGTAGTCCCCTGAGCTTGTGTCCTTGAATGAGATCATAAACACATTACCAAAATCAGACCCTCCCCCTTACAAATATGCCTACATGATCTTATCGTTTACTAAGTACTAAAATGTAAAATGAGAAAGATAAGGATATTGTCCTAGCCCAATAAAATTCAGCAGAAGAGCAATTGGCAAGACAACTGCGATCTAAATGCAAACAAAAAATACTCTTTTCAAAAAAGATTTTATTTATTTGAGAGAGAGTGAGTGAGAGAGAGAGAAAGAGAGAGAACACGAACAGGGGGAGGGGCAAAGGGAGAAGCAGGCTCCCGTCTGGGCAGGGAGCCTGATGCGGGGCTTGATCCCAGGACCCTGAGAGCATGACCTGAGCCGAAGGCAGATCCTTAACCAACTGAGCCACCCGGGCAGGCACCCCCCCAAAATAAATATTCTCATAAATAGAAGGGTACTGTATTTCCTGAGCTTTTTCTTTTCTTTTCTTTTCTTTCTTTCTTTCTTTTTTTTCTTTTTTGGTCTTTTCCTTTTCCATTCTCTTAGTCTCTCTCTCAAACCATCACTCATAGATTATACCGGTAAAAAGTACAAAAAGGAAATCATTGTAAAAATAAAGCTAATATATCATGACTGAAGCCAAAAATATGTAGTTTCTTTATAACAGCAGTGAAGGAAAAAAATGTAGAACTCATCCCATTAAAAGGGTTATTAATAACACCTCACTAATAACATAGATTCCACTAGGTCAGCAGTTTAGCTGAAACAGTCCCTGACAGCAAGCAACCTCGTCAGAGTCTGGTTCCTTTTTTCTTCTGAAACGTTTCTTCATGAAACTGTTTCTGCTGTGCCTGTGTCAACGGCTTCAAAGCATTCCTCTTCTCTTTTTTTTATTTTAGACTTTAAAATGTATGCTCTCCCCACAGAAGCTTCATACAGTCTTCAAAGCTGTTGGAAATTGAATCTTTTCATGGCAGCAATGACTATCAGTTCGCTGATGTAAACGTTCAGGAACTATCCAAAACGTCCGCATCAAACGCTAAGTGAAAATAGGAGATACCGTGTTTCATTCTAACGACTTAGACTCTTTTATAAATAGACATCAAGAGTGAACAGTGATTTGCACTTTCCTTGGGAAATTCTGCCACCTAGAATTTATATATAGGAGTCTACAGTTAGAAAAATGAGGTAGATCTCATAGTTTTAGGGAGAAGACGTGTTGTACAATTCTATATACAATTACCCGGGGGGAAAGGGAGAAAGGAGGAAAAGAGATCTTAGTTATAGATTCACAGTGTTTCAGGACAAGAATTATGTCACGTCCTCAAATTAACTTTACTCCAGGTGTGAGTAATTCTCCAGGTACAAATTGCCTATGGTTAGTAATCATGGCTCTAGTCCTTCCTTAGATAAAACCTCCAGTTATCTGTCGAAGAGTATATTTTATTAACAAGCCTTTATTAAATTACTATGTGCCAGGAAGTGTGCTATCCACTAAAAATGTGAAATCTACTTCACATTCCAGGAATGAGGAATGTGAACTACCTACTAAAAGGAATGTGAGCTACCTACTAAAACACACACACACACACACACACACACACCATTTAATACCCAAAAGAATTGAAAGCAGGGTCTTGAAGAGATCGCTGTACACCTGTGTTCATTGCAGCATTACCCACAATAGCTAAAACTTGGAAGCAACCCAGATGTCCCTGGAGAGATGGATGGATAAACAAAATGTGATATATACAGACAATGGAATATCATTCAGCCTCAAAAAGTAAGGAAATCCTGGCAACATGCTACACCATGGATGACCCTTGAGGACATTATGCTAAGTGAAATAAGGCAATCACACACACACACACACACAAACATTGTGTGATTCCACTTATATGAGGTACCTATTATATTTAAAATCATAGGAACAGAAGTAAAACAGTGATTGCCAGGGACTGGGAGAAGGGGAAATGGAGAGTTATGGTTTAATGGGTACAGAGTTTCAGCTTTGCAAGATGAAAAGAGTTCTGGAGATGGATGACGGTGATGGTTGCTAACAGTGTGAATGTAATTAATGCCATTGAACTGTACACACAAAAATGGTAAATTTATGCTATGTGTATTTTATCACAATAAAAAGTTTTTAAAAACTACATTTAAAAATTATAAGTATGGGGCGCCTGGGTGGCTCAGTCAGTTAAGCGTCTGCCTTCAGCTCAGGTCATGGTCCCAGGGTCCTGCTCAGCAGGGAGCCTGCTTCTTCCTCTCCCACTCCCCCTACTGCTCTGCCTGCTCATACGCTCTCTCTCTCTCTCTGTCAAATAAGTGAATAAAATCTTAAAAAAAGATAAAAAAATAAAAATGATAAGTATGTAATAGAAATATACTGTATAGTCACTGAAGCAATTACCTTGTGTTGGGTGGAGACATGACCAGGGAAGGCTTGCGGTGGAGGGGATAGCTGAGGCCTCCGAGGACCCAGAATACATTAGCACTTGCTTAATCACTTTCACCAAACACCAGATTGACCAACACTCCGGTCCCCTCTATACACCTACTGCCTGGAAACCGTGGCTCCTGGTTCCTGACTGGAGCACCTGCCCCCCCGCAGTGCCCCAGACTTTCCCTCTCACTCATGACTTGTGTGCTTATCAAGTCAGAGGTGTTGATTCCCCAGGGTTTATTCCAGTTGTATTAATTATTATAATCACTCAAACTAAATGTTATGTAAACCAATTCTGTTTCAGCATGAAAAGAAAGAGAATTGTTGGTCTATAAAAACAAATGCTTTGGAAAGGCTCCATAAATTAATCACTGTAAAAAAAATTGAAGTTGTTGCATTGTGTAGGCCAGACACCTAAAAAAACTGAAAGACAACTGTAGACATCTAGATGGATTTTGCACTCTTTACTTTGCAAGTACATCTAAATTTCTCTCTTTAATGAAATTAAAACTAGAAATTATAGAACCACGCAAAAAGGACAAAAATAACACAAGATCAACTTTAAGAAACTTCGATTAGCAGACTCATTCTCAAAGATAAAGCCTTGGCCCTACACTGAAGACCACTAAATGGGACATTTGTATTTTAATTTTAAACAGTTGAAGAAATATAGATACATAGTCTTTTATCAATTCCCTTGCTCTACCACAATATCCATTACAGGTGTGATTTCCTTGGTTAAGAAGACATAGTGGTTTAGAGCATAGACTCTGGAACCAGACTGCCTGGGTTGGATTATGGCTCAACCACTTATGAGCTATCTGACTTTGAGCAAATTAATCTCTTTGCACTTTAATTTTATCATCTATTTAATGGGACTAATAACAGTACCTATCTAAGAGATTTAGTGTATACAAAGACTTATAACAGTGCCTGTCACAATAAATGCTATGTAAGTGTTAACTATTCCCAGTACCAGTAACGGTAATGGTACTATTACTGCTTACTGTATTCTACCAGGGAGAGAGGAGATAGAAGAAGGATGTGAACAGGAGCAGGTATTTGGAAAAGGGAATGGTCTGCAAACCACAGAGTTGTGATCATGCCAACTGGAGGCATAGTACCTGTGGGAAAGATGAATGATGAGATAGTCTCTGGTCTAGATGGGGAAGGTGCTTTTCTGCCACCCCATTGCTAACCCACCCTGTATTTCTAATCCTCTCTACTCTTTTGGTCACTTATATGCCTGGTTTTGAGATCCTAATGAACATGGAGATTGAGTGGTCTCAAACCCTAACCAATTGACAATTTAGAAAAAGATTCTCACAAATAATACAAGAGAATACATGTTGTTAAGAATACATTATATATTCTGTATGTAAAAATGTCTTCCTGCTGCAAAGAGGAATGTGCAACAAATTGACCTGAGAGAAGATGATAGAAAGTGCTCATTGAGCTGGATGAATAAGCATTTATCCATAAATGGTAGCATAAAATAATAAGCATCCAACAGGCATAATTGCCATGGCGAAAATTAATAGAAGAGGTCATCAAAGTGCCCTTTGCAAGTAGAGCCACAAAGAAACCTTCTGCTCTATCCTAAAAGATTTGGAAAATATAACATCTATATCACAAGGTCATGGGTATTTTCGATTTGACTTCTCCCTGATGAATCTCCAAAATATGTCACTGAGCCAAACCACCTATCTATGATTAAGTTATATTCTGAAATATTTCTTTCTTCCATCTTCCTATGTTTTAGCTCTCTAGCTTAGACAACTGGCAAGATAAAAATGAACATGAAATGTTGAGAACAACCAAGAAAAGGCTATAACCATTGTTCACTGTCTTTCCCTTCAATACAACACAATAAAAGGAGATTCCATAAAATCGTTCCACTTTGGTATCATACTTTATGGGCAGTGTCGTTCTGGCATCATTATTCTGTGCCTCACGTTAACATTCTAGAAATGGAGACAGGGCAACTTTTTCCTGAATGCTCACTAAAGATTGGAAATGGACAATGAGGAGATCAAACACTCAGCTGGGGGATTCAACACAGAAAAGCAGGTGGTGACTCCTACCCCAAAATTTCTTCACTGTGTGACAATGGAAAAGCTACGGAACTTCTGTAAAATGCGGACACTAATTCTTATCCTCTGGCATTTCTGGAAAATTAAGTAAAATAATTAAGATAGAATACCTGGCACATTATAGATACTTAGTAAATGTTTCTCGAATGAATAAACTTACAAAATGCGGTTCTTTTTATTCTTTACCTTGTTCAAAAATACTTTATTGGTTAGGGCTGCCAACACAAAGGACTGCAGATCGGGAGGCTTAAACAATAGAAATTTGTTGTCTCACAGTTCTGGAGGCTGGAAGTCTAAGAGCAAGGTGTTGATAACAAGGTGGGCTCCTTCCAAGGGCTGTGAGGGAAGGCAGGGGCTGCTCCAGGCCTCTCTCCTCGGCTGTAGATGGCCATCTTCTTGTGTCTTCTCATGGTCTTCCCTCTATGCTTCTTTGATTCTGTGTCTAAATTTCCCCTTTTTAGGGGTGCCTGGGCGGCTCAGTCCGTTAAGTCTCTGCCTTTGGCTCAGGTCATGACCCTGGGATGGAGCCCCGGATCAGGTTCCCTGCTCAGCGGGAAGTCTACTTCTCCCTCTCCCTCTGCTCCTCCCCCCCACTCCTTCCCTCTCTCTCTCTCGAATAAATAAATAAAAATCTTTTGTGTGTGTGTGTGTGTGTGTGTGTGTGTGTATATATATGTATATATATTTCCCCTTTTTATAAGGACACCAGTCATAAGGACACCTACTCCAGTATAATCTCATTTTAGCTTAGCTAATTACACCTGCAACTAATTTCAAGTAAGATCACATTCTGAGGTACTGGGGGATTAGGACTTCAACATATGAATTTGAGGGGGACATAATTCAACTTGGAAGAGTAATGAAGGCTTCATGCAATAATTCAAGCAATAAAGAGATATAAAAAATTAATGCTCTCCTCCCCCAATCTAGTCCCATTCTTCTGCTTCCAACATTTTGGAATGTATCCTTCCATAAGTCTTTCTATGACCCCCCACGCACCCCAGATATTACATAGTCCTATATTTAGACACATACCCACGTATATAGACTTTTTATAAAAAATCAAATGTATTTCACCTATTATTTAGCCCTTGCTTTTTTCACTTCACAATATATCATGGATATTTTTCTAAATCAATGAGTGTAGACCTATGTAAATATTTGAATAATATTCTATAGTATACGTAAATAATAATCGGTCTTATTGGTGGATGTTCAGGATACTTCCAGAGTTTGGGGCTGTTCATTTCTTAAATGCAGCAATACGCAGTTTCACTCAGCTTTTTCCTTAAAACCAGTACTTTGTAAGTTAGATTCCTAGAAGTGGCATTTCTAGGTCAAAGATATGCACATTTAAATTTCATATTACCAGGTGACTTTCAAAAATGTGTTAGCAATTTACACATTCGCCAATGGTGCATAAGAGGTATGTTTTCTCCACACTTTTGCCAAAGTAGCTTTGATCCACTTTTTAAAATTCCTGTCTCTCTGATACATGAAAACTCTCTCTTTATTTCTTTAATATACATATCCCTGACCACCACTGCAGTACAGCATCTTTTTAAATGTTTACTGGCTATTTGTATCCCTTATTAGGTAATTGCTAGATCATCTCGTGTCCCCATTTTTCTGTTATATTTCTTGTCTTTTGTTCATTCACCAGATCATTATCTATAAAGGAAATTAACGTCTTGTCATATTTGTTGCAAATGTTTTTTCCCAGGGTATCACTTGTCCCTCAACTTTTTAATGGTGCCTTTGACATTCAGAAATTTTAGGTTTTTATGTAGTCAAGTCGATCCATTTTTTTAATGATTTGTGGATTTTTCTTTTTCAAAGATTTTGTGAGAGAAAGAAAGAGAGAGCACCAGTGGGGGAGGGAGAAACAGACTCCCCGCCGAGCAGGGAGCCTGACGTGGGGCTCGATCCCAGGACCCTGGGATCATGACCTGAGCCGAAGGCAGACGCTTAACCGACTGAGCCACCCAGGCGCCCCCGATTTGTGGATTTTTCTGTCTAACCTATGAATGCCCCTCCCCCACCCCCAAGATTCGTAATCTTCATTATATCCTAATATTCTCTCTGTATTTACCCAAGTTACAAATCTCTTTCTTTCTTTCAAGTGAGTATTTCATTCCTTTAATGCTCTATATATAATGTAACTGCTCCTTTTCTCACTAAATTGAAATGTAAGCATCACCATATACCAAGTTCATATTTTAAAGAAAACTTGACTCAGTTTCTGTGCTCTCTGTTCCGTTTCATGGATCAATTTGTTCGTCCCCGAGCTAATAGTCATATGATTTTGACTGTGGCGGCCACGCAAGAAGGTTTAATATCCGATATGGCGAGCTCCCCTTCTTCATTGTTTGTTTTCTCTCAAAACTTTCTTGACCACACTGGGACACTTTTTCTTCCCTGCGTGAACTTCAGAATTATTTTGACCAGTTAAAACCAGCAATCATAACAACAGTGGGACCCTGACCCAAATTGCTTCAAATGTCTGTATCTGGGAACATTAATGATTTTCCCTATCCAGCAATCACACGCGTCGGGAGAGCTGTGGCCTACAAAGGTCGTATTCCTGGCCCCCAGCCACGCAGCTGGCAAGAGACGGAAACCGCCTTGCCTTTCTCGCTGGCACAAATCCCACATTAATCACCTCCTTCATTCCCATCAGAGAAGGAAAGTGATAAACTAAATTTCTGAGATTCTCCTAACTAAACGACATAGCAGCTTAACTAGCTACAAAGCTGTCAGAGGCGAGCAGAACTTGACCAAGCATGGCACCGGTTGATAAGCAAATCGTTAGCTTTTACCCCAACTCATGGTTTCTCATTTTTCAAGAGACCAAGAGGGAATAAGGATGAGAATAAACTGCCACTCAGTCAGTACCTGGAAGATTCTTGGCTCAAATGCATCCTTCCTGATACAAAATCGGTCATCATCACTTCGCTTTTTTGGTTTAAACATGTATTCTTCTAAAATGTAAATATTCCTATACAGATTATTGCATATATTGGTATAAATTGGCTTAATTGCTACTCTTTCAACAACCAGCTAGCAGAATCTCTATTGATGAAAGTTTGCTCTAGGGTGGTGGGGCATGGAGAGGGGGATGGATTTGGAAAATGAGACACCACCTCAGAGCAGCCAGGGTTGGATAGAATGCTGGAGGCTAGAAGAAGCCGGAATAGATGGACAGACAGACCAGCAAAGGGCGCTAAGGGGCCCAGGGGCTGGGAGGTGGGGCCGAGCAAGAGGCAAGGGGCCCACATCAGTTGCTTCAAACCTTCCTTGGAGCTAATCCATTCTGCCCCGCCACCAGGTGACAAATGAAGCAAATCCTCTCTACGAAAGGGATGGCTGGCCTTGGTCTGCTCTGCCCTCCTCCGCTCACAGGACTGATATAGCTCGCCTATTCCCAGAGCAACCACATTTCTTCACGGGAAGTCTGGCCACAGTTTGCCATCTCTGCTGTTCAAAAATAAAGCCCTTTTCAAAACATTTTAGAAAATAAAACAACAGCAAGAAGGTCAGTTTCAAGGGAAGAGCCTAGCCTGTAGCTGGAAACTAGTTGTTAACAGATGGACCCATCAGGCAGCAAATAGGAAAACCGGCAAGGACTAAACCAGGCAAATCAAGAACTTAACCAAAGTCAGTTAACTGACCGATCAGTACTATTGAGCACCAGCTATGTGCAAAGTGCTGGCTAAATCGAGTTTTAAAAAAATTCCTCAGGGTAACAGACTGATGTGGGCTACACATCACCCGAGTGCTCAGTAATTTTGCAGGTCTTCACCTCGTTTTTGTTCTTGGCTGAATAAAATTAGATTCTGCCCCTCACACGAAATCAAAGTGGTGATGTCGAGCATAAATTTTCTACTCATTCTGCTGATGCGTGATGCATATTTCTTTAAATTATTGGGTCAAAGTCATGTTTATAATATTTCCTCAGAAGAAATCAATGTGTACAGCATAAATTGATGAGCAAATAATTTTCAGTACAGACGGAAGTAATATCAAATAATTACTCCAGAATGTAGGATGAAGTATCAGTCAAATGTTCGTTAACTTGGAAAAAGAGAGAGAGAGAGAAACCAAGAAACAGACTCTCACGTATAGAAAAAACTGATGATTACCAGAGGGGAGGTGGGGAGGGGGGGAATGGGTGAAATAAGTGATGGAGATTTGAGTCCACTTGTGATGAGTTGTGATGAGCAGATCATGTATGGAAGTGTTGAATCTCTATATTGTACTAAGATTACACTGAATGTTAACTAACTGAAATTAAATAAGAACTTTAAAAAAATATTCATTAACTTATTAAGAAGATTGGTGTCTATCCTAAATTTGCCATGTGGGTATCATAGGTCTGCTTAAAAGATTCTCAAATAGAAGGGAGGTTATTTTAAAATGTAATACAAAATGCCCATCATTTAAGAGTTTAAAAGGTGTGTCTCAATACTATCCACTGAACGCCAGCAGTATTTTAATACAGGCGGTGTCCAAACAAGTATGTATTATCTGCAATAGACATATACCTCCACTAAAAAGAAAAAGAAAGGAAGAAAAAGAAAGAAAGAAAGAAAAGAAAGAAAGAAAGAAAAAGAAAAGAGAAAGAAAAGAAAGGAAAGAAAAGAAAGAAAAAGAAGAAAGAAAGAAAGAAAAGAAAGAAAGAAAAAAAGAAAGAAAAAGAAAGAAAGAAAGAAAGAAAGAAAAGAAAGAAAGAAAGAAAAAGAAAGAAAGAAAGAAAGAAAGAAAGAAAGAAAGAAAGAAAGAAAGAAAGAAAGAAAGAAAGAAAGAAAGAAAGAAAGAAAGAAAGAAAGAAAGAAAAAGAAAAACCACACACAGCAAACAAAACAAACAAAACACCTGTGTAGGAATGGAGTCGGTGGAGCGGGGCTGGGTTAGAGGTCACGAGCTCTCCACCAGGCTCCGCTGGCCCTGCTGGGGGTCTTGCACACAGCTGGTGGAAGATGCGTATCAGAGGAGACATGGCAATGGGTTCTGCGAACCGCAAAAACCTACCAAATGCAAAACATCCTATTCTTGTGTGGAAATCAGGGTGCTTTACTCTGGCGTGCCTCAGTAAAAATTGTAAACACTGATTTCAAAGTTTTTATTCCATAGGAAAGCTCGCTATTTGAAGGATTTTGCAGGTTTTTCATAATGTAAATATACCATCCCTAAATCAATTTTTTTTGTGAGTTTAATATATTTGGTTTTCTTAAAATGAGGTTGCTTTACTGGACATATGTGACAGTTTCATGTTTGTTCATCTAATTGATTCCAATCATTCTGTACTCAAAGGTCCCCCGAAGTGTGCAGTTAGGTAGTGAACACTTTCAGTTTCAGGTCTGGCCACGGAAAGCAAAGCAGTGCTGTCACCACCAGGAGTCCGGGCATCTCCGCTGAAACCACAGTGCTCCAGGTTCCCTACTTAGAACTCTCCTTAAAGAGAGGTAGGCAGGTGTGGGCAACAGGGAAGAAATGGAAAAGAGCTCCTTAGTTGCGTGAAACTTAAATTTAAAACTGAAAATCACATCCGGTAATAGCAACAAGGACAACAAAAGGCATTGCGGAATGATAGAATCAAAGGCAAATGTTCTGGTACGGGGTGCAGTAGGGACATCCTTGGTGGTGATAGATCTCTATTCAACATTCAGTAAGGAGTCTCCATGAAAATACTCTTCATGAAAATATTCTTCCTTGTCGACATGACTAAAATATGAAGAATAAAAGCCAAAGAAAATACTACCATGCATTTAGTAAAGAATGTGGTTGGCATAAGGTATTTTCATGACTGTACTTTTTGTATGTGTAATTTGCACTCCCCTTGCTGCAAACCTAGGCTTTTATTGCAAAAATAAAGGTTTCATATTACACAGGCATTATTTAAGGGACCAGAAAAAGTGGAATACTAACATTTAAAAAGTATATAAAATGATTTTTCTTAAAGCCAAAAGGTTCATATAATTATGTTACAATTAGTAACTTATTCACATTAATTATAATAATTTATTATAGGATATAATTAACTTATAATTGTTACTTTATTTTATTTATATTAATTTATATTATAAACTTGTGTATTAAAATTTGGACACAATTGAAAGCAAGGCGTATATATCCATATAAGGCTTTTCCAACTCTTACATTCAAAGGGTCTCACGGTCCTTGATCTAGAAACATCTTTGTGAGCATTGTGGGAAATCAGAAAATGTTCTTTCTGTAGTCACAACCGTGAGAAGAAAATTGTGGGTTGCCATTAAGCCCCAGCTCCTCCCATCCATTTTTAAACTACTCAACCCTTCTCATTTTAAATAGCTCGAAATTACAAAAGACCAAATTCCTCATTCAGTTTCACCCACACAATTCCTATTGCTTTTTTTGCAAATTGTATTAAACACATCTGAAGCTACATTTATCCCCAGTGAATATGATATTTGTTTATTTGACTTCCAATTTATATTTGTTTGGTGTTAAGGAAATTTCTTAGAATTTTCATGAAAATCATCAGAGGTCCTAGAAAATCTATTTTAGTCCATGTGTTTTTTTTTTTAAGATTTTATTTTATTTATTTGACAGAGAGAGAGAGAGAGACAGCTAGAGAGGGAACACAAGCAGGGGGAGTGGGAGAGGGAGAAGCAGGCTCCTGGCCGAGCAGGGAGCCCGATGCGGGTCTCGATCCCAGGACCCTGGGACCATGACCTGAGCCGAAGGCAGACGCTTAACGACTGAGCCACCCAGGCGCCCCAGTCCATGTGTTTTTAATTCTTGACTTTCAACCACCTATTTAGCACCGACTGTATGGCAGTCCCTGTCTCAGGTAGCAAGTGTGCCAAAATGAACCAGGATACAGTCTTCTCAATTCTAAAACTAAGAATTAATAAAGGAATAATCTTTTAGGTCTAAACTATGAATATTTTTATTTGCAGATACTCCATGTAGATTTCACAAAATAACATGAAAGGATAAAATAGCAATTATTGGTGACATTTGACAGCTGATAATTTCCCTACCTTGTTTCATCCACTTCTTAGGTACTCCATGTCAGTATCAGCGTTTCTGTGTGAGTAATGTCGCTTTTTCCTTCTACCAAATGACATTATTTAGACTACACTATTATGAGTGTGTAATTCTTTAAAAATAAAGATGACATATTTAACACTCCTCAAAAGGGCAGAGAGCACAGATGGGTTCCAAATGTTTCCACTCCCACTTCTTCTTTCCTAGCAACCTTTCTAGCCACAACACGCAGCTGTAAGATGTTGGTGATTTGAGCTGTGGCCCTGCATCTTTGCCTCCAGACTCACTGCGTGCCAATCCATTCTCTATACACTCCATCATTTTATGTCTACTTAAAACCCTTCAATGTTGTCTTAAAACCATCAGTATAAAATCCAAGCTTCTTGGAATGGCATTTGAGAAACTTCCTGATCTGGACCTTCCTTAGTGCAGCTATATCAACTTATTGCTGTCCCCAAAACGTAGCCGGCTCTCCTTTGCCTCCTGACCTTTTATATTTTAGCCCCTAGAATTACTATCTTCCCTCTGTTCCCTTACTCTGGCTAAACTTTATGTGTCCTTCAGTGCTCAGCTTAGTGCTCTTCTTCCCCAGAACCTTCCCTGGTGAGCAAAGAGGTCAAGTGACTGTCATAGAGTAGGTTAGGTGCCTATCAAAAATTGTCCCATAGAGGGGCGCCTGGGTGGCTCAGTGGGTTAAGAGTCTGCCTTTGGCTCAGGTCATGATTCTAGGTCCTGGGATCGAGCGCCGCATCAGGCTCCCTGCTCTGCGGGGAGCCTGCTTCTCCCTCTTCCTCTGCCTGCCGCTCCCCCTGCTTGTGCTCTCTCTCAAATAAATAAATAAAATCTTTCTTTTTAAAGATGTTTTATTTATTTATTTGACAGAGGGAGAGAGAGGGAGAGCACAAGCAGGGGAAGCGGCAGGCAGAGGGAGAAGCAGGCTCCCCGCCGGGGAAGGAGCCCGATGTGGGGCTCGATCCCAGGACCTGGGATCATGACCTGAGCTGAAGTCAGCCACTTAACCGACTGAGCCACCCAGGCACCCCTAAATAAATAAAATCTTTAAGAAAAAATTGTCCCAAAACACCTTGTGCTCACTCCATTCGAAAAGTGCCTATCATTTTTTTGTGATCATCTGTTTAATTACTTATTCCCCCAATTATAGAAGCAGTCAGCCTTATTCACTTTTGAATCTTCAATCCATGACATACATCCCCAATTATAAAAGCAGTCAGCCTTACTCATCTTTGAATCTTCAATCCATGACATACAGTAGGTACTCAGTAAAAATATTCTGAAGAACTGAGGAGTAAATCTGCTCTCCCTAAAATGAAACTTATGAGTTTGTTTGCTCACATTAATATGAGGTTCTAATCTACCAAACTGAGAACTCATGGAGGGTGGATAACTCACAGAAGATTCTCTTGCTATAAATTACGCACCTGAGAATCTATCTGAGAATAACTGTTCAAAACATTTTCATTTGGCTAGCATTAAGAATCAACTTGCATCTGATTTTTAATTTACTGATGAACAAGGCAATATATCACACGAGAAAAGAAATGGAGAGCTCAATACAGATTGAGGAGTCATAAGCCACGTCTGTTTGTCCCAAAGGGCTGCTCATTGAAGGTTGACTAACAAGCAACAATCAGTCTAATCACCTTCACACTTTGTCAGATGGCCAGCTGTCTTCCCCAGATGAAAGCTTTGTCATCTCCCAACTGTAACACGTGCCTACACATGAGTATCCAGAATTAGATTCATTATTCACAGAATAAGAGACAGAGCATTACAGGCTGGCTGAAGACCCACTCATGAAAGTCAGCCTGGTCAGAATGTATTCCCATGGCTGCCCCCGATACCAGATTTTCTTCATCACTCAGATAGGTGCCCTTAGACCACATAATCCTTCTCAGCACTGCAGTCTAGGATTCCATTCTCGTTCTTAGCGTTTCTGGGTTGTTTTGTTTTTTTTTTCATTTATGTGCTACTATTGCTTGTAATTAGTATAACTTCTTGAACTTTAAAAGGAAACCAAGTTCAGCAAATGTCAAAAATTACTTGGCACTGAAGATTACTAGCCAGTTTGATAAAACCATTTCTGCTGCTGGTAACATGTCTCCTCTTCACTTGTGAGAGCAAATTCCTCTAGCTCTCTAGGATTTTCACTTTATTTTTTTTTATTTTATTTTTTTTAAGATTTTTTATTTATTTCTTTGACAGAGAGAGAGACACACAGTGAGAGAGGGAACACAAGCAGAGGGAGTGGGAGAGGGAGAAGCAGGCTTCCCGCGGAGCAGGGAGTCTGATGCGGGGCTCGATCCCAGGACCCTGGGATCATGACCTGAGCTGAAGGCAGATGCTTAACGACTGAGCCACCCAGGCGCCCCTAGGATTTTCACTTTAAATGATGAAAAGGAAGCTGGGGGAAAATGCTGAAAATAAAAAACAGAATTGAGGTGTTCAAAATAATAATACACAAAATTTCAAACCAAGGGTAATGTTTTTTGTTTTTTGTTTTTTTTTCAAGGGTAATGTTAACCACTAAAATAAGCAGTATAGATATCTTGGTAACATCTTTTTCATTCTTATGTTTAAGAAAAATGTCTATATAAAATAATTTTGTCTTATTAGGTTACATAGTGTCACTGGTAAAAGCAATATATTGGAGTTTGCTACAGGGCAGTCTCACTCTGCCAGCATTTGATTACCATTTTTTTTACTACTATTTCCCTTAGCTACAGGATGATAAATGGCATACATAAAAGTTAGCCTAGAGCGTTGTAAGGTTGTTACTTGTGATCAGCAAACAGTAATTAAATAATGGTTAATCCTGTTCTAAGATTTAAGTGTGTTTTATGGTATTTGGTAGCTGCAGAGGAGTAAAAGGTACTGAGCTCTGGAGTCTCAGTCCGATCTGTGCACCTCTAGGTTTGTGGTTTGGGGGTAGGTCAGTTCATCATCCCTGCCTTCTTTCCTTCCTTCATTCACTGGGCGAGGCAGTGAAAATGCAAAGATAATTTAGCCAAAGTCCTATGAGAATTCTCTGAGTTTCAGTTTTCTTATCTATAAAATGGGGCTTATTAATGAGGATTAAATGAAATGAAATATGTTGAAGTACTTTGTATATGGTTAGGAGCCATGCAGGTATTTTTTTTTTTTTAAGATTTTCTTTCTTTATTTGACAGAGAGAGAAGGAGAGCATAAGTAGGCAGAGAGGCAAGCAGAGGGTGAGGGAGAAGCAGGCTCCCCGCAGAGCAGGGAGCCCGATGTGGGGCTCGATCCCAGGACTCTGGGATCATGACTTGAGCTGAAGGCAGACGCTTAACGACTGAACCACCCAGGCGCCCATCCTCACATAAAACTGGCTGGCTCAGTTGGAGGGGCGTGTGACTCTTGATCTCAGGGTTGTAAATTCAAGTCCCACATTGGGTGTAGAGATTACCTAAAAATCAAATCCAAAAAAAAAAAAAAAAAAAGAATAACACAAAGAATACTTATATACCTTTCATCCAGATTATCCACTTATAACATTTTACCCCACCTGCTCTCTCTCAATATATTTTTTCCTGAACCATTTAGAGATAAGTTACATGCATCATGGCCCACCACTCCTAAATATTTTAGTGTTTCTTAAGAATAGGGGTATTTGCTTACATCACCATAGTAGTTTTCAACTTTAGTAAATTTAGCATTTACATAGTGCTTTTCCCTCATTTGCCATCCATATTCCAACTCTGTCTATTGACCAATAATGTTTATGGCAACGTTTTGTCTCCTCTAGTAGGAAATTCAGCATAGATCAGGGATTGCATGTCTCTTTAGCTTCCTTTAATCTGGAACATTTCCATAACCTTTCTTTGTCTTCTATGATGTTGGCAATTTTAAAATATAGTCCTCCTCTTAAAGAAAAATAGAATATTTCTCATTCTTCAGTTGTTTCACTTTTTAAATGATTATTATTTTATATTCATCCATTGAAGATTCTCTTCCTGCCACTGGGAATCCAGAAGCCATCCCGACCTGTAAAAGATCGTGTACACACGGTGTCTGACTTGCCAAGAGTGATAATGCAGTGTTAATTCCATGGTCCTCCTTTCCCGCCCCATTTCTCCCCCTTCGTTTTTCTACTGATCCTCAGACTGTGACATCCAACTTACTCTCCCTGTTGTCTGGGAGAACAGGATCGTGGACAGAAAACCATATCTGTTCCCATCATTTCCACAAGTGGGGAGAAAGGGACCAGGAGGAGCTGATGGTTATGACAGCCCCACCAGAATGTACCATCAGGTTTTGCTTCTGGTTCTAAATCATCCTTGATTCTTCTACTATATCCCCTACCTTTCTAAGCTCTTTAGGTTCTTCCTACTAAATGATGTGTTCCCATCAGAGTTGCCTTTCCAAGTTTTCAGCGTGTTACTTTGAATCTTATTTCACTTGAACCTTCAACCAAATGTATTCAGCAGAATAGGTTGTCACCATTTTGCAGATAAGGAAACATAGGCTCGGACACATTAAGTGATATTCCCCACAATCAGGTGCGCTTAGATGGTGATAGACTCAGGCTGAAATCCAAAACTTCCCCACTGTATTTTGATGCCTCCTTACAGTAATTTTATTGTAAGGATCCTGTGCAGCCCCCTGGCATGATGGCCCAAGGCACAGAACGCTAAGGTTAATCTGCCTTTTCTTTTATGGAAAAAGGTAGAGAGAGGGGTTTTACATGGCATATTTAGGGCATATGGTGCTTAAACTCTTACTTAAAGAAACTTAAAATTTGGCAAAAATGACAAATACACTTGTAATATACATGTAGCAAATTTGAAAGAAACCTATAGCTCTGAGATATTTTCCAGAAGTATTCATCAAAATTAATCTGAGGTCTTAAGAGTAATAGCTTCTAAGTGAAGAGCTCATATTTCAAAGAAACTAATTTGTAAGTACGCATGATCGCAAAAAATATCAAACAAGACACAGGGAAGGAATCTAAGAGATCCTACCCAAAGTTCTTATTAATAGTATAAACAGGCTGGTTAAAGAAAATTTAGAAATACATACAATTTGAAAGGGAGAGACACTAACCACCTGACAAACGTGGAAACTAAGAGACATTGAATCATGTCTTGTACAGGGCCACACTGGTTGTTTGTAACAGACCTTGGATTAGACCTTGCATCTCCTGGCTGGTAGTCCAGTGCACTTGTCTACATCTTATGAGTTTTTTATGACCTATAAATTCAAAAAATTTTTCAATTCTTTCATATAGAACACAAGTATGCACTGACCTGTTATATAGAGCCAAGACAGACTTTTAGAAAAGTTAAATATTAAATTGGGTAAGTACTTTTTTTTAAAGAAAGAAAATTCATCTTATGTGGCCTCTGCTGAGGAAAATGCAGGTGAGGTACCTTTAGCCTCAGGGGAGTAGGAGAGAGTAAGGTGTCCTAGAGTCGTCTGGTTTCTCCAGGGAGGTCCTTAAACTGGGCATTCAGCTGAGACTTGGGGGATTTGTGATAATTGCATCCATTTCCAGTTAATGTTTGTATATGCTGCCAGCTAAGAGTTGAGGTTCGTTGTTTTGTTTGTTTGTTTGTTTTTGTATCTGGTTGTCCGATTGTTCCAGCACCATTTGTTTGGTGTTCTGACTTAATAAGATAGGAAGTTGACTCTGGAGAAACTATACATCAAAACTAAACATAGGTGACATGTATATCATATTGCAGAGGCAAGCTTTCTTCCTCTTTAAGTAGACTGCCCTAGGAAATAGAATTACTATTTTAAAAGTTCGCCCAGAGGTAATGAGAAACTTGTTTTCTCTCAAAAGGTAGGAAGATAAAAAGTAAACACCATGTTACTGTACTTCATAAATGCTTTCCTTGGGAATTTTCTTAAATCACAAGTAGGAGTTAAAGAGAACAATATTTCAAGAAGCATAAGGGAAGCAATTGTTAGAATTCATCAAACATCCTAGGTAGAAGAATACAGAGTGTGAGATGTGCAATTCCATAAACGAACTGGCCACAGATGCTCCAGTTCCAGAAGGATTTGCCGGTTTAGGAGTTGGAGTGTTCAAAAAACTGTCCACTTGGTGGCACCATAGCGCTGCCGCAAGACTGAGCCTGTGGCTTTGGGTAAAGGTTCAGTTAGGGACCGACTTCTTAATGTAGAGTTTCATGATTCTTAAACATGTGGTCATACCACAATACGTGCCAACCACAGACAATTGCCCTAGTCATTTGCACAAGGGACGAAAAAGAAAAAAAGTATTGTAGGTTGTTCAAGCAAAGACAGTAAGGGCAGGATTTAAGAGGACTTGTAGGGCAGGTTGAACTAGTGGATGGTTGAAAGCCAACCCAACCTGTCTTTTATCTACATTCTGAGACAGAAATGCCTCTGCTGGTTTTTTTTTTTTTTTTTTTTCTTTCCCTTATGACTTGATTCTGAGCAGAAAAAGTGACACTAATGACGTCAGTCCAAATAAAAGCTGCATTATAAATATTTATTGAGCACCGGCTGTGCCATCATTATTTGGCACCATAAGTTACGCAGTAGAAGGCTAAACACACTTCTTACCCTTGATGTCCTTGCAGTCTACCAGAGAAGACAAGATAGATGTGTGAAACCGTAATTGCTGAATTGTGTGCTGAAGAAAGCCAACTGGAAGCCATAATTAGGAAAGCCTTCCCGGAGCAGGTGGGACTCTAGCTGGTCTTAAAGAATGGCTTCATTGTGGCACACAGCCTGTTGCTACCCAGCTGGGTGGAAACAGTGCAGGAGGGAGCAGGGCTCCCATGGGCACTCTTTCCAGTGGCTGGCTGGGGAAGAGAGAGGTCAGAACCTCCTTCTCTGCAACAGACAGTTAGAGAAGCAGCCATCCCAGCTGGATTTCCCTGCCTCTCCATCCAATTGCTCCATTACTGAATGGATCCATTGACCCTTGGATCCACTTTTGAAATTATGTAGACATTTTTCTTCCAGATGTTTGGGGTAAACACAATCCATTGATTTACTTAGCTTATATTTTATATATTTGAGCTAGAAATTTGAACACCAAATGTGTGGGATGTCTATGAAATAATTTGGTAAGTAACAAACCTAGAGACTCAAGTCCATACTTCTTAGAAGAGCGTTAATGACATTTAACAGCTTGCCCTCAATCCATATTGAAATGTGTAGGGGTGAAGTGATATGAAGCTGGGGGTAGACCTCAACGTATTTCAGCAAAGAAGGAATAATACATACTGCTGTGCTGTGTAATTTTGCTAATTGTTGATTCTGGATGATGGGCACATTGGGATTTATTGTGCTATTCTATTTTGTGGATGTTTGAAATGTTTTTTTTTTAAAGATTTTATTTATTTATTTATTTATTTGACAGAGACAGACACAGCGAGAGAGGGAACACAAGCGGGGGGAGTGGGAGAGGGAGAAGCAGGCTTCCGGTGGAGTAGGGAGCCCGATATGGGGCTGGATCCCTGGACCCTGGGATCATGACCTGAGCCGAAGGCAGACGCCTAATGACTGAGCCACCCAGGTGCCCCAAAATGTTTTCTATAATACCTTTTTCTTAAAAATTAGTTGATAGTTTGAAAAGATAATTCTGGGAATGGGCAAGACTGAGCCTGGAGTTAAAGGAGGTAGATCCAGGTGAGGGCGTAGAGAATGAGAAAATGGAGCAGAAGTTAGCAGGGAGACCTCCAGCTGGGAAAAGCACTAGTCACCGATTTATTCTATGCAGGGCATGATGGAAATGATGTCTCTCTTCCCGGGGAGATTTCCCAGTTAAAAAAGAATGTTTAGGAAATGGAATGCTGCTTCTTGCTTCAACCCACTTGTCCAAATGTGACAAGTGGGAGTTAAAGAGGTAATCAGTCGAATGTGGATTATCAGGAACTGTATGTTGGGAAGATAATAGCACCTGTTAAGCAAGGAACATGTATGCACTTAACTATTGAAGTACTTTTATACAAATTCTCTCAAACATATATAAAAAGCCATTATTATGTCTGTTCTCTAGAGCTTCTCTTGCATTCTCTTCTTTCACCTGCAGGCTAAAGAGAAAGAGGCTAGTGAATCAAGAAACATTGAAAAAGGAAAAGATTTTTAAATGAGCCATTGTGTTAAAGCGGAAGAGCACAGGACCGAAAGGTAAGAAAACTTAGCTTAGAATTCTGGTTCTCCCACTTTCGAATTACAGGACTAAGGACAGTCATTTAGCTTTTCAAAAATTCAGTTTATGCCTCTATAAAACAGAGGTGCTAATAACTTCACAAGTCGGCTTGTAAGGAATAGACAGTATAATGAAGTGATTTTTGAAGAGTTTACTTGTGGCCATCGTTTGCAAACACTCTCCTCCGCCTTCCCTTGTGCTCGCCCCACAAGTCCTCAAGTCCACAGCAGATCCGGACAAATACACAAGATTACAAATTATAGGTGCTGTAGAGACTCAACTGGGTATGAGATGAAAGCCATCTGGGAATGACAGGAAAAGCAGAAGAACCTGGTTAATCTCCCCAAGGTGGAAGACAAGCTTTAAGAGCAAGCGAGAAGGTTAGAGAGGGAGGAAAAGTGTGGGAAGCAGCCTTAAAATGGAGAATGATGCAGGGACACCTGGGTGGCTCAGTCGGTTAAGCATCTGCCTTCGGCTCAGTTTATGATCCCAGTGTCCTGGGATTGAGTCCCGCATCGGGCTCCTTGCTCAGTGGGGAGGTCTGCTTCTCCTCTCCCTCTGCCTGCTGTTCCCCCTGCTTGTATGCTCTCTCTCTCTCTCTGACAAATAAAATCTTAAAAAAAAAAAAAAAAAAAAAAAAGACTGATACAAGGAAGCATTTCTCACTCCCAGCATTTCTTTCCCTGTGGAGGGACTTTTTCTAAAGTGACACTCCTGGCCTTTTTTTGCCTTCTCACTTCACTCCCCACAGAGGTGGAGGAGTGTATAGGGTTGGTGAGTTTGGAATGAGACACAGGACAAAGAGAAGCTAGCCCTTTGCTCATCCTTTCCCTCGTGGCATCTGCCCGCCTGCCAAAAGCCTGAATTCTCATCTGCTTTCTCACTGATGGCACTGCTGAAACTACAGCATGGTACATGGGAAAATGGGCTTTCTCATACTGAAATCCCGCATTAGAGGGAATTGTCCACATAGTCCATTGATGCTAGAAAATAGCCGGCCTACCCCACATGGGGCAAATCCCCACTTACAGCTAAAGTTATCGGAGGGCCCACCCAACCCACCATGAAATATATTGAGAAGAGACAGATGGTTTTACGTATTGAACATTTGTGTCCACTCCTCCCCGCATTGATATATTGAAATTCTAACCCCCAAGGTGATGTTATTATGAGGTGGGGCCACTGGGAAGTAATTAGGTCATGTGGGTGGAGCCCTCATGAATGGGGTTAGTGCCCTTATAAAAGGGACCCAGAGCCTCCTCACTCTGTTCTCTGCCATGTGAAGACAGGATGAGAAGCTGACCGTCTAAAAACCAGGAAGTGGGTCCTCACCAGACCCCAGATCTGCCTGCACTTTGATCTTGGACTTTCCAGCTTCCAGAACTGTGACAAATAAATTCCTGTTGGTTATGTCTATGGTGCTTTGTTATAGCAGTCCAAACTAACTAAAACAAGTGATCTTTAAAAAACATACATCAGTTGTCATTCCTCTGCTTACAACCTCCATGGCTTCCCACTTCTCCTGGAATAACATCCAAACTTTTTGCTGTGGTCTCCTAGGCCCTACAGGATCTGCCTCTGCTACCCTCCTTTCTCATCTGGGAGACAGTCCTCCCACCATTCTGGCCCTCTAACAGGCTCCTAAAAAGTGAAGACATTTCTACTGCTCTTCTATCTGCCCAGAACTTCCATCCTAGACCTTCACATGACTACCTTCTGATGCTCTAAGTCTCAACTTAAATATCACCTGCTCAGGGAGCCTTTACCTAATCACCTACGTAATTTCTGAGTGCAGCATCCTGCTTTGTTCCCCAACATCCCTAATAATTAATAATTACTTTAGATAGTTATGTACCTACTTGATTATTTGTTTTCTTCCTGCTTTATTGAGACATAAATGACATGTTACATTGTGTAAGTTTAAAGCATACAGTGTGTTTATTTGATATATGTTATGGAATGATTACCAAGGTAAGGTTAGTAAACATTTCTATCACCTGATATAATTATCATTTCTTTTTTGTGGTTAGAACACCTCAGATCTATTCTCCTAGCAACTTCCAAGTGTATAGTACAGTACTATTAACTAAAATCACCACCCTCTACATTAGTTTCCAGAATGTATTCATCTTATAACTGGAAGTCTGTGCCCTTTGACCAGCATCTCCCCATTTCCCCCTGAACTCCCCAACCCTGTTTCCATCGTTCTACTCTCTGTTTCTATGAATTTGGCTTTTTTAGATTCTATATATAAGTGATAGTATACATTATTTGTTTTTCTCTGACTTATCTCACTTAGCATAATGTCCTCAAGGTCCATCCATATTGCTGCATATGGCAGGGTTTCCTTCTTTCTCATGCCTAAATAATATTCCATTGTGTGTGCATGTATATACATATATACATATGTGTATATATATATTATATATGTATATATGTGTGTGTATATATTATATATAGTTATATATGTTTATATGTGTGTATATATTATTTTATGTATAATTATATAAGTGTATATGTGTGTGTGTATATATATATCTTATATATAATTATATTATATATAATCATCTATCTTATCTTCTTGGTATGTCCAGTATCTAGCACAGCTTAATAAATATTTGTTGATTGACAAAAGGAATGAAAGATTACTGAGTCAGAGTTTGTCTAAATTATAAAGGGAAATTTACAGAGAATCGGGGTTCAAGTAGACTCGAAGTTCTCTAAAGGGACAAGGGAAGAGCACATTCAAGATAAGGAGAACCCTGGAGTTCTTCGTACCTCTAGCCCAGATAGCGCCTGTCCCTCCCAGTATGCTTCAGGGGGATAGTAGAACTTCTATTAATATTTATTTTTATTTTATCCTTTTCTATTTTTTGTATGTTATACGTTTACATAATGTATTACTGCAGTAATGCATGTAGATAAATTTTATGTAAATAAATATGAGCATAAAAGAGATGCAAGCCCCAAATTATTTTGATTAAAGAGTTATATGATCAAAAAAAGCAAGGAAGCCTCCACCAGAGAGAATAAAAAAGCCACACATGGGATGTAAGGCTGGGAAGGCAGCGAGTATGTCCGTGAGAATCTCATACGTTGTACTAAGAAGATTAGGCTGTGTTATTTAGGCCATGAGGAGCTACCAAAAATGGGGATTTTCACTTTTTCCTAAGAGAATGCCTACTCTTGATGATGTTAGTGACTTTTAAAAAATTCTCTTTTTTAAAAATTAAATGAAAGATTTTAAAGATATTATAAAAATAACTGTCCTTGCCATCCAAATGTAGCAAACATTAACATTTTGCTGTATTTGTAAGTCCTTTTTCAAAGAAATAAAACGTGACAGATAAATGTAAAGCCGGTATCCTTCGCTCTCCAATTTAACTCCCTCTATCCCTCAACAGTGTACACATAAACAACATATTGCTTTTTTTCACTCATCTTTCAAATCTATCTTTACTGATAACTGCTTCATAGTGTCCCCACTGTCTGAATAAACCCTATTATTTATGAATTCCCCTACTAATGAGCATTTGGATTGTTTCAAGCTTTTTGACATTACTAGTAGGTTTTTGGTATACACCCTTCATCAGATTTAAGAAGATTCCTTATATTTATAATCTGACAGGACTTTTTTTTTTATAACAAATGAATCACACCCTTCATCAGATTTAAGAAGATTCCTTATATTTATAATCTGACAGGACTTTTTTTTTATAACAAATGAATCTTAAACTTTACCAAATATTTTTATTATGATTATCTGCTAAGATGTGTATATAATTTTACTTTTTCAATTAATGTATTAAATTACGTGGGTAGATTTTCCAGTATTAAACTATGCTTGATTTGTGAGTTAAAGTCAATGTTGGTCATAATTACAGTTTTAAAATATTGCTACCTGGATTTAATTTGCTAATAATTTATTTCATAATTTTACATCTGTTTCCATAAATGACATTTGTCAATAAGCTTATTGCTTAGTTTTAGCATACAGGTTATGCTAGGCATGGACAAGTCGATTATCTTGCCCTTTTTTCCTCTTCTCTGAAATGTTTATCTATTTCTTGAAATTTCATGCAACTCATCTTTTGTTACCTAAAATATATTCTTTGGAAGAATAGATCTGAGAAAACTGGTCCGATTTAGCAATAATTCACTTATTTGGCTTTTCTGTTTCTTCTGAGTTTATTTTAATTTTTATATTTTCCTAGGAAACTGTCCATTTTATTTATATTTTCCAATGGTTAGTCTCTATGAGTTTATATATATATTTACAGTATTTGTGGTTATGGCCCTATGTTCCTATTGCAGTTCATTATTAATGCCTCTTTTTATTTTTTATTTTTTGATAAGTTTTCTTAGGGATATATATATATTTTTATCGGCCTTTTCACAAAATCAGTTTTGAGTTTGTTAATTATTACTATTGGTGATTTTTCTTTGTTTGTTTTCTCTATTCATTTCTGCTCTCATTATGATTAACTTCTTATATTGTTTTGTAAGTTTACTGTTTTATGTTTACAGTATCTTAAATTGTTAAATCATTTGTTGAAAATAATTTTTATTGTTTATAAGTAAATACATTAAAGTAGAAATTTCCTCCTAAATATTATAGCTGCATAATATAAATTTTGAAATGTAGTGGGGTTTTTTTTTTTTGCTGTTGTTCAGCCTTAAATATTTTATCATTTCCTGTGTGATTTCCTCTTTAACCTTGTGTGGTTTCATTAACTCTTTAATGAACTGTTTGGGAGTTTCAGGGTTTTTTAAAACTATCCTTTTATTATTACTTTCTAAATTAATTACATTAAAGAACATGGTTTATGTGACACCACGTTCCTGTGTGGAATCTGTTGGAACATTCTGTTACCCAATACATGTTGAATTTGTATAAATGTTCTACCTGTGCTTGAAAAGAATGTATATGCTTTATATATCGGCAAAAGGTTTTGTGTGTGCACGTTTATGTACAATAAACTCTTAATTTAGCAGACCAAATATTTTTTATCCTTACTAACTTTATTTTGTCTATTTTATCTCTCTGTTTTGATCAAGGTTTTTAAAATTATTCAACCATGATTGTAGGTTTTTCTATTCCATCCAAAACGTTTTGTGTTTTGTAGTTTGAGACTATGTTGTCAAGTTTATACATGCTCATGATTATTATGTCTTCTTGTGGATTGTTCTTTCATCATTGTGTAGGTCTGCTTCAATCCTATTAAGGCATTTGACTTACGTTTTCTTCTCTTTGACTTTAACATTGCCACAGCAGGTTTTGTTTTCATTATAATCCTAGAGTATTTTACTTTGTGGTTTTATTTTATGGGTTTGTCTATAAGCCATAAATAGCTTGATTTTTATGAAATCTTTTATTGGTATTTTAATAGTTAAGTTTAATCCGTTTATACTTATTTTGATTATTGAAACATTTAGAATTATTCATGTCATACTGTGTGTTTTATGTTTACCATGCTTTTTCTTTGCTTTCCCCCACTGTTTCTTTCCTTTAGTTGATTTGATAAAGTTATTTTAATAAAAATGTAAAAGTTTCAGTATCTCTTTCCTCATAATAAAATTATAATTCTTTACACACTGAGCTTTTCTTTCTAATTTATAGGCATCACTTAATTAATTTACAAATGTGTTCACCAATTAGGCATCATACTTCCTCTCTACAGATTTTTTTGTTATTAGAGTAAATCTTTGTAAAAAGCTCTTTAATCAAGGGCCTCCGGACAGAAAACTATTTTTGTGTATCTGAATAATGTCTATATTTTGAACTCAATTTTAAATAATAGTTTAGCTAGTGATAAAATTATATTTTGTGCTGCCAGCAAAACTCCAAGAAATTGGGGCAAACAAGTCCTTCTTTGAAGAGGCATCTAGGTAGTTCCTCACAGAGTCCACCACACCACAATTCTCCTTCTGTCCTGACATGATTTGAGGGACATCACAAGTTGAGTCCCCATGAAAGCAGCTTGGCTCACATTCTAATTGCTCAACTGTTTCAGCTTCCCTTACATCCCACATGGACTACTTTATGTAAGTTATGAAACTCTGGCAGGTGTCACAGCCCATTTTTAGCTTACCTTTACAGTCTGGGGGACTCTACCGCTGTCCCTGTTTCCTTTTACACAATTAGTCTGGCATAAGTTTCCAATAAAATACAGAGTAAATGTTGTCAGATCTTGGTTGTTGTCATTGTTGTTGTTGTTGGTTGTAATTTGATCTGAGAGGATCTGAATTTTATCAGTTCAACCCATTTATATTTATTTTGATTTGTGCTTGTTAGAACACACTTACGCTATCTTATTTTATGTTTTCTACCTACTGTATTTTATTCTGATTTACTATCCTTCACTTGGTAGATGAAATTTTGTCTG
Organism: Halichoerus grypus; assembly: GCF_964656455.1. Lineage (NCBI taxonomy): Eukaryota > Metazoa > Chordata > Mammalia > Carnivora > Phocidae > Halichoerus > Halichoerus grypus. The sequence continues at coordinate 112,186,491 of NC_135717.1, forward strand.
ATGTGAAAGTTATACATTCTGTTTTTCTTCTTTGAGTATTCATCCTTATATTTATTTTTCTATAAATTTCTCAACCATATGAATGTTCTATTTTTCCCTGAATAAGACAAGTACTTTACATCCTCTCTTTCCTTTGATCTCCTTTCCTACCCTACCTTTATTCTGAAGTGTAATGATATTACCATCTAGACTTTTACATTTATTAAGGGTTGTTAGACACATTTTAAAAATCTAGGTTTATAGGCAAAAGGTAGACTTCAATAATTATTGAATCACTCTCATTACCCAAATATTTCTGTATTAAAATAAATGAATATGGGAAGAATTATATACCATATGTTTGGATTTAAATTTGATAGAGACTCTTTTGTAATGTACTTGCCAGTCTATAAGAACAAAACTAGGGATCTGAGGTATCAACATTAAGGAAAATTTTATAGGAAGTTCTGAGTATGCAGATTAAAAAGGCACACCACAATCCAGACAAAACTAAACCATGAACTATTCTGGAAAATTTCCTGAACTTTAAGGATAATGAAAAATTTCTATGACCTTCCAGGCAAAAAAATTTGTTTCCTACAAAGAAGGAAAATTAGCCTCACCTCAAACTTTTCTTGTGTCACACTAATGCCAGAAGACCATGAAACAAAAATCACAAATTATAAAGGGGAAATTGTGAGACTCAAGAATGTAATAACTCGATGAATTGTTGGCCATTTACTTAAGCTACAGATAAGAACTTAAAATATATTCCACCCTGAAGATAAAGTAATCACAACTTAGAATGGGAAATATGGGATAAAAAAAAGTGGCTGAAAATATGAAAATTAAGCAGAATTTATTGTAAATAATCATTGGAAATAGAGTTACAAAATCAAATGTGTATAGTAAAAGCAATTTGAAAGAGAAAATCTGAAAGATTATAATTTAATAAACATAATCTGGACCCCAGATTATAGCAACAAATTGGGAACTAGCTACCTGGATGCAGAAGGGAGAGAGAAACTATGCATATGGGACGGTTCTTCTTTCCCTGGAGATGAAATTTCAGGCCAGTTCCATGACTTCTCATTACCTTCTGGTAGTAATTAGTATGTCAAATAATAATCAAAATTTAAACTCTATTCAAAGATTATCCCCTTTCCCAACTCAGGCCTTTTACAAACGAACTCTCTGTGAGAAAAGTATTGTTTGTTGGCTTCTCTCTTTCCTAGCACTTTTATCGTTCCTACCCAACTTCTAAGCTAGTTTTTAGACTCAATTATGTTGGAACCTAGAGAAAGAGAAAAGTAAATCAGCAAGAGAAAGAACTAATCCCATGAATACATTTGAAGGAGTACCAGTAAATTAAAATAAAGTTGCCCAATGATTACATCCCATGGGTCATACTTGTTCAATATATGTAATGGTCTCACAATTATACCCTTTGTTTTGTCTCCTGTCATATCTCCAGCATCATGGACTGCCTGGCACACCATAGGAAGTCAGCAAATATTTGTGATGAATAAGTGGATAAGTAAGGAAGTATATGATACACAGAAGAGATGCACTACAACAAAATGGCAAAGGTTAAAAAAAAAAAACAGAATGGGCCAAGGTTTTCCAGTCAAGTGTAAATTAAAATAAAGTAGAGGAAGCAAGATAAGTTGTATAAAATAGAATCCAAGTCAAAAAGAAACAGTATGGGGGTGCCTGGGTGGCTGAGTCAGTAAGCGTCTGCCTTCTGCTCAGGTCATGATCCTGGGGTCCTGGGATCGAGTCTTGCATCGGGCTCCCTGCTCAGCAGGGAGTCTGCTTCTCCCTCTGCCCCTCCCCCCGCTCATGCTTGCTATCTCTCTCTCTCTCTCAAAAATAAATAAATAAAATCTTTTTAAAAAAACAGTATAAAAGTCATTAGTCCATAATAAAAACATATCAATGAGCTTTAAGCACTAAATACAATAGCTTTAAAATGTGGAATGTATGATTGTTAAAAATCAAAGCAGAAACAAAAACATGTATATTCTAAAAGAATTTATAGACCATTTTTAGCCTTTGACAGATCAAGTATACAAAAAATAACAATGACATAAGGAATTTGAAATTTAGGGAAAAAAGAACCCTATAAAAATACATAATTCCTTGTGTCTTGGGTGTATTTATAAAAAGTGATACTTTAAGAGATTCACTATGTTGGCCTACCCAATATCATTCTAAACTTGATTCTCTACAAAATAGGTACCTTTTCAGTTTTCCAGCCTCTATCTGTAGGCTCTCCTGTGGCTGGGGCTGCCCATGGGCTTTAGTTCTGACCAAAGACACATCAGCAAGGACCAGCTAGTACTGGCTCTTACCTTCCTCCTTCTTCCTGCCCACAACATACACCGAATGCCTGAGATGCAGCCCCATCTCTGCATATCAGCAGAGCAGGAAAAGGGAAACAACCCTATTCCTTCATGGCAGTCCTGGACTTCTTACTGTGGACTGTTCTAGGACAAGAACTGGCCCCTTCCTCACGCAAGCCCCTTACCAGTTCTTCTGGTCCTGCCTGCCTAACTTACACGGTCAAAAAACACATCAATAAATACACCAACACAGAGCCTGTCTAGCCATGTCCTCCAACCACAATTCAACAAAACTGGAAATAAGTGGTAAGAGTTTTAGTCAGTCATAAAATTTAAGGTGTTCTTCTCAGTAAGTACTGGCAGGAAGGAAATAAGAATGCAAAATATATACTTGTTGGACAAAAATAAGGTATTAAATTAAGAATTCTCAAGATATAATAATTACAAATTCTACACACACCTCCTTAGGATTTCTTTTTTTTTTTTTAAGATTTATTTATTTATTTGTCAGAGAAAGAGCACTTTTTAAGATTTATTTATTTGTCAGAGAGAGAGCACAAACAGAGTGAGAGAGAGCACAAACAGAGTGAGAGAGAGAGAGAGAAAGAGAGAGAGCACGAACAGGGGTGGGGGGCAGAGGGAGAAGCAGGGTCCCCGCAGAGCAGGGAGCCTGACATGGGACTCGATCCCAGGACCCCGAGATCATGACCCCAGCCGAAGGCGGATGCTTAACCAACTAAGCCACCCAGGCATCCCCCCCTTAGGATTTCTTATCAGCTCTTTCTCCTTTATTTTTTCCCTTAAAATTTATCACTTTCTTGTATACTACATAATTTAGCATCTTTTCCACCATCCTCTACCAGTGTAAGCTCCATGAAGTCAGGGATTTGTGTTTGTTTTGTTCACCGTGGCATCCCCAGTTGTTGAAATATTGCCACAGTAGACATTCAATAAAATTATGAAATGAATTAATAATTCCACTAAAGGCAAAATGAATAATCTTAATTTTTATTATTAAAGCTAAATATGAAAAATAAATAATCCAACTCAAGTTGAAAGAGATAAACACCAATCATCTAATAAATAAAATACCTAAGTAAAGCAGAGAGAAAAGTAATAAAGATAAGCCAAAATGAATTTTGAAAAGTAGGTTTTATATTAAATGAAAAACTTCTTGATGAAAAAAATACAATAGATAAACCTTTGGTAAATCTAATCAAGAAAAGTGGAAAGTCCCTAACAAAAATAGGGACAAAAAAGCTATTATAACAGATAGAAAGGAGAATAATGAATGATAGTAGAGAACTATTTATAATTCCCTGCCTATAATATTTACCCTTGGAAAATAGACAATTTTCTGTGAAAATATAAATTTAATAAAATTGACTTAAGAAGGTCAACAAAATCAGAATAGATCAATAATCATCAGTAACCTAGAAATGGAAGCTTATTAAATCATTATTTAAGAAATAAAAGAAGAATTTTTTTCAGTGTTTCAAACTCTCAGGGAAATACAAACCTCTGTGCTATAGAAACTATTTTTTTTTAACGATTTTATTTATTTATTTTGACAGAGAGAGAGAGAGACAGCGAGAGAGGGAACACAAGCAGGGGGAGTGGGAGAGGGAGAAGCAGGATTCCCGCAGAGCAGGGAGCCCGATGTGGGGCTCGATCCCAGGACCCTGGGATCATGACCTGAGCCAAAGGCAGATGCTTAACGACTGAGCCACCCAGGTGCCCCTGTGCTATAGAAACTATTAAAGAGCAGAGCAAAACGTGAAATTGGTGACGAAGTTTATCAAGTGACTTTCCACTCTCCACTGGTGGTATTTTTTTCCTGAGCCTATTGATTTGATTTATAGTCTTATTAAAAATCCTAGTAGTAAATCACTGCTGCATTGTCATGGTGGAGAACTCTTTTACTAGACTGTTGAATTCAATTTGCTGGTCCAACCCTACAATAGAATATTAAACAGCCAATTAAAGGGGAGGTTCTGAAGAAATTTTTACAACATGAGAAAATGCTTATGAAATAATAGTGTTTTCTTTATTCCATTTTATTCCCTCTAGTGAGGTGAAAATTATACATCTTTGTTCTTGCATACAGCATTTCTCAACCTTAAATTCCACCTTGTCTGGAATTCCACGGTTTTTGGCGTCTCTTCCGGCGTGCTGTATTGATAACTGGTGGTCTCCGGGGGGCCAACAAATGGTCTGCCAGTAGTTTGGTAATTTTAAAGAAAAAGATGAGGAAATCATCTTGCTCACATACATTTCCCCAACTTGAAATATTAGATTAGTAATGATCTTCATAGGAATCCCATCACAATCCAGTAACGCTTGTGTTTTTAAAAATTATCCATGAACTGAAAGGGCATGTTATTTCATCTCAGGAATACTAAGTTAAGAGCATGAAGTTCTTCTCCCTTTAACTTATTTTCACATGATTTGCATATTTGCACATTTCCATTAATTAAAGGACTAGATCCAAAGGTGCTGGACAAGTTAGACCTCTTTTCTCTCCCCTATACCAAGTAGCTGGTAACAAGCCCATTTGCCTCCAGATTAAAGTTGTGACAACTTCTGCCTGTGTTCTACTTGTGGAAAATTAGCATTTTTTTCACACTGTTCACATATTTGCATTATTTGAATGTTGTTTACATTTGGTATATTTGCATTTCACCTTTTATGTTATAGCTCAAGTCAACAAAATGGATGGGTGGGTCAAAAGTGTTTTATTAAAGAGTAAGCAGAGTCATTGACAGGCTGATTTGAAGATGTATATGGAAATCAAAGGATTTAGAGGAGTCAAAACTATCTTAATAAAGGTTGGGATTTATTTTATGAATTTTAAAAACTATTTTTTATGATTTTGAATGGCTTGTGTGGTGTACATATTAGCTTGAATAGCCTGAATCTGTCACTTTAGGACTGAAATGCATGGAACATAAGCTGTCAGAATTTTTAATAAGACAAAGCAAATAGTACAATGGTAGAGCATTTGACCCTTTCCCATTACTTGATCATTTTCTTCCCTCGTTCAAAAACAGATTGACAATACTGGGTCTATTTAAAAAAAAAAATCATATCCAGGGGCACCTGGCTGGCTCAGTCAGAAGAACATGCAACTCTTGATCTCAGGGTTGTAAGCTTGAGTCCCAAGTTGGGTGTAGAAATTACTTAAAAATAAAATGTTTAAAAAAATAATAAAATAAATAAAAAATCACATCAGAATTTTGGAACTCTCTGCATCCTCTGATTGGAAGAGGGGTCCAATTTCCAGTATGGCAGGGTATACGGGTGGCTGGTCCACTGGAATTGAGAGGTCCCTGTGCTTCTTAGTCCTAGCATCTGACTGAGCGTCACCCATGGCACAACATCTCTGTTAGGATTTATGCTAGAAGAACATGCTGAAATCTCTGTTTCCCTTTCCTCTTTCCTGCCCCTACTTGTTATAGAGTTCCAGATGACTCCTGAGTCTTTCTCCAGACCCACAGCTCATGCTAGACTAGCACCAAGAATTTCATACATTCTATTGAAGAAAGCTTGTCACAAGTTTAATCAGCTAGGTTGCTACCGCTCGGTGTGGGGAGAGAAAAGGCGTCCAGATCCATCAGATAGAATTAATTATCCTGATCGTTACCCCAAACACCGTCCCCCTTCATGCTCTTTCTATCAGTTGGCCCTGAGCTGGAGCATCTGAGCTTCCTGGGGAAGGATCCTTACCTGTGTGAGCTGTTCCTATGGTTTTTATTCTTGTCTTTTCTGTCCCAGCAGAGAAGGAAACAGCAAAAGGAGGAGATTGACAATAAGCGAGGGAAGAAATAATTGACAGTTTCCTGAGGGTCTGGAAAAGACAGAATTGAGAACACAGAACAGAAATAGCAACACTTTTTGTTAAATGGAGAGAAGACAGGAAAGCAGGGAACAAGGATAGCCTTAGATAAATTATCACAGTGCTTTGTGTGCAACAGTGACTCAAATACTTACTGAATTCAACAGGTATTAACTAGTGACACAAACTACCAGCTCTTAATGAATAAGAAAAGGTGTCACTGAGACATTATACCCAGCAATCAGCCATGTGGAAATTCAATATAGATATTTAGAGCAAAGCACTGGGCTGGGTTGACCGTGTGGTTGACTTAAAGAGTAAATGGTAAACTCAGTAGTTCCCTCTTCTTTTAATTATAATGATTACCAAATGCACCTTGTTAGTCATACCAGGACTAACCTGCACTGGCAGCATAAATCCTCTCCCAACTAACAAGGACTGAGCTCTTAAGTGTCAGGCTCTGTGCCAAATACCTAAAGACATTGTAGTTTCATTTAATTTCCCACAACAACACAGGGAAAGAAAGTGACTCAGAGAAATTAAGTACTTTGCCAGGGCCAGAGGTCTAGAGAGCAGGGCTGAGATTCAAACTCAGATCTGCCTCGCTTGAAAGCCTACTCCACGTAATTAAAATTAATTAATTTTAAAGATCAACCTCCAGTAAATTAATTTCATGCTAGAAAGATAATGTTGAAGTACCTAACAGAGACAACGTCCCACAGAAAAACAATGCCATTTAACCCGACTCTTGTATAGCTCTATAAAGTGTCATAGATTTGTGGGTATTTTTGGGAAACTGACAACTTGTGGACGGAGCATAACTTTGTGTTCAGCTCTAGCCTTCTCGTATTCCGGTGAGAAAGCAATTTTAAAATGCCTCCTATTTCTCTCCCTCTGAATTTGAGGTCCTCTATTATTTTCTGTTGTCAAAACGCAGACAAACCTTATTATTTTATTAGGTCATCGGATATGATTTATTTGTCTCCCAGGAGGAGTGACTGTAGAAGGGGAGAGTGACAGGACTTATCAGGCCCCGAGTGGACTGAGCTCACCCATTAAGTCAGCCTGTCTGCCCTGCTCTCGACAGTTATTAATGCTTCCATCTCCTGCCGCTTCCACTGCCTGTCCTTTGGGGGTGCCAATTCCAGATGTCATTGTGACATCGTGACAGTACTCACAGCCCTAACAGGCCAGTGGTTTCCATGTCTTGGGCATAGTCCTACTGTAACAGTAGGTTCCTGGTTGGCCACCTTCCCATGCTTCCTCCAGGAAGCCCAAAACAACTAGCCGGAGCCAGTCCCAGCCTCTTGCTTGGGCCAGTTTCAAGTTAAAATTGTTTCTCAGCAAGCAAGCATTGCATGTGGCTAATTCCCCACTAACCAGCATTCTCTGCTTGACTTCCATCAGCCTTCATTGTGTTACAGCCCTACGTGGTTGGTGAGCCCTGCAAGCCTACTCCACAAGCCTACTGTGTGGCCATGATAACAGCTCTTCCTCCCAGAGGCTGGGTGAATAGGAACAGTGGGAGATACGATTTCCTTGTATCAGTCAGATGTGCTAGGTTATGCTGTGGTAACAAATGACCCCAAAGTCTCTGTGGCATACAGCAACAAAGGTCTATTTCTCATTCATGTTATGTGTCCATTGTAGCTTGGCCTTAGCTCTGTACCACACCAGCTTCACTCCAGGATGAGGCTAAGGAGCAAATGTCTCTGGGGAACATTAAGACTGTGGCAGAGGCAAATGAAGCATGACAAAACTCAAGCGCGTTCTTAAATCTCCTTTCCCTACTTCATCCACAAAGCAAGTCATATATATGGCCACTCCTGATAGCAACAGAGAGGGAATGTGAAATCCTCCTTCAGGGAGCAGCGCCCCATGGAGCGGCAACAACCATTTGAGCATGACTACGATCTACCGCTCTCACTTTGGAGACCTGTCACAACATCACCAAATTGTCTTAGAAGGAGCACTGCCCGTGGACCTCAAGTCTCAAGATTTCACAAGATTCTGCCAGAGCAGCAGAGACCTGCTCATTTTCTCCCCGTGCCTGCCATATTGAGTTGAGCTCGTCCCACACTGACAGATGGCGCTGGTGTCCTAGAGACTCCCTGAGGTGAGTCAAGGTGTTGCTCCTGGTCTTTGTAATTCCTAGGCTCTGTGATGCCAATATCTTAAGAGGTGGACCTCAACCCTTGCCCAGCCCTTGGGGCAAGGTACGTAGTGAGGCTCCTCCACCAGAGGCTGCATGCAGTGAAGGACACTCTACCCTGAGTCACTTCTTTTTACAGCCTGTCAGAGACCAAATTAGATCACTTTGAAGGAATACATTATGACCCATCTGTCCATTCACATAAATCACTGACCTTCCTTTTTCTGCCGTAGCAGAAGGGTGTTGAAAACAGTTGTCTCTGCGATAAATCTTGGCCAGTTTAGTAATATAAATGTTGTTGTGCTTGATGTTTTATGCTATGATTATTGCTTTATTGAAATGTATGGGACTTAATAAGATAATGCTGTCCTCAGCAACATGAGGTACATATGAAATAAAGATGATTTGATGATTTGAATTTTATCAATGTACAGAAAATGCCAGTGCAGAAAGTTCTTCTTCTAAATATAGTTATTCAAAATCCAGTTGAAAATCATTTCAAAAGTGTTAATAATATAATTTTAAATACACCATATTGGAGCTGCACACACACACACAAATTATATATATATAACCCTTAACTTATCATATATACATATGATATTGTGATTTATTATAAGAAATATATATAGTCTTCATCCCCATTTCTGGCTCACAGATCTCAAAAATCTTGGAATTTCCAAGTGTTGAAAGTGATAAAGGTGCCTTCTATTATGCTAATGAGGTGACTTGTGGAATGCATGTAAGGGTGGGGGCTGGTTGCCAATGGAGCCAACTACTTGTTCAGAGCGTTGGAACTTTCAGTCCCACCCTGGACCTCCAGAGAAGAAAGAGGGGCTGGGGAGGTTCAACAGTCAACAATGGCCAATGATTTAATCAGTCATGCCTATGTAATGAAACTTTCACAAAAATCCAAAAGGATAGGGTTTGGAGAGGTTCCAGGTTGATGCACACATGGAAATTTCGGGAGAATGACACAATCTGAGAGAGCATGGAGGCCTTGAGCCCTTCCCACACACCTTCCCCTATGCATCTCTTCCCTCTGGCAGTTCCTGAGTTGTATCCTTTGATAATAAACCAGTGATCTAATAAGTAAAATGTTTGAGTTCTGTGAGCTGCTCTAGCAAAGTAATTGAACTTGAGAAGGAGGTCCTGGGAACCACTGATTTGTAACTAGTCGGTTAGAAGCACAGATGACAACCTGGACTTAGAACTGGCATGTACCCCATGCAGTCTTATAGGCAGGGTGCAGTCTTATAGGACTGAATCCTTAACTTGGGAAATCTGATGCTACCTCCAGGTAGATAGTGTCAAAATTGAGTTGAACTGTAGGACACCCTACTAGTGTTTGAGAATTGCTTGGTATTATGTAGGAAGCCCTCCCCAGCATACATATGCACATACACATGGAAATTTGATCCAGGAAGCTAAATATATATAATTCATATAATCAATTAAGTATCAAGCATTTATTACTCATAAATCAGGGAGACAAAGAGAACCAATGTAAGAAGTATCTCCCATGGTAATATTTTATAAATAGCCTATAACCGCTATACCATTGTAGTTGAGTTTTTAAACTCATGTTAAAACAACTGATATTTCTTCATCTAAAAAATATTTACTGAGCACCAACCATGATACAGGCACAGAGGACACAGAATAAAGCAGGCAAAAATCCCAGTCCTCATGGAACTTAGGTTCCACTTGAAGGAGAAAGACAGGAAATGAAATATAGTGGTGATCCTCTGTGTGCTCTTCCTGACCTACCCTCCAGCCTTCTCCACCCTGAGCTGTGCATCTCCACAGACCACATCAACAAGCTCACTTGCCCTCTCATCTCCAGTGGGATTTGGCCAATGGAAGGGACTGTTTGGGTCAAGAGGAGAAAAAAGTTGTGGACTTTGTTCATCATGGGGTGGCATATCCTTCTCTCAATGGTGTCTTCCCCAAGCTGCTATCCTTTCCAGATTTTTCTCTCACGTCTAGTAATTGCTCTTTCACTTTTCCCCTATAGGCCCGGAGGTGTCCACGGCCCCCATCCCTACTGCCACTGTTGCCAGCCCCACAGCCCTACATGAGTCCTTGCTGGTTTCCCTAAACCGTGCCCACATCTTTGTCAATATTTCTTTGATTATACTGGGCTCCAATCACCCGGTTCAAGGATAATATGTCCTGTTATAATCCTGACTGATACACAAAATAAGGAAATAAGTTATATAATAACTTAGATATTGGTAAGTGCTGTTGAGAAACACAAAGCAGGGCAAGGGGATAAAGCTGCTGGCTCAGGGCAGGTGGGTGCTTTCTAAACACCATGGTCAGTGAAGGCTTCTTCATAGAAGCATGTAATACTACAAATGTGCCTATCCCCCAGGAGAACTTTTCTTTCAAACGAAAGCAAAAGTGGGAAAGGAGCTCCAAAATTTAAAACCTGGAATTAAGGAACGTCACTGGTTGCAGTGGAGGCCAGAGTAGGGGTGAAGGCTCAGAGCGCTTGCATGCATCCTGGTCCTCCGCCATGCCCTCATGGCGGCAGCCTTCACCTGCCTCAGCCTTGGCTTCTGTGGCACTCGATTGGCCCTGGACTGAGACACTCAGAACCAAGAGTGATACAAAATACCCCGTTCTTAATCCTCCCCAAGTTTTATACCACATCCCTCCAGAGAAACACAGAACTCCTCGTCTCAGCCTCAGGAATAGCTTCCATGGAACGACGATTTAACGTTCTGTCATCTCTCACCCACGGCTGGAAAAAAAAAATAAAAGCTTCATGTGTATTTGTCTTTTCATCTCTATTTGTAAAATTGACATTAAGTTTCTTGTTCCTATTTTTTTCAGTGTCTTCTTTACAAAACTATAGGATAAATTACCTCAGATCTCGGGATGGGGAAAGTGTTCTCTCTGGATGAGCTTGGATGCTTCCTTCTACTGAGAAGTAGGTACCCCTTTGTGTTTTCCTCTTGGCATTGGCTGACAGGAAACTTAGAGCTAAGTGTCATGCTAAATTGCTATGACTTTTCTCAAAGATGTTTTCTTAATGTAAATTTTCTATTCTAGTTTCCTTTCTGTGTTTTTTGTTTTATGTGTTCTATTTATTGTATTTGTGATTTTCTTAAAGAACTAGGTAAGCTATAAATAAATATTATAATGCAATCTAATTACAACATCTTATTTTGATTTGGTTGACTATTTTCCCTGACTACATCTACATCAAAATAATCCATGAAATATGAATATGAAAACTTTAGCCAATTAAAATTACTGGTCTCTATGCTAATGAAAACAAGCAATATGACTGATTTTACTTTCCCACTCAAGAGACTGTGTTTCTTCATTCATGAAAAGAAAAAATAATACTTCTAGGTAATTTATTATTGTCAGGATCGGTGCTCAGTACTGAGGGCTCAAAGATGAATGTGGTACAGACCCTATCCTCAAGGAATTTATTGTCTAAAATTAAGTTTATTTATTCTTTCAAACTTCTCATTCAGAACCAGTATCTATTTGTAGCTAAAAACTGATTTGCAAAAGAATGCATTTTTTTAAAGCAAAATTAGCCTTCCCACTTAGTTCTGTTCTCTCATGCCAACAGAGATAAAAGAAATAAAAATTCTAAACTTTCTGCAACGGTGGCTTGCCCCCAAACATGAGATTGGTTTTAAAATACGTGCCGCAATAAGCACTTACGGAGGCGGGCCACAGCTTCTGACAAGCTGCTGGAGGCCAGGGCGCTTTTGCTCTCTATTCACCCAGCTGCTCCCTTCAACCTCAAAACCCCTTAAAACATTTCAAATCAATATCTGCCCTTGAAAGCCTGAAATGTAGCCACCTAATAGGTCAAGCTATCTTTTTATATCAATCATAATTCCTAGCAAGTTTTGTAATTTTCCAAGTTTAATAAATCATTGTGTGCCATTGATCTAGGCTAAAACTATCCACCACAGTATTTTAAGACCTCTGGGTTCCAGATATGACTAACCCCGGTGAATCTCCAACTTCTATAACATTCATTCCTTTGACAAATATTCGTTAAGCACCACAGTGTTCCAGGCTCAATACTATGTGCAGGGACATAAAAGGGTAAACAAGACAGATAAGTTCTCTGCCCTCGTGGAGCTGTCCCTAACAGAGAACACAAGGTGGAAATAAATAACTCCAGTGTGAGGAGCACAGAGATTTGTGTCGGCTGCCTTCACCGCCGTATCTCTCGAGCAGGTAACGATGCCAGGCTCAGTAAGCATTTGCTGGATGAATAGTATGAAGGAGGAAGCACAGAGCCTACAAGAGCATACGCCAGGGGGACTTCAGCCGGCCTGGGAAGCTGAAGGTGGTCTGCCTAAAGAAATGGCATTTCCTCTGACACTTAAATGAAGAGTTGAAGAGGAGAGGCAAGAGGGACACAAGCGGAAGAAAAACTTGGTTCAGAGGCACAGGGGTAAAGGAACTGAAGTTTTATTTGTACATACAGGCAGACAGACATACCCAGAATGGCTGACATGGAACGAGCATAGAGCAGAGTGACAAGAGATGGGATTGAAAAAATTGATATAAACACCAGCTCAGACAATCTTACCAAGCAAGTTAAGGATTATGCACTTTATCCTAAGGCAATGGGAAACCATTGACGTGTTTCAAGTTCCTGGGTGATGTGATCAGATTTGTATTTTTAATAGATTGTTCTAGGGATAAAGAGAAGTCCTTGTAGCTGATATGAAAGAGGGGTGCCTTGATTCTTATAATCTTCCTATTGCTCGACACTCAGTCCCCTTTATGCTTGCTCTGTAGTGTTCAATTTATAAGACATCTTTGTCAAAATCCCATCTCCCTGCTGTGAGCCCAACCTTTCCCCTCAGAGAAGGCAGCATCGTTGCCTCTTCTCAAAGACTTTGTTCCTTCATCCACGTTTTTTTATTCCATGTACCCTTCCAATCACAAACATACCATATCTTGATTTGCAATACCATGGACATGTAATTATACCTCAAGATTCTTCTCTCCTCTGTGATGACTCAATGCACTTAATATCCAAACAAGCAAATTCAAACTCCTCTGCCTCAGGAAATGCAAAGCCCTGCACGATTCCAAGACTACCCAGACAACGTTCGCATTCCTCTGGTGTGGTTTGCTCTCTTGTTCCAATCTGCGGCTCCCTAATCATTTCTAGTGGTCTCGTCATCACTTTTATATGCCGCCCCAACAGTCTGCAGGTGTACATTGCCCCCAAACACAGACCTCCCTTCAACCCCCAAAGCATAATTGAAGACTCGAGAACGGAGGAGAATTTCAGAGAAGAAAAACAGAACCAAACGTATCAGCTCTCACCATTAAGTGGAGGTCCCGGGTTGGTTGGTAGTTTCCTCTGTAGCCCTCAGCCAGCTGCTCTGTTGTTGGCACCAATGTCAGTTCAAATGAGAGTCTGGTTCTTGCTCAGCCTCCCTCCCTGTGTGTAGAGCCCAAACATTCCTTTTCCCTTAACCCCAACCAGAGAGGCTAAACCAGGCAGTCCTGTAATAATCTGCAAGAGTCGCCAACCTATGCAGACTGATGATAGCTATTACACTCCTCTGTGTTTCAACCTTTCCCTTCCAGACTAGCTGCTGGGATTTACTTAATTTAGAAAACCAAAAGGCCTGTTACAATGTTTTCTTCCACACTAAAACGCTATCTTCCTTTGAAAGACAATTCTGCAACATCTCCCTAGGATGCAGACATGAAGCAGTTTTTTAAGTAACATTTTTTTATTTGCTTTATAGATGTACAAATATGTTTAATGGGGGGGGAATTATACACACACCCACACAGTGGTTCTCAAATTTTCCAAACTAATTACTCCTAACAAGTGGGAATTCCAGGAGGAGCTGAACATATTATCTCAAAGCAGCCCTATGGCAAGCATATTATTTCTTTGGAGTCTTGTATTTTATCTTCTAAAATCCACGTACATTTTTGCATCCGCTGCATAATATGTCCCTTTATTTCAGTACATAACAATAGAATGAAATACACTTAAACCCAGTCATAGTGCTGTAAGTGGGAACCACGAATTTCTATCATATAAAATACAGAATCGCATTATTCCAAGATTATTGAAATGACCTCAGCAAGCCTACAGAGGTGGGAGTTCTGGGGAGGCCCCAAGTTATATACACATTTGCATTATCATAGGCATCACTGATATCCTGATACTTTTTGAGAACACTATAATATGTGATTTATGCCAAAAAAGCATGATAAGGAATGAATACAGACTAATCAAGCTCCACCATCATATAGCATTTTGGCACTTATCAGGGTTCACTCACTAGGTAAGTGGCTTGATCCTACCCACCCACTTTGATAAGAAAATGTAACTTGACTTCTTGCCTGAAAGAAATTAGAAATTATTACATATAATGAAATCTTGATGTCATTTTCAAAGAGTTCGAACTTTAAATGTTTTCTTCACCCTTGTCTCCTAGAAAAAGCCTACAGCAAGGATTAAGATGCCAACATTTTAGAACAGGAGACGAACAAACCATGAGCAATCAAGGTGATGGGAAAAGGGAAGTAAGGCAAAGTGCAAAGCATTGTTTTCAGAGCAGTTTGCTTATCTCAGGATCAAGATGATCTTAAGGGAGGCATCTTGGATTGATTCACTCAGTACATGCAAACTCTCTGGAAGAGTAACATGGAGAAACCATGCCTTAGAGTAGTCCATGGGACAGAGAAAACAGGGAGAATGGATCTGCCTCCTATTTTCCAGGTTTATTTCAAGAGCATCTAATTCCCCCACACTCCATTCTCTGGGCAACTGCTCACAATAGAGTCCTTGCTCTATGGGGCACCTGAGTGGCTCAGTTGTTAAGCATCTGCCTTCAGCTCAGGTCATGGTCCCAGGGTCCTGGGATCGAGACCCGCATGGGGCTCCCTGCTCCGCGGGAAGCCTGCTTCTCCCTCTCCCACTCCCCCTGCTTGTGTTCCCTCTCTCGCTGTGTCTCTCTCTCTCTGTCAAATAAACAAAATCTTTAAAAAAAAAAAAAATAGAGTCCTTGCTCTAGAGTGAGGGGTTTCATCTAAGTCCAAAATGGAGGGGACCCCAGTGTAGGTGGAGAGCTGAACAAGAAAAACAAGGAAATTGTCAAGAGCCTCTGAGAAAGTTCATGAAGTTTGTGTACCCAAAACAAGCAAGATACACACAAAGGACAAAATTCTATCCTATTCAATGCCTATTAGATGTCCAACAAAAAAGATGATCATCTTAACCCAAAGATGAGCAAACTTCCATAAAGTCTACAATATTGTCCCTCTGATTTGAACTCCCCAATCTATAAAATTTTAGAGCAGTTTCTAGTCTGTTATCCCCAAACTAGTATTTAAAATGTCTTCTTGTACAGTTTTCTAAGTGTGTATGTAATACTTGCCCCCTCTCATCATATTCTTGGTTCCTCTAAATCAGGGATGAAAATAATATAGTGTAATAGTTAAGAACATTGATAGTGGACAATTTACTAACCATTAGAATTCTATTTCTTAATAAACTCAGTCTTTTATAAGAAATAAATGCTATAATGCATAAAAAACACTTTGTAAATGCCTGGCACTTAAATATTTTATATTGCTACTATCATAATTGTTATTATTTTTCATACCACAAATCAATTATTAAAGTATGGAACATACCATAAATGTTCAGTTTTTGTTCCATGATTGATCCATGTAGGCTATGCTTTTTAAAATACCCCTCTATACAGGAAGGAATAAGATATTTCTCTGGGTCCTTTTTGATTTATTTGTCAAATGAAGGGATTAGCCTAAATGATCTCAAAACTCTATAAATCTACTGGTTATTTATTAAAGTTATTTGTTTTTGTTGAAACATCTACTTGCAATCTCTTCTAGTTACTAGCCAAGGTAAGTACAACATGTACTATTATGGAGAAATTATGAAAATAAGCACTGGGTGTGTGAGATATGATTCACAATGATGACGCAGATGATGTTCCACTTAGATATCTAACTGCTCTACCAAAATTGAGCAGATACAAAACTAAACTCATGATCTCCTGCCATAAAATTTCTCTTTTTCTCTCTATCACAATGAGTAGATTGTCCATTCACCCAGGAGTTCACGGCAAAGACCAAGGTGGCATTTCCTTTAACCTCAACGTGTCTTGTTATTTGCATCTACAACATATAGATTTGAACCCATCCAGTGCATCCCCAGGAACACTACCTCGTTCCAGCCTCCATCATCTCTCTCACTCGATAATAGCACAATAATCACCTTACTTGTTTCCCTACAATTATTCTCCAATCCTCTAATCCATTTTCCACATCTCTGAATATGTCCATTTTAAAACCAAGCCTATCTTCCTGGCTCCTGGGTTATAATCCCTCCATGTCTTCTGTGGTAGATTAGGTTATTATAGAAAAAAATGCTCTCTCCCCCACTTGCCTCCTTCTGGGCCCCAGTGATGTTGGGCATGGCCGTGCGACTTACTTAGGCCAGTGGGATGGTAGTCCATGTGACGAGAGCAGAAGCTGTGCCCGTTGTTTGCTCTCAGTCTTCTTTTGTGCTTTTGCTGTGACCATGAAAAGAGCTTCCTTTGGCAGCTACTGGCCGTTGGGTCTACACCACAGAGTGATACGCGTGGAGCAGAGCCTCTTTCGCTGACCCTCAGATCTGTGGCCTAAAGCCAAGCCAACCCAATTGACTTGTGTAAGCAAAAAATAAACGCTTACTGTCTTATGCCACTCAGAGGCAGTTATCATTTGTCACACAGGAATCGCTAACTGGTACGGCTTCATGTAAAATCCTCTTAAAAAGACTTAAGATGACCTAAAAGGCCCATAATGGGTTTCTTCAGCCTCAGCCTATACCATGCTCCCTCTTCTTCCTCCCCACACTGTACTCTGACCACCCTCTCAGTTCTTCGAATATACCAAAGGCCTTTCCCAGCATGGAGTCGCCACATACGTTGTGCTCTTGGCCTGGGTGCTATTTCTCTGTCCTCTCAGTCGAGCCAACTCCGACTCACATTCAATCTATCCATCCATGTCCCTGCCATGGAAAAACAGCTTTAAACCTCCTCCTCACCAAATACCAGACTGGGAATCATCCCCCTATTACATATTTCCTCCTCACTCTGTACATTTTTTTCATTGCACCCAAGAGAATTGTGATTTATTGGCTTGGGAAAATAGTTAATGTCTCTTACACTAAATAGTGAGCTCTGTCATATCAAGGATGATGTCGGTCTTATTTACCTCTGTACCATCTTGACTAGCTTGAATAAAGAGTTTGATCACTCATATTTCCTTGATTAGAGCCGACTAAAATAGTATTTACACACTGTTTATCTTATATCAAATGATGTCAATAAAACTATCATATGTTAGAGTCCTTCAAGTGCAGGTTGTTTCAACTGAGCAGACAATTTTCTTGTCTTTCTAGGATCCAGTCTATTTCTCATATTCTTGTCACTACAATACATCCAGGTATGTCACCAGTCCGAAATGATAGCTAACAATCTGTCTTTTCCTTGTTTTATTGCTAGCAATATCATTTAACCAATTGAATTATGTTACCCCATTTGTAAACAAAAATTGTAAAAGAAATTATAACAGAACTTCTTTTTTAATGTTAAGGAAAATTTTAAATTAAAATGTTGCCAAGGGAGAATGGTGAAATGAAAATATCTTGAGTCCAGAATTGTAATGGAGGAAGGGGTAAACCAGGTAACAGTGGGGATTTAAAACAAAACAAAACAAAACAAAACACACAAAAAAACCTGTTATCCCACATGTGCAAGAAATTGTAATTGGCAAGAGAAGAAAAAGAGAGAGAGGGAGGGAGGGGAAGGGAAAGAAGAGAGGAAGAGCGAGAGGAAGAAGGGAGGGAGGGAAGGAGGAAGGGAAGAGAAGGAAGGAAAAAAAACTTTGTGTATCAGGAGTCCCAGGTGCTTGAAACTGAATTGGAACATAAGCTCCTGTGTATAAAATAATATCCCTCCTCAGGCTTCAGAAATAGCTGTGAAGGGGTTAACACACAGTCGGAAGGCTGGGACTGCCTGGGCCACTCTCTGCTAAAGCAGCTGTGTAAGCAACAGACTCTGTAACCTTCAGAGCAGCTGTGAGGAGCAGCAGAGAATGAGGGTCAGCCCATATGGGAAAAATAGGTCAAATCAGCATTTTTACACAGGAAAACTCAAGGTAAACCTTCTTGCAGAGTTGTTTGATAGGCCCTTCTATAGTATCTAAAATCTGTTCTTCCATCACTATAAACCATTAGCAAGCAAGACCAGGAAGGCCAGATTTTATCAGGCTTCTCTTCCAGCATGTCCCACATAGATGGGCCCCAAAGCACCTGTGTTTCTCTACCTGGGGACAAAACAATTTGATGGTAAACTAAGCTGAATCTTAAGGGTTGTTCGTATGCTCTGGCTGGATTCTCTTAAGTGATATGTGTAAGGTACTTAACATTACACCCATGTAGACAAGGTTTATGGTCTCATCCACCCCAAATAACACCTGTTCCTCTGTTGTGTTACTGTCCCTATATAGCCATAGGATTAAAGGAAAAATTGCCATTTTCCCACAAATCCCAGCTAGTCACCACCGTTGACCCAGGGATACTTACCCGACAGAAACTGGATTAATCAGAGTATCCCACATCCTGGACAGTTTATTGGCCTGGCATAGGGTACAGGTATCCTTCGCTTTTCTAAAGTTCTCCTTATGCCACTTCGCTTTTAGAGAAACACCTACATTAGTACCTGATTTCATTAATCGAAAGAAACTTGAAGAGGATTTTCTCTTTTAAGAAGAAAGAAGAGTGAAGATAGCATTCAACCTTTGTTTGCCGCCCTCTGTCGTGGAGGCAGCACCCACCCTGAGCTACGAGTGGCGCCCCCAAGCGCCTTCCCTGGGAACTACACGCAGCATCTCCACATCAAGGCACCGGAGCTTCGAACTGTGTCTGTCAGCGTCTGTGCTTTTTCTCGATTTATTTTGTGCGTCCGTTAGCAAGACGTGCTAAGGTATCAGAAAAGCCTAAGAGAGGTAATTTTGGGGGGTCTTGGAACACTCAAAAAAATTTTCCACGTAAATTGATGTTGATTGCTTCTTCACTTTACACCATTTTAGGTTTCATAGGAAGGCTCTGCTTTCAGAGAGTGGGGGACACCTCTACCTGACTTCTGTTGAGGAAATTTAAACTTTCCCTCGGGCTACATTTGTTGGTTTGTTTGCTGTTTATTAACTTGGGACATGGGAGAGAGAGAATTTGGGTCCCTCGGTGGTGCAGTTGGGGAGGAATGAGGGGCAAAGCTGTGGGTGTCTGTTTCCTACTGTGTAGCAAAAGCCAGTGTGAGAGAATAAAAGCAGAGAGGAGCAGAGAGAAGAAAGAAAGACCAACCTAGTGGCCGTCAAGTCACCTCTAAAACCAGCCAGAGTCCTGCTTTCTTTCACTTGCAACCCAGAATTCTGACGAATATACACTGACCACTAGTAACAATTCAGTAAATGATGACCAGTACTGTTGACTCCACTAACCATATTTTAGAGACCCCAAAATCAAGATTCTTGGTCTGAAAAAGGATTTCTCGCTTGTGTGATTTTTCTAAAGCAAAGTCTTACAAATGTGTAAATCCCCACTGATACTTTGTCAAATAAGTAACATATCATCTCTTTTAAAAAGGAATAAAATTATATGATATTGGGAATACCTTCAAATATCCAGGAAGTACAGGTGCCATAATCTGGGGTGCTGAAAGCAATAGACATCATATGGAAAGACACAGATTTGGACTACTTCTCAATAAAGGAAAACAATTCTGAATTGAAAAAATGGGTTTAACTACCATGCCTAAAATCTATATTAATATTGTTATTATACTCCTAAGGGTGTCAGAACAAATATATGTTATCCTATTGTTCCTGTGGAGAATTTCATAGAAAGAACTGTGAAGAGAGAATATATATGGGTGTGTATGTATATGTGTATATTTGATATTAAAATTAGTCAAAATGCTCTCAAGCCCTAAGCAAAATGGCTCTAGTAGCTAAGAGTCCAAGACCATTCCTCCACTCAGGCTGGAGCTAATCAAAAGTGTGAAAGAGGCAAAACTTGTTTTCAGTTTTTCTCATGAGCACTAGATATGTGCATCTCTCAAATCTAACTGTAAATACATTTCTTAGGAAACTGTCCTGGCAAAATTAATTCCTCCCTGCCCTGAACTCCTATAAGACTGTGCTTCTGGTTGAATCTCCCATCCTATATGGTATTTCTACTTTTTCTGCTACAATATGAGCTTTTCAAGGGCAAAGATTGTTTTGAAAAATAATGTGTTAACCAAATTGATTGTTCTCTCCTCAAAGAAGTGAATTGAAGAAATGAGTTAAAATTCAATAGCTAAAAAATTGCATTAAGATAAGCTCCTTGTGTTTCGATTCCCTGAGGACAAAAGCAATGACTGTTTTTGACCATGACCCAAAGTAACAAACACATTTTACTTTGTAACACAGTACACATGTACATAGATATATAAAACCAAAACAGAGATTTCACAAAAACAATATTTATTTTTAAAACATGGGATAAGTTCTGACATCTAGTTCATTTTTTTCTTTTTAGTAATAATGGTTGTGATTCATTAAAGCAATTTCATGACTCCTAATGAGTCATGACCCATAGTTTGAAAACATTGCTCTAATGAGAACCTCTGGCTTGGTGCATGTTTATCAGAGAAAGTGAGAAAGTTGAGTGAAATCCTCAAACCAGGTGAAGTCTCAGCTTACTTAACTTATAGGTCACAGAATTAATGAATTCCTAAAAGTATTAACCCAGAGGCAAAATTTAAGACTCTCCCACTCTCAATATATTTTTTTATCTATATATTACAAGATCTGTATAAGGTAAACAAAAATATTGACGGATTTATTCTTTCCATCAACAATTTATTGGACACTGTGCTTTAGGTGTTGGAGCTGCAGGGGTGAAAAAAATATACAAAGTCCTTGTCCACATGGAGTTTACATTCTAGTGAGGAATACAGAGAATAAACACAGGCATATTTAGTACAATTTCAGGTATTAATAAATAAATGTTATGAAAGAAAAACAAATTATGGCAAGGGTCTAGAAGGTGGTGGAAAAGAGAAAGGGCTATTTAGACAGGGTGGTCTGGGAAGCCTTCCCTGTGAAGGTGATATTTGAACAGAATCGACTGAGCCAGTTGAATTTCTAAAGAGATGTACCAAGCATAACAGCAAGTGTCATAAATATGTGTGTGCTCGAGGAAGGGCCTGCTGGGAAGGTGGCATGGTCAGTAGACATAGCAATCACATCTATGGTATAGATGGGCCCCACCACAGCCCCTTCCAAGGGAAACCACCTTGAACAAATTACTGGCCATCTGGCAGATGTAGGCAGTCATGACACTAACATGTTCTCCCCTCTTTTTCCAGCATGTCAGCCACCAGGTTTGGGCACTTGACCCAAGGTTCCTAGACTTGGAATTGGTTTCAGTAACTTGATAGAAAATAGGGATTCTTTCCTGTTACGGGTTGCATTGTGTCCCCCTCCAAATTTCATATGTTGAAGTCCTAACCCCTAATACCTCAGAGTGTGGAAAGAGGGCCTTTGATGATGTAATTAGTGAAGATGAGGTCCTTCTGGAATAGAGTGGTCCCTAATCCAATATGACTGGTGTGTCCTCACAAAAGGGGGGGATTTGGACATAGATATGCACACAAGGAGGACACCACGTGAATATGAAGATAATCATCTACAAACCAAGGAGAGAGGCCTGGAACAGCTCCTTCCCTAACCCTACCGATACCTTGCTGTTGGCCTTCCAGCCTCCCGGACTGCGACACAGTAAGTGTCTGTGGTTTAAGCCTCCCAGCTTGTGGTATGTTGTTACAGCAGCCCTCGCAAACTAATACATCTCCCTTGGGGAGGAGTTGAGTGGATTCTATTGTAGTAAGATGGTTACTATATGGATGAATTGTGGCCCCTGCGGCAGACTACGACTTCTGTAGTATGAATATCCCCACTTTTTAGCTGAACCAATTATATTTCCCACCCTCCAGGGCAGTTAAGTGTGGCCAGATCTTAAAGCTCTGGCCAATGAGCTGTGATCAGATGTATCTTGTGGCAGCTTCCAGCACCTTCCTTAAAAATAGCTGGCAGCTGTCATTTTTCTTTTTCTGTATCCCTTCTTCCTCCCTGGTGGCTAGAATGCAGATGTGATGGTGGTATTTAAACCGTGAATGACATTGGGAGTGAAAGCCGTGAAGGATGAAGAAGCAGAACGAAAGGAACATGGCTGGTTAAAAGCTGTGTAGAACAGAGTCATCATCACACCAGCACTGAGTTACCCACATCTGGACTTTGACGTGAGAAAGAAACAGTCTTTTATCTGGTCTAAACCATTGTCTGGGGAGGGAGGTTAACTATTACTTGCCGTGGAATCTAATCTGAACCGATAGAAGCATATGGAGTGAAAACAGGAGGAAAACAGAACCCAAGGGAGGATGTTAACCATGGAGGAAGGAAAATCAGATTGAGAAGGAATAGTCAAAGTGATACAAGGAAAACCAGGAGGAATTTATATCTGGAAAGCTAAAAAATATCTAAAAGAAGGGAGAAATAAAGCATTAGATATTACTGAATGGATACAAGGACCAAGAAATGTCTCCTGTTTCTCCAACTTGGTGTGCATAAGAATCATTCAGAGTCTCAATAACATGCACAATATGATTCAGGAGGTCTGGGTGTGGAAGTTCTAAAAAGTTCTCAGGTGAGGATGATGTCAACGCTACTGGTATACTTGGAGGGGCAAAGGTTGAGGCCAGAGTGGTTCTCAAAGACAGTTCTTGAATCAGCAACATCAGCATCACCAGGAACCTGTCAGAAATGCACATTCTTGTCTGCACCCCAGACCTACTGAATCAGAGGGCAGGGAGGTGGGGCGGGGCAGGGGACAGAGATGGGCGGCAGTCTGTTTTACCCATCAGGTGATTGTGTTCACCCATCAGGTGATGCTTTTTTTTTTTTTTTAAGATTTTATTTATTTATCAGAGAGAGAGAGACAGAGGCAGGCAGAGGGAGAAGCAGGCTCCTTGCTCAGCAAGGAGCCCGATGTGGGACTCGATTCCAGGACCCTGGGATCATGACCTGAGCCAAAGGCAGATGCTTAACCGACTGAGCCACCCAGGCGTCCCCATCAGGTGATTCTGATGCCCACTGAAGGCTGACAGCCACTGGTGAGAGCAATAATAACAATAATAATAATGACTCCCATAGACCCTGACCACCAACTGTGGGTCAGCCTCGTTAACACCTTTCTTACATCATCTTATTAGCTCCTCACAACAATCTATTTTATCAGTGAGGAAAATAAGACTGAGAGAGGTTAGGTGCTTTGCCAACTCTCCTTCAAGGGTCAACAGTGATATCACTAGAAACGATTTCAGCGAGTCTGAAGTCAGAAGCCAGACTGCGGCAGCTTTGGAAGGGAGGAAGTGGAAAAGCGGGGTGCAGAACACTTTTTCAAGAACTTAGACTTTGAAGAAGAAAAGAGAAATCAAGTAAGAACTGGGCGGTAATGGAGTGCGTGTGTGTGTTTCTTGATCGTCTGGTTTTAAGAGGAGGAATGCTCAGAACTAAAAGAGGAAAAGAGATTCTCAAGATACAGGGATGTGTTAGAGATTTATAAAGATCAAACCTGAGCACAATCAGGGGAGGATGAATGAGGAAGGAAAGACAATGGATGATGTTAGGAGAGCTTGGAGGAAACAGGATATTTATCCAGGAAAGGGGAGAGGCTGAGGCAGAATATAATCGTGAACTTTGAATATCTAGTGGGCTATTTTATGGAAGGGGAATAGGTCTTATTTTTATAGCTTGAGAGAGTGGACCAAGGGATGGAAGTTACAAGAGGATAGATTTCACCTTAAAATGAGAAAGAACTGTCTAATGATTTAAGTTATTTGGAAACAGAATGACTTGCCCTTTGAGATGGTGATTTTCTTACAGCTGAAAGCACTTAGGGAAAAGCTATTTGACATCCACAGGGCAAGGTGTATAAAGGATTATTCCTGTGAATTCACTGGAGGTTTTAACTATGTTAAAATTTTATGCTATGTCCCTGCACTGCCCGTTCCTTCAGTAAACCACTGAAGTATAGTTACTGCTTATGGTAAGAAGGATTTTCTTTGTTTGTGTACTTTACATCTTGAAGCCTTCTTGCTCTAATTTACAAGTAATGGAGATTACCTACATCTCTGACATGATCAAAACGTATTTGAAATAATCTGAGCTACCATTTAGACTTAAAATCAGTGATTCTGAAGTCTCATTTTTTTTAAGTGAATCCTGTTTCTAAGCTTCCAATCATTTTTTCTTTTCCTAGATAATTTTTGACTATACAAACAAGTGACTGGATTTTCTTATGCTAAATTGGAGTCCATTCACAGATATCGTTCAGAGAATTCTGTAGACATCACTGTGACTTAACAGATAGATTGTCTCTTCTCCCATAAGATGTCATTATTTCCAAAGAGAGAAAATCATCTTTCAGTGAATTTATGAAAAGAAAACCACAAAGGTTGGCACATCTCAACAAATCCCAAATTGGCCCTACAGAGGCTTGATCTGTTTCTTCTCGTTAGCCTAAAGACCCCGGCATAACCTGAGAACTTTCTGGTCTCTCCACTATGGACAACCAGGCCATTGGAAAAGAAGCCCAAACCAAAGCCCTCTGCCTTTGAAGAAAATGAACACAACTCACCAGAGTCAGTGGTGGCTTGTTTAGCCCACTGGTGAAAGGGCAGAACACAAGCGATGGGGGGAGCGCTGGAGAGCAACACCGTCTGTTGCACCTGTTATGCAAAACAGTTGGTCCAGGGACCATATTGTGGATTGCAACCAAGAGTTGGCATTTACAGAATTGCTGTTTCCTCTTGGGTTCAAATTCACTGCAGCAGCTAGTGCTTTGTGAAACTTGATTTAAACTTACATTTTGCAAAGCAACCAGAACCTTCCATCTCTTAGAGTACACGGGAGCGCTAGGGCACCGACCCTTGTTCTTGGCTCATGAACTTGGAAAGATGGCTTCTAGGGTTATAGTTAAGTTTTTAACATGAATCACAATATGTGGGTATGCTTTTGAGCAGAATGTCTTTCTCTTCACATATCTTTGTAATGTTTTGTAGAATATGGTGATTAATCTATAAGTATATATATACTTGCATGTTTGAGTGTGTGTATATACATATATACGAATACATCATATATATGAAATTTTGGACTTTGACTTCTCAAGCTTCAGATTGAAAGTAACAGTTCCACTTGACATACTGTCACATGATATCTGCATACACACATAATATTAGGAACATGTCAGAGAATGAAAAGAACATATACCAAGCGCAGTCCATTCTTTTGAAATACTTTAAAGAGAAATAATGTTTTATATGGCAGTGTTAGACTGCTAATATTTGAGTCCTCACATACTTGAAGGTCAATAAAATTTACAAACAATGTAGTCTAGAAAGGCAGCATTCTAAGATTCTAAGGTGGCCATTGAAAATAATTTGCTGGTGACACATACTACCATGTTTCAGTGTTTCAAAAACTGCTATACTTATTCTATACTTATTTTTCTCACCTTTTAAAGTACCAAATAATCCTCAAATGGGCCTTTAAACATTATTTGTAATAGAATCATGACATTTTAGTTAAATTAGAAGAAGTTCTGATAAGGTCATCGTTCCTCAAAATATTTGGAAGAACTAGTTTGAAAACTGGTCTAAAAAGAAGATTTCTTTCTGATTAAACTCCTGAATTTTTCTGTGAATCAGTTAGTTGATCTGTTCTTCTATTTTCTCTTCTGAGAAAAGGAAAAGAGCATTTTCAACCTGGTGCCTTTGGAAGCAGGGCTGTTAACAGGCGACCACTAGGAGGCAGCATGGAACCGGGAATCAGGAGCCTTGGGTTTGGTTCTGTTCGGCGTCGGCGCGGGCCGTCTCCACAATTGTCCTGTAAACTCTCCAAGCGTCAGTTTCCAAAGTATAGCCACACGCCACGATTTTGATATAGCTATTTTGTTTTTAGAATTTGGTTAAGACTGTGACGCACTTGGAAGGCCTGATGTAAGCGGGGACATGGGTTGGGAACACAAGGGTAGGCCACCAAGGGTCGGTTTGTGCGAGGGAAGCCCCAGCCTCCTGGGGACTCTCCATTCTAAAGCACAGTGGCTTAGTCCAAGTGCGGCAGAGTGTCGGGAAAGGAAGGGACTTGGAGTACAGACAGCGGTGTGTTGCTTACTCAGCTCCCTAGCTTCCTCCTACACCTAATGTGGGAGACGTGAGGTCAATTCTTAGGGCAGGGCATATGCAGATAGATAGCGTTCTGTTCATTTGTCTGAAGACATTAGCGCCCCAGGGATCAGAAGACTCCTATCTCTCTGATCAGAGCATTCTCTCCCCTTGGGCAGACTGACCTGAAAAACCAAGCCAGAATCAGAAAGTTGCTGGGTGACGACTGTTGAATAGTTCATGGGGAGGGTGCACCTGTCTCCCACAGACGCGGTCTCGGGGGGACCGGAACACTTGGGGTCCGGTAGCTAAAGCTGCCTTTCCCTTCTTGGTGGGGCACCCACACGGTCCATTGGTTTTATCCACGGGCCTGGGAAAACTGGTTCTGTATCTTGAACTTGACTAAATCCCTGATTTCTCCTCTGAGTTGGCGTGTGATTCTGTGGAATTACCAAGCCGTACCATCACTTACTGGTAAGAGTTCCGGCACCGGAGCGGGAGCGCGGGGGGTTCACGCGGCGCTGCTGGGGCTGGCGCGGCTGGGCGCAGCCCTGCACCCCTCTGCGACCCCATCTTCTTCATCTCTAAAATGGGGCAAGTCGTAGTATTTCTTTTCCAAAATTGTCATGAAGATGAAATGAGTTAACACATAAAGCCTTTGACAGAGTGCCTGACACATGGTGAGCACTTATATTTTAGCGATTTTGAAAATGCACTTGCCTGTTTCCTTTGCAAATATTTTGTGTGTGTGTGTGTGTGTGTGTGGCCTTAATGAGTCTCATCTAAGTAATGACTTACTGTGCTCCCTAACAGGGTGGTATTATAACCTGGTCAAGATTTAATATATGCATTTACACATGCTGATTAGTTGGTTCACATGGCCAGTTTTTTAGCAGAACTATTTTATATATATATGCTGATTAGATCATGGACATAACTAATTTTTTTTCGCAGTGGTATTATTACTGTTATCATCATAATGAATCACAATGCTAAAATTAAAAAAAAATTTTTTTTGGTCTATTTAATGAGCATGTATTCCTTAGGCAGAGAGAAAATAAATATCTATTCCTGCTTGAAGTCTTTTTCAACTAGAGTCATGGCCTTCAAAAAGAGAAAATCTATTGATCACTTCCAGAGTTGTGCCATGGCGGGGGGTGGGGGGGGTGGGGGGGGAGGGAGAAGAAGAAGCAGAGAAATGGAGCCTTGGGGACATGTTTTGCATGTGTTAGCAAAGTCCAATGTGAGCTTTCCACATTCGTGTGCTCTCTTAGTCCCATTCCCACTGTAAGGTCAGAGCAAATGAAGAAAACAAATAGTTCCAAAGTACTGGGGAAAAGTTACAAAATAAAAATAGAGGATAATTTTAAACCACATAAATGAGACTCATTTAGCAATTCTAAGTAGATGCAATTGGATTTGCTTCTTTTGCGGTTGGTTTTGAATCATTTAATTCATGTAAAATATATTATCCCAGGCAATTTTTTAATCTCATCTTTTGAGGGTTTAAGACTTAATAAGCAGCAAGCTAAAAATGTAGTTAAATGTGTAAATCATTTGTCCAAATAATCGATAATAGGATTTATTAGAGAATATAATAGCCAGTATAACACTTAATCTTGAGTAAATGAATAATTTGTGAAGTACTTCATGACTTTTCAGGAAATTTATAATCACATGGTTAGATTTAGATCAGTGCTTTGGGTAATTTCAGAATATAAAATAATAAAAATATTATAGGATGAATTCTTGAAATTTGGGATAAAAAGAGCATGATTGATGTTATGAAATCATTGTTTTAATTACACTTTCTTTAGCTGTTGGATTCTATCCACGGCCTTTTAATGCCAGTTTTTGTGATTGTAAAAAATCCCCTTCACATTCATCTCTGTTTCTAGCACTCTTTCCCTGCTGTTTTACCTTTCCAGAGTTGCACGTGCATACCATCAGGATACCACGGGCAGGTCAACAGACATCGCCATTAACAACAAAACCAAAAGTTGGCATTTACTTTTTATATTTCTCAACAAGGGTGGTATTTATGACTTGGTATAAGAACCGCACCCTCATGCTGAAAGTAATAATAATGGGCCAGAGTTCTCAGAGAGAGATGCTCGTTGAGCACCCAGAGGCAATGCCCAGGGTGACAGTGTCTTCAGTGGGTCTCCAGGGAACGTGGCTTGGCTCTCAGCTGAGTAAAAACTCAGTTCAGTCCGTGTATCTGGATAATCAGCCTGTTGGAGACCCGCATTAACTGAGTCATTTCTGGTCGATGCATAAATCAGAATCCCAATTAATTAGGTTGCAGTGAAAAATACGTACTCTTTCCTGTTACTGTCATATCTGAGCTGGCCGGGGATGGTGTGCCATTTTGCTCCCCACTGTGACCAAGGTGCCTAACACAGTATTTCTCGAATAGCTGCCATTCAGTACATATTAACTAAATCTAAAGGACAGAGAGAAAGAGAGGGACAGAGGTACAGAGAGAGAGAGAGAGAGACAAAGGGAGTAAGACTGAGGAAAGGCCATAGTTCCAAGTAAAATGTCATCCAAATCATAAAAGCTTAGTGTTCCATCCCACTCCTCAGGCAACATAGGT
Organism: Halichoerus grypus; assembly: GCF_964656455.1. Taxonomy (NCBI): domain Eukaryota; kingdom Metazoa; phylum Chordata; class Mammalia; order Carnivora; family Phocidae; genus Halichoerus; species Halichoerus grypus. The sequence continues at coordinate 112,215,706 of NC_135717.1, forward strand.
GTGATATGCTAGTTAATACTAGTTCATACTAGTTCTTCAGATTCCATTGTTTTCTCTTGAGGAAAAAAAAAAAAAAGAATTGAATTCTTTCAGCCTTATTTTCAGCCTTTTTCATTCTCTTTATAATTTCAGTCTTTCCGCGGAGAGATTACGTTATAATTGGTAAAATGTCAACTTTTCCAAGTAAACTTTTCCAGCCCTACCTCTCTGGGACTCAATGGTCAGCTTGCTCGAACTTCCCAAATCTCCCCAGACACAGATTAGTAGACAGTCCCTTTGTTCTTTGAGATAGTCTCCTCCAAAATCAGGTTCCTCTTCTTCATCTTTATGTACCATCTACATAGTGTATCTGAAAGAAGAATGAATGTTTCTTTGAGTAGAAAATATATTTCAACACATCTCCCCTCTCCACTGCCAAAAGGTAATGGCAATTCCATGTCAGTACCCACCCACCTCCCAGCAAAACAAAGACAAAAGAAAAAAGAAAATCTTATATCCAATTTGTAAATTCCTATATTTGAAACCTATTGCTACCTGTTACTTCAGAATTATGCATATGTATTGACAATACAAATTTCATCCTTTCTGACATTTTGGGGCCCAGGGTTGTGAAACAGTTTTCTATATTAAAACGTCAAATAATAATTCCCTCATTCTAATTCTTGGCCCAAATCAGACCTCTGCATATGTCAAACGAAGAACTACTGAGCTGACAGCTCACGGCGTCCATGGCTGATCAATTACCTGAGTTACCTGCAAAGCTCTGAATCCCGCTTAGAAAGCATACAGGAAGCATAGGACCAGATAGTGTCCCGTGGGTGATGCCAAGGAGTGCTGTGAGCCCTTTCGTGTCCTGGGTCACAGCCTCAAACACAACATTGAGCTGGGAGGGAGCATGCACAGAATTCAGACTTCCTCTCTTAGCCTTCTTTCTCAGCCAATGTCGAGGAAAATTTTCCCTGTTAAGGCTATTACTATTATCTTCATTATTCACGCTCAAAATAATAAAGATAATGTTGAGAATTACAGTCATTGTGATGATGCTAATAATGACTAATATTAATCAAAAGTCTCTTCTGGCCAAGTCTCTTCCTAGTATTTTACAGATATTGTCTCATTTCATCTTCAGAACAACTCTGAAGTTTTATCATTTTCATAATACAGATGAGGAAATTGAGGCCTAGAAGATTAAAACAAAACAAAACTTGCTTAAGATTAAGCAATCACACAGCAATTAAGTGGCATAACCAGTACTGGACTTCTGGATTGTTTGACTCCTCATTTTTTTTTAAGATTTTATTTATTTTTTTGAGAAAGAGAGTGTATGAGAGAGACGGCATGAGCAGGGGGAGCTGCAGAGGGAGAAGGAGAAGCAGGTTCCCTGCTGAGCGGGGAGCCTGATGCGGGACTTGATCCCAGGACCCTGGGATCATGACCTGAGCTGAAGGTAGAAGCTTAACCGACTGAGCCACCCAGGTGCCCCATGTTTGACTGCTCATTTCTCAACTAGTACTTTTGCCCTCTCCTATCTTAAATCCCAGTAGGGAAATTAGTTGCATGACACATGCCAACAAGAGAATCTCAGATTTTTTTTTCTTTATGTTCAGTTAGCCAACATATAGTACATCATTAGTTTTTGATGTAGTGTTCAACGATTCATTAGTTGCATGTAATACCCAGTGCTCATCCCAACATGTGGCCTCCTTAATACCCATCACCCGGTTACCCCATCCCCCTACCCCCCTCCCTTCTGAAACCCTCAGTTTGTTTCCTGGAGTCCTGAATCTCTCATGGTTTGTCTATGTTGAGAATTACAGTCATTGTGATGATGCTAATAATGACTAATAATCAAAAGTCTCTTCTGACCAAGTCTCTTCCTAGTATTTTACAAATATCGTCTCATGATCCCCTCTGATTTCTTTCCCTTCAGTTTTCCCTCCCTTCCCTATGGTCCTCCGCGCAATTCCTTATGTTCCCCACATATGGAACTGGAGGGGATTTTGCTAAATGAAATAAATCAAGCAGAGAAAGAGAATCTCAGATTTCTAAAAATCTCATTAGACTTCTTTTTACATTTACCTTCTGGTCAATTTTGACTTATTTGGGGGACAAATGTGGATAGCTAGCCCTCTAGGTTTACCTACCTTTATGTTCTGCAAACTCTTTATCCCTTTGGGATTTATGTCACACCCTATCAGAAGGGAAGGAGGGAGACAAAGAGGTAGAAGATAGAACAGTTAATTGTGTTACCATAACAGCTTTGGGTACAGCCGAGAGACTTTGAAACTGATGTATAAAATTAAGCTTCGGGATTATCTACTCCTTTAGTACTTCATTCATCTGGATATAATGAGATGAGTCAGCCAGTAGCCAAATCCCACTTACAATTGTGATGTAAGTATTAGGAGGAAAAGCTTCATATATTATACTTCTGCCATTGTTGCCCTAAGAATATTTGCTTTATGTTTCCTTTTTATAGGTGGAATTCTGTAAATGTAACTTATGAATAGCATTTACATGCTCTGAAACCATAGTATTTCAATTTCTTAGCGTTGACCCAGCTCTTGACATGTTTATGAAGGCAAGCTAATGCATCAATTACTTTGATATTTATTTTGTCCTACTATTTTGCTTTTCTATGATTTTTCAGAAATTAGGAATATTAATAGCAGAAGGGTATACAGACAAATGAGAGTCTATCCTATGTTTAATGGCATCTGGAGAAGACAACCACAATTTCCCTTGATATTTCCAGAGTTTTTCAGTGTTCATTGAAGGAATTACTCTCTAATATCTAAATCCTATTCCTGTGAGTGAGTTGCATTTCCTCCTGCTCCATCCCCTTGGAGATAGAGAATAGTTTGTCACAGGAACAGGGAAGGGTTAACTTACATGCTATGAAATGTTCTGAGTTTTATATATATGGAGAAGACCCAGGAATTAAATTTTAATAGGCCTCGAGATTTGGGCAGCAATCAAAGATTTTCTCTATAGCAACAATTACACACACCACTGATCTGAGATCAAATATTTATGTCTTCCCCTACATGCTAGAGGACTAGCATTTTGCTAGTTACTGTTATTACCAGGGCAATTCAATAGAGGGCAAAAGAGACTAAAGATGTCATTTCATAGTGGAAACTGTAAGAGAAAGCAATAACAAGCCTGGAAAAGATTAAGCACAATTGGAAATGAGTCTAAACTGAAATAAAATACTGTATTTGAGTAGATTTTTTTAGGGCTATAATTTTAACTTCTACTAAAGGACTGTCGTTTCGCCTATCACTGAAATACACACAAAAGAAGACAAAGAAGCCTGATGCTAGCAGGAAACAAAAGCTCTTCTCCATTTCCTAAAAGTACTTTCTTTTGTAGAACTGTATTGTTTGGAGAAGAAGACTCTTCCATTATGCCTTGGGGAAAATGTAGCCATTTTGAAAAATGAAACATAAATTATACTTTCCTTTGGAAAAACTTTGCGTCCTTTGGCATTGTTAACACAGAAAGCAGTAATGGAGTATATTCTGCTCATGCAGGACCCCATCAAACAATACCGATGTCTCATTCACCTTAACAGACTCGACCTTTCTTTACATTGCCATCATACCACCATGATCACCACGTTACTAATAGCTCTAATTTAATATCTTTAGGGGTGCAACATGGCCGTAAATTCCCCCAAACCAGGTACTTTTCAGGCACTGTTACAGAGCTGCCCTTGAAGCATTTATGATTTAAGAACTTACATTAAAGTATAATATTGCCATTTTTTCATGACTTTATTTCTTTTCTGTTCACATTTCTGGTGATTTTATTTGGTTCCAGGGAGGCTGTGAAATTCTGTTATTTCTTCCCATTTGGCTCCAAGTATAGAACTCAATGGGCCTCCCTAGGACCTCTTCAATCTCCACTGGGGCCTCTAAACTGGGAATGGTTCCAATGAGGATATGGTCCCTGGGTAAAGTGCTTGTATAATCCAGATGGGCAGACACAACCAGAGACAAGAGAAGATAACTAGTAATAGAAGGCATTTCTAAGCAGTAGAATGACATGCCTGGCCAGAGTTCAGAAGAAGGAGAGAACACTAGATCTGCTGGAGTTGAGATATTCCCATGTGGCCAAGACTGAAGGAAAGCTGATCTGCAAATGATGTGACTATCCGATGGGAAGGCTAGGAGGGTGGAAGGGGTAGGGCTGCTCATGGAGCAGTAAATACCTCTGTCACCTCTGATACGGTGTTTATGAAGGCAAGAAGTAGGAGACAAGATTGAAGAAGGAGCTCGCGGCAGGCCTTGAGTGAATGGCAGACTTAGAGATTTGAACTTTATCCTCCACTCATGTTGGAGTTGAAGATTTCTGAAAAAGGGAAGTGACAGGAGGAAGGTGATATTTTAAGAAGATTCATGTGGGAGCAAAGTGCAGAACAGATGTGAGAGGAATGGAAATTCCCTCCCTGGAATGGGAAGACACATCAGGAATTCCTACAAAATGCCAGGCTTCATTCATTCATTAGCAGACATTTATTGAGTGTTCATTATGTACTAGGCACCATTCCAGGCCCCAGGAATACAGCCATTAACAGAGGTGGCTCTAGGGTTTTGTGCGGCCCAAAGTTCAAACAATTTGAGGAGTCTTCTTTATGAAAAAGAATACCAAATTACAAATACAAAATTACATTTGGGCTTTTGAAGGGGTACTTGCAAGTGAGGGTCCTTGAGCATAAGCCTCATGAGCCTCATGGTAAATCTCCATCTGGCTGATGAGAGAGACAAGTATCCTCTCCCTTGAAGCTTATGATCTAGAGGAAGCAGGGATGAAAGACAGACAATAAGCAAGAAAACAAAGGGGAGTGATATGTTTTTTTTCCAGAGAGTGATATTTACCTTGAAGGAAATAAAATGTCTTGATAAAGAGTAGGGGTTGGGGAAGGAAGAATGAGGAGACAACAGCTTCTGATGGGCTCTCTGGGAAGGTCGACAGCATCCAGGCCGACGGTCAGTCTAGGGGACACACTAAGGCAGCGTGTCTGAGGAACAGATACAAGCTAGGAGGGCAGGACATAGTGAGTGGAATAGAGTGTGAGGTCTCAGAGGTAGGCAGGAGCCTGGTCATGTAGAACCTTGTAGACTCCTCTAAGGAGGAGCGGGATTTAATTGTGTTTCAGTTACCTATTACTAGATACCAAGCACTTCAAAACTTAGTGTTTTAAAACAATAACCATTGATGATCTCACAATTCTGGGCGTTGACTGGACTCAGCTGGGCAGTTGTTTTACTTCACATGATGTCGGCTGCAGAGCTAGACGAGCCTGGGCCAGTCAAGGTGACTCATTCATGTGTCCAGTGGCTTGGCAGAGATGACTACACTGCTGGACTCAGCTGGACACTGGCACGGCTGGGCCCCTCTCTCTCTCTCTCTCCATGTGGTTTCAGGGTCTCTTCCATGAGATCTCACCAACAAGATCTGTAGATCACTTATATGGCAGCTCAGGGCTTCTGCAAGTACTAAAGCCAAAGCTGCCAAGACTTCTTAAAGCTTCAGCCCAGAGTTGGCCCATTGTCACGTGTGCTGCATTCTGTTGGCTGAAGTGAGTGACGGGGCACTCACATTCCGTGAGGGTGTGAAAACTGGGGGACAGGGTTCATTGAAGGCCAGCTGTCACATAAACCATTTACTTTTAAAAAGTAAATCTGGGGGCACTTGGGTGGCTCAGTGGGTTAAGTATCTGACTCTTGGTTTCAGCTCAGGTCATGATCTCAGGTTTCTGGGATCGAGCACCTCATCAGATGCAGCGGGGAGTCTGCTTCTCCCTCTCTCCCTCTGTCGCTCCCTTCCTCTCTCTCTCTCCCTCTCTCTCAAATAAATGAATAAATCTTTAAAAAGTAAATAAATAAAAGACCATTCTAGCTATGGAGAATGCATTGTAGTAAGACAAGAATGGAAGCAGAGAGACCAGTTAGGAGGTAATGTCCCGATAAGAGGGTGGGGTTGCCTGAACTATGGTCGAGCTGTGGATGTGGAGAGAGGTACATGGATTTGGGGGTGAGGTGAAAGAGGTATGTTTGCCCAGTAGTTAGAGAAGCATGTCTGTCTGCCATATGTTGAAATAAAGAGAAGAGTAAGGTATTAGGATGTTCGTCATCAGGAACTATTGAGGATTTCTTGAGTGAGGAATTGGTAGAATGAAAGCAGTGTTTAAAAATGATTATGGGGAAGCAGAGTGCAAAATGGATTCAGGTAGAAGCAGAGTGCAGGAGAGAGGAAGAAACCTGAGACAGGAGACAAGTTAACGAGTTCATTCTTCCCATGGTCCAAGGATTACATGGCAAACCCTAAACCATAGTGATAGCAGATAAAGTGGAAAGGACGAGAAGCGATAGGGGAGAGACACGTCGTGAAGGCAGAGCCAATGGTCCTCGGGGACTGCTTGCTGTGGGGACTGGAAAAAGTCAGTGATGTGTGCATCAATCAAGATTAATCATCATCCAGCTTCCAAGCCGGGGCAATGGAGATGGCCAGTACCAGCGACAGAATTGGGAAGGTTTGGAGAAGGAGCTGGCCTTGGGGGAATAGGTCAGGTGGTCACTGTCACACCTGTTGCTTTTGGTAGGGTCATCCCTAGAGAATGCTCAGCTGAAAATGCTTGGGAAATACAAGGCTGGGCCTCGTGAGGAGTGAAGCCAGAGAGGCAGACCCATCTGAATACACATAGAGATGCCGGCTGATGCCATAGCAGAGAAAAGCCCTCATGGGACTGCTGGAGCCAAAGAACAGAGGGGTCAAGGGCAAAATTGTTTTAAAACCCAGATCTGAAATAAATGAGAGCTTCAAACAGAAGGGGGCAGTCCATAGTATCAAAGGCTACAGAGAACATTACGATGGTATAAACATTGGCTTTAGCAATGAGGAGATCATTAGCAAGTTTTCAAAAAAAGCATTTTGGAATGACTGGATCAAAGATCAGGGAGACAGGATGTCAGGGACTCAGAAAAAGTAAAAGAAGGGAAAGGGTTTGTGGCAACTGGTCCAGACAACTGCCTTCTAGTTAGTGGTCATGCATTGGGTGCAGGGGGGAACGCAAGAGTGCACATTTTACAGCAAGAAGCTTAAGAGGAGACCTAGGGTGTTGAGTTGCATGCTAGTCCTTTGTATCACTCCAGGTAAGAACTGCATTTACTTATAAAAATGAAAAAAATAAAAACAAAGCTTACCGTGTCCGAGAAAGAGTAGTTTCAAGTGGATGCGGCTTTTGTTCTGCTCTGAACTAAAAAGACAGTTTCCCCCCTTTTAAAAAAGAAATTAATCGCTCTTTCTTTCTTTAGCAAGAATATGAAAATTTGATTTCTTCCTTTCTCATCCTAAGATGTACTTTTAAGGACCTCCATTTATAGGGGCGATGGGGGAAAAGAAACCTCAGAAATGAGGGGAAAAAGGCATTTCCCTCAGTCTTCCTGTTCAACTCCTCCGACATTAGCTAACTTTAACAAAACCAATAGCAGGCTGCACTTTACTACCTTAAAAATATCACCTCTTACAAATTTGGCAAGGAGATGACAGGGTTTTTTTGAAGTGGCTGAATTTTTTCCCTCTCTTTTGTAACCCATTTAACAACTAGTTCACATGAATCACAAGGCCAGGTTACTAGAAGCTTGAGATATTTCCAAGAAAACAGTAGGGGGGAAATATTAGCATCTATAGGAAGAAAAGTTAAAAACAAACAAACAAACAAACAAACAAAACCACACCAGGTATCTGAGAAGAGGTAGTAATTGGATTCAAGCAAATCTAAGTCTGAATTTCTGCCTCATCACTTACTTACTGTGCCAGAGGTTATTAACTGCTCTAAGTGCTCATTGTCAGCTTCTGTTTAGTGAGAGATTATCCTCAGTTCTGGCAGGACACATGGCTGCCCAGCCACAGACTACATTTCTTAGCCTCCCCTGCAGCGAGGGATGGCCGTGCGTCTAAGTTCAGGTCAGTGGAGTGTGAGCAAGAAGGATTTTCTCAAGTTCTGGGTCATCTTCTTCAGGACAAAGCTAGCTGCCCGAAATATCCTTTCTCCTTCCTGTATGCTGGAACACAGGTATAAGGTGGTGACTGAGCTTTCACCATGCGGGAGAGGGTCATAGTTGTATAAGGGAACCTGGGTCTCAAAATGATCTCATGGAGTATTGCTGCTCTGACAGTCTGGAAGGCTCACACTGGGGCTTAAGAAATAAACATTAACTTAATTAATTAAGCCATTATACTTTCTGGTCTCTTTATTACAGAAGCTCAGACTATAACCTCAAAAATTCATTTGTTAAGAGTCCTTGGTGTTTATCCTCTCCAGATCTCAGTTTCTTCTTCTATAAACTGGGGATAATGCCTACGTCACATCTGTTGTGAAGATTACATGAGAAAATGCAAGGTGACCGGGGCGTGGGGGGAGGGGGGGACGCCCAGAGCCTGCCAGATGACTGGTATATGATAAATATTTGGGGTATTCCCTTCGATCATGGAGGAACATGGGCTTCATATACCTTTCCAATGAATATAGAAAATAGGGGCGCCTCAGTGGCTCAGTCCGTTAAGTGTCTGCCTTCTGCTCAGGTCGTAATCCCAGGGTCCTGGGATCAAGCCCGGAGACGGGCTCCCTGCTCAGTGGGGAGCCTGCTTCTCACTCTCCTCCCCGCTCATGCTCTCTCTTGCTATCTCTGTCACTATCTCTGTCTCTCTCTCTCAAATAAATAAATAAAATCTTTAAAAAAAAAGAATATAGAAAATAAAGAGACTGAGTGCCGAGTAGCTGAATAATATGATTTGCACTGTATAGGAGACACCGAGAACCCCACCATAAGTTGGAAATGTCTAAGCCAAAAATACATTTAATACACCCCACCTACCAAACACCATAGCTTAGCCTAGCCTACCTTCAGTGCGCTCAGAACACTTACAATAGTAAAATCATCTAACACAAAACTTATTTTATAATAAAGTGTTGCATATCTCATGTAACTTACTGAATACTATACTGAAAGTGAAAGACAGAATGGTCCTATGGGTAAGCAGGCTTGTGCACTCCCCGGATCCCGTGGCCGAGCGGGAGCCGCGGCTCGCTGTGCCTGCCCAGCATCACGAGAGAGAGTACCACATATCACTACCCTGGGAAAAGATCAAAATTCAAAATTTGAGGTATGGTTTCTGCTGAGTATGTATCACTCTTGCAGCATCATAAAGTCAAAAAATCATAAGTCAAACCATCCCAAGTCGGGGGCTGTCTGTTATAAAAAGCAGTCACACGTTTCCATCAGATTCTAAGTTTCTTGAGGGCCGGTTCTGAGCCTCGTTTCCCACTGTATCCCAAGTGCACACACAAAGTAAGCTAAATATTTGTCAAGTGAGGAGAACATTGATATAAAATGTGAGTTAGCTCTTTTTATCTCCATCACTTCCTCCCCTCCCTGTGACCCCACTCAAGGAAAGAGGAAGCTGACGTACAGAGAGAAGCAACTTGTCTGAGTTGACACAGTTTGTAAGTAGCAGACTCGAGATTTGAACCAAATCCAGGCCCTACTGGACCCAAGTTTTGAGGACTTTTCACCCTGAACCTAGATAGATACTCTTGACAGCAGACTTGGAGGCAAGTAAGATATTTGTGCACCAAGGGATGGAGCAAAACAACCTGAGGGAAATAGGGGAAGTTAGAGGGAATTTTTTTATATTTTAAAATTTGGCTAGGTTCCGCACAACCCAACAGCTGTGGTAATCCTTCCCCCTTCTTGCTTCACAGAGGGTGTCCACTGATCTAAAGTGCCCTTCCCATTTTACTTCAACAACCTATGCTGTAGGGTGTGGCTAGAACTTTTGGATCCCTGTGGGAGAAAATGGTTTAAATAAATTTCTTTAAAGACCCTTTGTTAAATGGCCAGACTGACAGATCTTTGGCCTTTAGCCCCGGTGGTATTTACCCTAGAGAGGAGATAAAGAGAGAAGCCACCCACCGGGCTAACGTGTTCTAACTCTAGCTGGTTTGCAGTGCCCTTCACGGTTTCATTATAACTATCCTAGTAACACGAGTCCCTGATCCTCAGCAAGATAAGTCACTGCTCTTCAGCAAGGGGACAAGCACAACTAGTTTTCCTGTACAGAGGAGTTGATTGATTACTATTATGAATTACGAATTAGAGGCATATTGTTTTTGACAACTATCTGATAAGAAAGGTATTGGCCAACTAGGTTTTAGTTGGATGCTTTTGCAGAGATGTTGGTATATTAAAAAATCAGGTGAGGAAGAGAAATTCCTGAAAAAAAAGGGGCCCTATGATAGCCCTTGTTCTCTGTTTAGATTCAGAAATGCTTCCTCCATGGTATCCCTGGACTACTGGCTGACTTGCAAAACAGAAACTTAGAATTGGTCATCTGTCCGTATTTCTTCTCAGGACCCACTCACTCAGAGTAAAATAAATTAATATTTATTTGCATTAAATATTGTGTGTGTGAATGTGTGGGTATGCAGGTGTGTGTTCCCAGGTTTAGAAAGTTCCTACAAGTATTATCTGCAAATATTGGATTTGGCCTCAGATATCTATGATGACATTACTTAATAGTTTTAATTAATACTTTTTTTTCTCTCTGTCTTCATTCTTTGATTTTAACCCCTTCCTTCTCTTCCTACTTATTCCTTTTTTCCTCTAACCTGAATCCTAAAGGTGGATATTGTTCAGGGTGAGCATTTGAAAACCATGTCAGTTCCTTTCCAATTCTGCCCTGAGATGTGAGGAAGAAGATGCTTTTTTTTTTTTTTAAGATTTTATTTACTTATTTGAGAGAGAGATCGTGAACACAAGCAGCAGGGAGAGGCAGAGGGAGAGGGAAAAGCAGACCTCCTGCTGAGCAGGGAGCCCAACTCGGGGCTTGATCCCAGGAACCTGAGATCATGACCTGAGCCAAAGGCGATACTTAACCGACTGAGCCACCCAGGCGCCCCAAAAGATGCTCTTAAGGTTTTGTCATCCAGGGTCTAAACTTTGTGGACACGCTTTGTGAGAAGCCCGTAGCCACAGAGGACAGTAGTAGAAAATGTCTTCAATCCAGATGCATTCCTAGGGCCATGATTTCATCTATACATGGATGCTTTGTACTCAGACAGAAATCAAGGCCACAGGGCGCCTGGGTGGCACAGTAGGCTTACTAATCCACACATAGAAAGGTAAGGAGTAGTCTGGAAAGCCATTCAAAAGTATAACATAATAAATTTATGATTGTTTAAGAACACTATACCTTACAGAAATTACTAGACGAAAAACTTATTACTTGTTTAAAAAAAAAATCCACTATAAAATTACGTTGCTTAGCAGACCTCTCATTTCTGGAATCCAAGAAATACGGAATAACCCCTTCTTGCCTATAGAGTTCTTCCTCTGGTGTCAACAGCAGATCTACAACCCGCACGCGGCTGTCCTGCCCCTCTGGCACGGCAGCCCGGGACAGCCTCACTGGGGAAAGTGGCTAGACGAAGGAGGGACATGGGACGTCTGCTTTCAAGAACGAGCCGGCCCCACTTTGCAGTAAACGGTGTGGCATCCATGGCCTCACTCTCAGGTCAAACGAGAGACACTTTCTGGTATGTTCGGAGATTTTTTTTTTTTTTCCCACATCTATATACCAGAGTGGCTTGGTTTTATTTTGTTTTTGCCTCTGTTGCTGGAGCAAGTGCTATGAGAGGTCCTAGCACAGTGTTCTGTATTCTCACATCAAAAAATAAGTAAATAAAAGGGGATCTCATGCTCAAATACAGTTAAGACAAGCTTCATTAAAGATAAGCAGGATTTGTTTCAGGAGGGCTTCTGAGAGGCTTTGTGAATCCCAAAGAGGGTGTGGAGCATTTCCCCAGTGTATTTGGTAACCAAACTCTATTTCCTCCTCCTCTTCCTCCTTCTTCTTTTTAAAATTTTTTCTTTTAACTAGGTCATGTCAAAGGACTAGAATACTAAACTAAGAGACTTCCTTAGAGGCTCAATATGGCATTAACTCAACAAACGTTTATGAAACCAGTCACGCAGCAATACTTAATAAGCACCTATTATGCACCAGGAACTGTCCTAGCTTTTGGGTCCATGGGGGTGAAAGAGACAAAGTCCTTGGCCTCCGTGAGCTCACATTTACTGAAGAAAGATGGGCAACAAACCAGTAAACAAATAGGAAAACCTCATAAATGCAGGGGAGAAATAAAAGAGCTTAATGTGACCCATGTGAGCTGAGAGCTGAATGAGGAGGACGGAGGCTGGTGGAGACTGGAAGGAGCCTTCCCGGGAAGGAAAAACAGCAAATGCCAAGGCCTTGACATGGCACCCATTTGGCTGGTGTTCAGAGAAGGGAAAGAAGCCTGGGGTGGCTGGAGCAGTTCCAACAACGGGAGAGCAAGGGGGATGAAGGCAGCACCAGCAGGGCCAGGCGAAGGAGCACCCAGAGGCTTTTGTTTGGGGTTTGTTTTTACTTTTTTTTTTGAGGTACTTTCAAAGTTACAAAGAAAAACGCAAGAGTATACAAAGAACTCCCATATACCTTCCACCCAGGTTCCCCTACAAATCCATAGTACAATCATCTAAATTAGGGAATTAATAATGTATAAGCCTATCACCCAAGAGATACCTAACTATGCTAATAATATCCTTTATCGCAAGTTTCTTTTTCTTTTGGTACAGGACCCAATCTAGAATCATGGGTTGCATTTAATTATCATATCTCTTTAATCTACTTCAATCTGGAATAGTTCCTTAGGCTTTCTTATATTTTGAGACTGAGACATTTTTCAAGGTGGCCGGCCAATTATTTTGGAGAATGACCCTCAGTGTGGGTTTCTCTGATGTTTCCTCATGATTATTCAGGTTATACTTTTTGGGTAGGAATTTTACAGAAATTATTCTGTATTCTTCTCAGTCTGACATATCAGAAGGCACATAATATTAATTTCTCTGATTTTGAGTGGTGTTAATTTTGATTAAGATGGTGTCTATCAGATCTCTACAATAAGGTGATTACTTTTTAACCTTTAAAATAAATTATTTTGTGGGGGAAAAAGCTTGGAGACTATGTAAATATCCCATTTTTCAATAAACTCTCACACCTGGCTTTAGTGTTTATCGATGCTTCCTATCTGAACTCATTATTGTGATGGTTGCCAAGCATTTCGGGAGAGACAAAGAGCCAAACAGAAGAAGCTCTACCCTTTCTATGATGCGGTCTCAGAAGTCACACAGCATCACTTTCTCTGTCCTCCACTGATCAGGGATAGATGGATGGATGGATAGATAGATAGATAGATAGATAGATAGATAGATAGATAGATAGAAAGATAGATGATAGATTGATACTATGACTTCTCTAATGTCTCCAATTCCATTCCAAAACACAGGACTTATTCTAGCCTTCCCCCTTTCCATATTTGTACCGTATTTACTTAGTTGCCCATTCCCCTTTTATGTAACCAGTCTTTTAACCCCACCACTGCTTTCTCAACCTTGGAATGCTACCTCCCCAATATGCCCACAGCCACTTCCTCAGCTCTGACTGTTTCCTTGGTCCCAGCTCTTCAGGACCTGCCATCCATAGTTACCTCAAAGGAAGGAAAAAGAAGAAAACTAATGACTTTTCTTAAAGAAAAAATAAAGGAAAAGAAGGGAACAAAAGAGGAATGGAAAGAAAGACAGTAAAAGGCTTTTTACCCTTTAAAAAAAATAACCTTTAAAACATGCAGAAAATTAGAATAGTATACTGACCCCTCCCTAGCATTTATCCCTAGCATAGATAATTCTCAGCTCCTGACCAGCCTTGTTTGGTCAATACCCCTACCTACTCACCCTCTCTATATGTTGTTATTTTGAAATAATCCCAGAAATTATATCATTTCATCTATAAAGATTTCTATATGCACATCAAAAAAATTACAATACTATTATTATCACACTTTAAAAATTCACAGTTGTTTCTTAATAGTATCAAACATCTTGAGAGTGTTCGAATTTCTCAGTTGTGGAGAGTTTTAAGCAGGGAAGGAACATATTCAGATAGAGATTTTCAAAGGATCCCTTTGGCCACGGAAAGGAGACTGGGCTGTAGAGAAGATCAATTAGAAGTTTTCTGATTGCTTTAGCCATAGGTAATGGTTACTTGGATCGAGGCATATCGTGGAAGATAAGAAGAAGGGGTCAGATGCTTGATGTATTTTGGAGATAGAGTGAACCAGACTTATTGAATAGATTGCATACAGATATGAGAAAAAAAAGAGGAATGAAGAATGACTCCTAAGCTTTTGGCCTGAGCAAGCCGTTATACTGTATTATCTAGTGCTGTGTAACAAGGTACTTCCAAACGTAATCATTCATTGTCTCTTGCAGTTTCTGTGAGTTGGGAATCCAGACAAGTCCCAGCAGAGATGGCTTGTTTCTGTTCCATGTATGGGACCTCAGCTGGAAGGCTCAAAGGCTAGAGGCTGAAACCATCTAAAGGTCTGTTCAACTTACATGTGTAATGGTTAATGATGGCTAGCAGCTTAGGCCTTACGTGGGCCTATCAGCTGGAGTATGTACACATGACCTCTCTGTGTGGTCTGAGCTGTTTCCCAGCATGGTGTTTAGCTTCAAAAAGTGAGCATTTCGAGAGAGATAAAGAGCAAAGCGGAAGAAACTCTACCCTTTCTATGACCCGGTCTCAGAAGTCACACAGCATCACTTCCTCTGTCCTCCACTGATCAGGGAAGTCACAAACCCTGCCCAGATCCAAGGAGAGAGATCACAGAACCCACCTTCAATGAGCAGTGTCAGTCATATTGTAAGAAGAGCATGGGAAATGGGATAAGTATTTTGGTGCCCCTATCTTTATTAAATACAATCTGCCATAGGTACGATTCAATAAATGGAGACAGCTTGGGTAATGGTGTTTTGGTAGTATTAATAAGTCTGTTTTCCCCAAGCAGGAATGTAGAATAGACAGGTGGACAGAAGGATCTGGAAACACCCAACGGATCTCCAGTTTAGAGAGATAGAGTTAGATGATATTTTTAAGTCATGACACTGAATGAAATAACCACAGAAAAGGAGGGAGTTAGAATAGAGCGTTAGAGGGCTGGTAGAGAGGAGTGGCCGGTGAATGTGGAAGGGTCAGATGAGTGAGATGTCCTGAGAAGCTCCGAGAAGAGTTTCAAGAAGGAAGGAATAGAATCACCTTTTAAGAAGCACCTTCTATGTAGGATTTAAATATTAGAAAAAGAAAACTTCAATGCTTCATATATAGAGTGAGCTATTCATACAGAGTCCCTCTCTTCAAAAGAACATATGGAGAATTAAAATATAGCTAAATAATTAAGCATTAACAGTGAAGTGTATTAAATGCTTGTATGGGAAAATACTGGATACTCTGCAAGTAGGAATAAGAGGCATTCAATATAGACTGGGGAGAATCAAGGAAGTCTTCCAGGAGGAGGTAAAATTTAAGTGGAGACCTGATGGATAAGCGAAAGCCAGTTCAAGACAGGGAGAAATGGTCCAAGTAGGGAGAAGAGCATGTGCAAAGTCTTGGAAGTATAACAGCAAATAAAACCTTCAAATAACTGAAGGTGCTGGAGGTACTAAAGATGCTGAAAAGGTGAAATCATGAAATCATGAAGTCCGCCACTATCAATGGGAAGTCTGTGGGGGAATTTGAAACAAAGGATTCCATCAGTTTTCACTTCCAGAGGATCATTTCTGACCACAAGAGGGAGAATGAATCGGAAAGAATAAGAAAACTAGTAAGGAGGCTTCAGCAGTACTCCAGGTGAGAAATAGCCCTAGCAACTCTGATACTTCGTACCACCAAAGTATTCAATTTTCTGATCTTACCACTCTTGTTCAGTTATGTCCTCACTGTTTCACCTCTTGGGTCCTGTAATTGTTAAAAGCATTCCCTTGCATACACCATCAGCTCCCTCCTCTTTCCCCTTGTCCAGCTTACCTTGCAAAACCCAATCCAAGTTATATCCAGCTGTCTACCGATTTGATCCGAGGACCTGAGTAGCAGAATGTATCTGGAAAAAACATATGAGCGTGCTAATAGGTTTCACTTTAAATCCATGACCTCATGTGGGTCTTTGGTGTGATCCTGTGCTCTTTCCCTAGTCCATTTCCTTTCCAGCTGTCTTTGATAACTATTCCAAACCTCTTTGCTTAAAATCCTTCTACATTCTCATTTCCTGCCAATGACCTTTGTTTTCTATTTCGCTGAGAAGATCGAAATGATCAAAAGACAGTTTCCAGACCTTGAGGACATTATATTAAATGAAATAAGCTACTCACAAAAAGACAATACTGTGTGATTCCATGTATATGAGATATCTAAAGTAGTCAAACCCATAGAAACAGAAAATAGATTGAATGGTGGTTGCCAGAGGCTAGGGGAGGGAAAAATGGAAGTTGTTCGATGAATATAGAGTTTCAGTTTTGCAAGATGAAAAAGTTTTAGAAAGCTATTGCACAACAATGCGAGTATATGTACACTACTGAACTGTACACTTAGAAATGGTTAAGATGGTAAATTTTATGTTATGCATTTTTTAGCACAATTAAAACAACAACAAAAATACAGCTTTCAGTCTACAACCTGGTTGACTCTCAGCTAGGAGCACTGTGCCCACCCCAGGTCTCCTGCCCCTGCTACTGCCTCCCCACCTGGCCAGATGGTCCCCCACCCCAAGCAGAAGTGTCAGTGGAAACAAACCAGGGATGTCTGCGCAGAGTTACTCTCCTAATAAAACCCCGAGGCAGAAAGGTAAACATGTCTAGCTTAAAGAGTCTCAGAGCTCTTAAAGACTGCCGCCCAGAACTGCAGCAGAAGTTGCCAAGTGAGACCCTCACTGGGAAGAAGCTGATGGGATTCCTGAAAAAGTTTGTGGAAGATACAGAGTGAAATGCCCCCAAAGGAGGACTGGCCCACTTTGGCATATTGAACGATGAAGATCGGCATCACTACCCAGAATCTATGCCAGGAGACTAAGTGAGCAGAGGAAAGGTGACATGCATACTGCCCAGGCTGGATGGAAACCGACGAGGTAGGACCCAACGCCACAAAGTGTTTGGGAGAAAAATTTAATGTTCAGCAGGACTCGCAGCTCCATTCTTGGGCACCATTTACTTCCCTGTCCTGACTCAACCAAAAGGACATTTAACACTTGTCAAAAACATCACTGTAGAACACTCACTTTAGGTTGCCTGCTAATTCTATAAAGTCATTTGTGATTCCTCCATGCTCATCTATAGGGGGAAAAAAGTGTAATTGCTGAAAATAATGAATAAAAATCAACACCTAAATAAGTGGTTCTTTATAAATACCCATTTATGCAGGTTGTTTGCCTGCTGAAACAGCTCCATCTCAGAAATATAATATACCTTTCAAAAGTTACATGCAGGGGCGCCTGGGTGACTCAGTTGATTAAACGGCTCAGGTCATGATCCCTGGAACCTGGGATGGAGCCCTATGTCGGGCTTCCTGCTCAGCGGGGAGCCCGCTTCTCCCTCTCCCTCTGCCTGCCACTCCCGCCTGCTTGTCCTCTCTCTCTGTCAAATAAATAAATAAAATCTTTAAAAAAAAAAAAGTTACATCTAAAGAAGGGACAGTATAACCCAGGTGTTGGTAAACTTTTTCTGTAAAGTGTCAAATAGTAAATATTTTCAGATTTGTGGACAGGCCATACACTCTCAGTAAATGAAACAGATGGTGACAAAAAGGCTGAGATAATTCTGTGACTTGACTATAGTCATAAAAACATGTTCCTGTTGATTATAAAAATATCTCGCAATGTTCTAGAAAAGTGATTTTATTTCACTTTCTCACATAGATTATTTGTGAATTAAATACTAGTGAAATTGAAGGACTACAAATCACATGTCATTGGCAATCATTCCTTGCTGGGTGATTTGTCCAGTTCCCTAAACTACTCCCTAGTTGTTACAGAAAGTTATTGCTAATCTCTTTGTTAAGTGGGAGACCATTGGATTGTTTTCTCTTCATAATTCATCTTGCCTTGTGAAGTATTATATATCTTAAAAATGCAATTAAACTCTAAATAACTTTGAGATTGTGTTATAGAAATCCATTCTGCTCCTGTCCCTCACCCTTACCTCCCACAGCAATGACAGATTAGTATTGAACTGGGCATATGGACATTCTGGGGTATTTGATATTTTCCATCGTGTAGAGCAATTAAAGTCGAGCTATTGACAAAACTGACACCTCCACTTAATTTCATAAACCAACCAACAAACCAAGTAGGAAAATCTCTTTTTTTCCTCACTTTCCCATTCCTTTTTGTTTGTTTGTTTTTAAATGTTTATTAAACTAGAGTTGACACCTAATGTTACACTAGTTTCAGATATACAACACAGTCATGCAACAACTCTGTGTTATACGATGCTCACCACAAGTGTAGCGACCATCTCTCACCATACAACACTATGACAACGCCATTGACTACATTCCCTATGCTGTACCTTTTATCCCTGTGACTTATCATTCCGTATAACTGGAAGCTTGTATCTCCCTCTTCCCTTCACCCATTTTGTCTTTCCCTCCACCCCTCCCCTCTGGCAACCATCAGTTAGTTTGTTCTCTGTATTTGTGGGTCTGTTTCTGATTTTTATGTTTGTTTTTTAGATTCCACATAAAAGTAAAATCATATGGTATTTGTCTTTCTTTAATGTATTTCACTTAGCATAATACCCCCTAGTTCCATCCATGTTGTCAGAAATGGCAAGATCCTATCCTTTTTATGGCTGAGTAACATTCCATTATATTTATAATATATACATCTTCTTTATCCATTCATCTATTGATGAGTACTTGAGTTGCTTCCGTATCTTGGCTCTTGTAAATAATGCTACAATAAATACAGGGCTGTATATATCTTTTTGAATGGGTGTTTTTGTTTTTTTGGGTAAATATCCAATAGTGGAATTTCTGGGCCACATGGTATTTCTATTCTTAATTTTTGAGGAACTTCCACACTGTTTTCCACAGTGGCCATACCAATTTACATTCCCACCAACGGTGCATGAGGGTTCCTATTTCTCTACATCCTCTCCAATACTTGTTATTTCTTGTCTTTTTGATACTAGCCATTCTTACAGGTGTAAGGTTTTAATTTGCATTTCCCTGATGATTAGTGATGTTGAACATCTTTTCATGTGTCTCTTTGCCATCTCTATGTCTTTGGGAAAATGTCTATTCAGGTCCTCTGCCCATTTTTTTTTTTTTTTTGAAAGATTTTATTTATTTGCTTGAGAAAGAGAGCATGAGCAGGGGGAGGGGGGAAGGGACAGAGGGAGAGAGAGAAGCAGGCTCCCCGCCGAGCCAGGAGCCCAACATGGGGCTCCATCCCAGGACCCCAGGATCATGACCTGAGCCAAAAGCAGACATTTAACTGACTGAGCCACCCAGGTGCTCCTGCCCATTTTTTGATCAGACTATTTGGGTTTTTTGGTGTTGAGTTGTATAGTTCTTTATATATTTTCGATGTTAACCCCTTATATATATCATTTGCAAATATCTTCTCATTCAGTAGGTTGCCTTTCCGTTTTGTTGATGGTTTCCTTCACTGTACAAAACCCTGCTTTTTAATGTAGTCCCAATAGTTCATTTTTACTTTTATTTCCCTTGCCTGAGGAAACGTGTCTACAAAAATGTTGTGAAGGCTGATGTCAAAGAAATTACTGCATGTGTTTTCTTCTAGGAGTTTTATGGTTTCAAGTCTCACATTTAGGTCTTTAATCCACTTTGAGTTTACTTTTGTTTATGATAAAAGAAAGTGATCCAGTTTCATACTTTTACATATACCTGTCCAGTTTTCCCAGCCACATTTATTGAAGAGACTGTCTTTTCCCTGTTGTATACTCTTGCCTCCTTTGTCATAGGTTAATTGATCATATAAGCATGGGTTTATTTCTGGGTTTTCTCTTCTGTTCTATTAATCTACATGTCTATTTTTGTGCCAGTACCCTATAATTTTGATTATTATAGCTTCGTAGTATACCTTGAAATCTGGGATTGTGATACTTCCGGCTTTGTTCTTTTTCAAGATTGCTTTAGCGATTCAGGATCTTTCCTGATTCCATACAAATTTTAGCATGATTTGTTGTAGTTCTTTGAATAATAATGTTGGTATTTTGATAGGAATTGCATTGAATCTGTAGATTGCTTTGGCTACTCTGGACATTTTAACAATATTAATTCTTCCAATCCATGAGCATAGAATATCTTTCTATGTGTTTATGTTGTCTTCTATTTCTTTCATCAGTGTTTTACACTTTTCAGAGTACAGGTCTTTCACCTACTTCGTTAAGTTTGTTCCTAGGTATTTTGTTATTTTTGGCAAATTGTAGATGGAACTGTTTTCTTGATTTCTCTTCATTATTAGTGCAACAGATTTCTGTATATTAATATTGTATCCTGCAAGTTTACTGAACTCATTTATTACTTCTCATAGTTTTTTTCATGGAGTCTTTAGGGTTTTCTATGTATACTATTATGTCATCTGCAAATAGTGACAGTTTTGTCTCTCCCTTACCAATCTGGATACCTTTTATTTCTTTTTCTTATCTGATTGCTGTGGCTAGGACTTCCATTACTGTCTTGAATAAAAGTGGCAAGAGTGGACATCCTTGTGTTGTTCCTGATCTTAGAGGAAAAGCTCTCAGTTTTTCACCACTGAATATGATGTTAGTTATGGGTTTTTCATGTATGGCCTTTATTATGTTCAGGTATGTTCCCTCTAAACCCACTTTGTTGAGAGTTTTTATCATGAATGGCTATTGAATTATATCAAATGCTTTTTCTGCATCTATTGAGATGATCATATGATTTTATCCTTCATTTTGTTGATGGGGTTATCATGTTGATTGATTTGCAACTATTGAATCATCCTTGCATCCTGGAATAAATCCCACTTGATCATGGTGAATGATCCTTTTAATGTATTGTTGAATTTGGTTTGCTAATATTTTTTTTTTAAGATTTTATTTATTTATTTGACACAGAGAGAGAGAGAGAGCGCAAGCAGCGGCAGTGGCAGGCAGAGGCAGAGGGAGATGCAGACTCCCCGCAGAGCAGGGGGAGCCTGATGAGGGACTCGATCCCAGGACCCTGGGATCATGACCTGAGCCGAAGGCAGTTGCTTAACCAACTGAGCCACCCAGGTGCCCTGGTTTGCTAATATTTTGTTGAGGATTTTGCATCTATGTTCATCAGGGATATTGGCCTATAGTTTTCTTTTTTTGTAGCGTTTTTGTCTGGTCTTGTTATGAGAGTCATGCTGGCCTTGTAGAATGAATTTGGAACGTTTCCTTCCTCTTATTTTTTGGAATAGATTTTGGAGGGTATATATTAAATCTTCTTTAAATGTTTGGTGGAGGGACGCCTGGGTGGCTCAGTCAGTTAAACATCTGACTCTTGATTTCAGCTCAGGTCTTATCTCAGGGTCGTGAGATTGAGCCCCAGATCAGGTTCCCTACTAAGTGGGGAGTCTGCGTGAGATTTTCTCCCTCTGACCCTCCCCCATCTCTAAAATAAATAAAACTTTAAAAAAAAAAATGTTTGGTAGAATGCAATTGTGAATCCATTCTGGTCCTGGACTTTTGTGTTTTAGGAGTTTTGGATCACCAATTCAATTTTGTTACTAGTTAGTAATTGCGCTCTTCAGATTTTCTATTTCTTTCTGATTCACTTTCAGAATATTGTATCTTGCTAGGAATGTATCCATTTCTTGTAGGTTGTCCAATTTGTTGACATATAATTTTCCATAGTATTTTCTTATAATTCTTTGTATTTCTGTGGTATTGGTAGTTACTTCTCTTTCCTTTCTGATTTTATTTATTTGTGTCCTTTCTCTTTCTTTTTTGATGAGTTTGGTAAAGGTTTATCAGTTTTGTTGATTTTTTTCAAAGAATAAGCTCTTGGTTTCATTGATCTTTTCTTGTTTTTTTTTAATTTCTATTTCATTTATTTCTGCTCTGATCTTTATTATTTCCTTCCTTCAGCTAATCTTGGGCTTTTTTCTTTTTCTAGTTCCCTTAGGTGTCAGGTTAGATTAATTATTTGAAGTTTTTCTTGTTTCTTGAGGTCTGTATCACTAAAAATTTCCCTCTTAAAACTGCTTTTGCTGCATCCCAAAGGTTTTGGACCATTGTGTTTCATTTTCATTTGTCTTCATGTACTTTTTTATTTCCTCGTTGATCAATTGGCTGTTTAGTAGCATGTTTGCCTCCATGTGTTTGTGTTCTTTTCCAACTTTCTTGTAATCACAATTTCTAGTTTCATACCATTGTGGTCAGAAAAGATGTGTGATATTATTTCAATCTGCTTAAATTTACTGAGACTTGTTTTGTGACTTAACATGTGATCTATCCTGGAGGATGTTCAATGTGCCCTTGAAAAGAATGTGTATCCTGCTGTTTTTAAATGGAATGTTTCTGTATACATCTGTTATCCGGTCTTATGTGGTGTTCAAAGCCACTGTTTTCTTATTGAATTTCTGCCTGGATGATGTATTGATTGATGTAAGTGTGATGTTAAATTCCCCTACTATTATTGTATTACTGTCAATTTTTTGCTTAATGTCTGTTAATATTTACTTTATGTATTTAGATGCTCCCATATTGGGTACATAGTTATTTATAATTGTTATATTCTCTTGTTGGATTGACCCCTGTATCATTACGTAATACCAAGGGCACTTTTTTAAGATTCCAAATTGATAAGGCATTTTCATGGAGTGGGGGGGAGCAAACAGCTTTTGGGGACCTGCATTTGAATCCTAGTCTTGCTTGTGTATGTGCTCTTTGTTCTTGAGACTTGCGCTCTTACCTAAAGGGGAATAACGTCAAATGACACAACCAACAATTTAGTAGCGTTTGATGTCCTTTATTCAAGGGAAAACAATTCATGGATTGGGAGAGTACAGTGCCTTACAAATACTCTTACCAAAGGATTTTGGGCAAGAGTGAGTTTTACAGAACATTAGAAGTGGTAATGCATAAACAGATTAGGAATGGCTTAAGTTGCATATCTGACCTTATTCAGAAAGATGAAGGAACAAGAAAATAAATTAGAGCCCAAAGTTTGCTTGGCATTTGGGGATTGGCTGAGTAGACATACAGTTGACCCTTGAAAGACACAGGTTTAAACTACGTGTGTCCACTTACATGTGGATTATTTGGATAAACACAGTACAGTACTGTAAAATGTATTTTCTCTTTCTTATGATTTTCTTTTATCTAGCTTACTTTATTGTAAGACCATAGTATGTAATACATATAACATATAAAATATGTGTTAATCAATTGTTTGTGTTATTGGTAAGGCTTCCAGTCAATAGTAAGCTATTAGTAGCTAAGTTATTGAGGAGCCAAAAGTTATGCATGGATTTTCAACAGTGCAGGGAGGGGGAATTGGCACCCCTCACCCCCTTGTTGTTCAAGGGTCAACTATACTGTGTTTCTGGTCAAGGAGAGCCAGAAGTTTGGTTTGCTGCCAGAAGTTTGGCAGCCCAGGCAGGGATGGCTTCATTTTAGAAATTTATCTCAACAACAGCAAAGTGTTGGGACACCTGGGTGGCTCAGTCAGTTAAGTGTCTGCCTTCGGCTCAGGTCATGATCCCGGGGTCCTGGGATCCAGTCCTGCATCAGACTCCTTGCTCAGCAGGGAGCCTGCCTCTCCCTCTGCTGCTTCTCCCCCTGCTTGTGCTCTCTCTCTCTCTGACAAATAAATAAATAAAATCCTTAAAAAAAAACCAAAACAAAACACAATAGCAAAGTGTTTAGAGACACAGACTCTGGAGTCAAACTGTCCAGGTTTGAACCCTGACCCAATGGAAAGATCTGGTGTTTGCCATGTAGATTAGTGATCAAATTTAACACCAATAATGGTAGGACAGTCTGTCAGTGGATACCTCTTACTATAATGCCACATGAAGAACATAGCATCTTCTATGACAGATTGTTGCCAAAAATGTTTAACTCGAAACTAATTAAACCTCTGACTTATATCCAGTTAACAGGAAATACTAGACTTTGAAAAATAGTATTAGGGAGAAAAAATCATCCACAGCTCTTCTGTTCTCTTGAAAAAGTCAAAGTCAGGGGTGTCAGTCGGTTAAATGTCTGCCTTTGGCTCAGGTCATGATCTCAGGGTCCTGGGATCGAGCCCCACATTGGGCTCCTTGCTCAGCTGGGAGTCTGCTTCTCTGTCTCTCCCTCTGCCCTTCCCCATTGCTTGTGCTCTCTCTCTCTCTCTGTCTCAAATAAATAAATAAAATCTCTTAAAAAAAAAGAAGAAAAGAAAAAGTCAGTCAAAGTCATAGGGAAAAAAGTCAGGTAATATAACCAATCACAGTATGTGAAATGTGATTGCATGCTTGCATGAAAAACCCAACCATTAAAGACTCTTAGACTTGAATATGGAATGGGTTGATATGAGGGAAATATGGTTAAATCTCGTCTATGTGAATATGTTATTTATGTAGGGATGACATGTCATGAGGTCTGCAACATTAACAGGGTTCAATGAAATATACACAGAGAGACAAACAGATAAATCAAACATAGCAAAATGTTCACAACTGTTGAAGCTTGGATGGATGTATAGGTGTCTGTTACATTATTCTTTCAACTTTTCTGTATGTTTAAAAGCTTTCAAAAGAAACGTTTTGGGGGAAAAAAAGACAGCTTCCACAGCTCCTACCAATACATTCACCTATACGCCTGCATCTGTATCCAAATATTATATTTTCACTATGGTTTTCATGATAGATTTTTATCCTGCTTTTTATAGCCATTATCTTCAGTTTATAGGAGCTCATCACTTTCACCTACCCAAGGACATCTCAACAGCAGTTTTCCCTCTCTCTCCCACATACCCTCTGTTGGCTCCACATACCCTTCTATCTACTAGTGCATTTATCCACTACCCTTTACACTACCCTCAGTTCAATTCAATAAATATTGAGTACCTACTATATGCTGGGGATATGGTAATGAACAAAAGACAAAAGCACTGCTTTTGTGGAGCTTATCCTTTGGTTGATGAAGACAGATAATACAGAGAGTAAGTAAACAAATGATGTAGTATGTAAGAGGGAGTTAGGTAATAAGGAGAAAATAAAGCAAAGTAAGAAGGAAGCGGAGTATATGTATAAAGGTGTCCAGAGTTGCTGACAACCTATATGGAAGCTTGTACAGACAGAACGAACCTTGCACCAAACCATGAGGCTTGGCAGGCAGAGCCTGAGTTAGATATCAGGCCTCGTTTTACTCCCTGTGCCCAAGCACCTCTGTAAACATCTTGTACAATCATATGGGGTACCTCTGGAGATTTTGCTGCTGGACATCTCCACATGGATGTCTAATCTCAAATTTGAACTTTTGGGTCCAAAACCAAACCCCACCACCCCCTTCCTCTCCTGGAGTCTTACACACTTCAAAAATAGCAACTCAATTTCCCAGATTTCTCAGGTCAAAATATCGGAGTTCTCCTTGACTCCCTTTTTTTTTCTCAGACTCATATCCAGTACCCCAGACACTCTTCAGATTTATTTCAAAACATACCTTAATCCACATCTATCAGTACCATTCTGGTTCAAGACCGTTATCCCTTGGCTGAATTAAAGAACTAGTCTCTTAACTGGCCTCCCTGATTTTATATTTGCTCTTCTACAGTCTAGTCTATTTTCCAAAAAGCTGTAAGAAAGATCCTTTTAAAATATAAGTATGCCACCTGTTTAGTCAAAACTTTCCAAAGGCTTTCCATATTATTCAGAGTCAAAACCCAAGTCCCTCTGATGGCTAAAAGTGATTTGCAGCACTCCCCCTCCTCCGCCATCCCTGACCTCCTACCACTTCCCTCCTCTATCACTATGCTACAGTTGCCACGGCCTCTGCTGTTCTTGAAGACATTAGGCATGCTTGTCCTCAAGGCTTATGCATTTGCATTTCCTTCTTGAAACTCTGCTTCCTCAGGGACTTACATACTCTGTTCCCTCACTTCCTTCAGACCTCTGCTAAAATGTCACCTCGTCAGTCTTCCCCTAACCACTCATTATAAAGTCCGTCTCCCAACCATCATTCTCTCTGCCTCTTGCCCTGCTGCATTTTTCTCAGCAGTGCCCATCATTTCCTGACAGGTACTTACTTACTTGTCTCTATCCACTGCCATGGAAAGAACTGACGGCAGAGATGTTGTCTGTCTTTGTTTTTTGTTTTTACTATTGAATCCCCAACATCCAGGGAAGTGGCCAGCATATAGTTAGTTCTCAGTAACTAAGAATGAAGAATGACAGTGGGTATGTATCACAAGAGTGATAGTGGAGATATGTGGTGGCCTCCAAGATTGCTCCCAATGATCCCTGCCTCTGTTATTCATGCTCTTGGATAAGCTCCTCCCACAGGGAGTAGAGCTGACTGACCTG
This sequence comes from Halichoerus grypus, assembly GCF_964656455.1. NCBI lineage: Eukaryota > Metazoa > Chordata > Mammalia > Carnivora > Phocidae > Halichoerus > Halichoerus grypus. The sequence goes on from NC_135717.1 coordinate 112,242,173, forward strand.
TGTAACCAGTAGCAGAAATGACAATGCGTGACTTCCAAGGTTAGGTCATAAAAGATGTTGTGGCTTGTACCTCACCCAGCCTCTTGGATTAGTCATTGTCAGGGAACACAGCATTGTGTCATGAGGATGTTCAAGGGATGTACAGACAGGTTAGTGGAGGAAGGAAGTGAGGTGCCTCCTGACAAGCAGCACCATGTGAGGTGGAACGATCTTAGGTGCAGATTTTGAACCCTGGTCAAGCTTTTAGGTGACTACAGCTTTGACCAACATTGTGACTACAAATTAGAACCTAGGCCAGAACCGCTTGACTAACCTGCTCCCAAATTCCTGATCCACGGAAACTGTGTGAAAGGATACCTGTTTATTGTTGCCGTGAGCTGCTGAATTTGGGCAATGTATTATGCCACAGCCACCATGATCTCTTTGCTGGTATTCCTTGGGAATTTTGCATTTGCGTTCCCTTCTGCCTAAAACTCCATTCCCTTCTGCTTCTGCTAAAATGTCATGCTATGCAATTATGCACCAATGCAGCAATGGATACAGGATGTGTTTGAGATATCCAGGAGATAGATATAACAAGATTTAGCAACTGATTGGACATGGGGGTTAGCAGAGAGCGGAAGGAATCAAAATGCTTCTCAAATTATTGACTTGTGTAACTACACATTCCTGAATTTAGGGAAACAGGTTTGGGGCAGAGATTACAAATTTAGTGTTGGACCTGCTAAATTTGAAATGTCTAAGAAATAGCCAAGTGGAGATGTCCAGCATGCAAGCATATATACCATTTGCAACACAGAAGAGAGATTCTGGAAATAAAGACCTTGGAATAAGAACCAGCTATACACTTTGCAGTGCCCAGTGCAAATGAAAAATTGCAGGGTTCCTTGTTCAAAGAGCACATGAGGTCCACCAGCTGCCAGATCTCCCTCCCACCAATTTGTAGGATTGACAGACCATGCCCTGGCTGATGGTAGAGAAGTGGAGCCAGGTGTCTCCCCTTCCCCATGGACTCTAGGCTCTAAACCACATTAAAGAGACAGCCTCCAAGAGATTGCAACTTCCATGCCAGGATGCCCTTACATAGGGGATGGGCAAGAGGCCCATTCCCACTGAGTCACCCACTGGGTAACAGCACTGTGGCACTACTAGTCTAGGGCAGGGGCAGCTGTCATCAACTACCCTACAGCACCAGGGGTGCATGCACATGACCCTGACCTTCCCTGTGCCTGTGCCTAGGTCTTCTTGGTCCTAGTGGTCCTGGTTTTGGGTAGGGCAAAAAGGAGGGTGGGCAAGGCTGAGAAACTGTCCCAGGGAGGCAGAGAGGCGGTGGGAGGCAGGACTGTATGAGAACCAAGCACACTTCATTGTGTCGTTGAACTCCACATACAAAACAAAAATTCAAAGATAATGTTATTAAGAATTTTAAACCTGCAACCACAGAGCATTAAGACCCCAAGCATTAAGTCCTTCTGAGTGCAGGGCCCTCTGTAAATCAATGTTCATGTGCTCATGAAACTGGCCCTCTTTGGAATAGACAGTAAAGTTACAAGACTGAATGATTTCAATAGGGAAAGATGAGAAGAAAAAAGGACAGGATCAAAGTCAGAGACACACCAATATTTGAGGGACGGGCAGAGAAAGGGCATCCTGTGGCCAGGCGAGTGTTGTAAATTAATCAAAAGACCAATGAAAGAGAAAATACTTGGTCTACCACCCTGACTTGGAAAAGCTTTGCAAATCCAATAACCTGGCCACATAGTATTAGGCACATTTTATTTCACTAACTATTCATGATATAGATGATAATTTTTCAGGGTCAAGGATGATGTGGTTTTTACATAGGCCTATTACCTTGATTATGTTTGAAGCATTTATGACTCAGTTGGAAAAAAAAAAAATTGCATGAGAGGAGCTACAGAGAATAAAATAGATTGAATGAAAAGAATGGAATTTACTCACAGATAACAAGTAAATAATTCATTTCCCTTCCAGCAACAGTTACCTTTACATATAAGGCCAACAATGTCTCTCTGCAACATTTATCAAGCAACAAAAATGTGAACTCTAAAATCTACAAAGAATTTCAAATGTCTCATGGAACCCTGTTACAAAATCAACCACAAGAGTTTTCTACTACTAATTAACTTTGAGCAAAATCTTAGGCCATAAAAACCAGGCCATTTGGTGAGAGAACTGTGGCAGAAAGTTGATGAGATTTTGAGAGCTCAGAATTGGTGGGGGGAAAAAGTGATTTTTTTTAATGGATTCAGAAATGTCTCTAGAGGTGGTTTATCAAATAGCCAACAGCCCAGATTCTAGAGGCTTGGGTTTGAACCCCAGCTCTGCCACTTACTTCCCATGCATGATTTTGGATTAGTTATTTAATCATCCTGTGTCAAGTGGTAATAGTTGCTAGGGTTGTTATGAGGATTATGTGACTGAATGTAAACCATTTAGAACAGTGCCTAGCACATAAAAAGCACTATGTACACATTTGTTAAATGAAAATTGTGATAACTGATCATGTCACTAAAATGCCTCTGGAATTTCTAATTTAGTAGGTCCCTTAAGCTTTGGGGAGAGAATTCACTGAGAGAAAACAATCTTTTTTTCCTCCTCATTTTTTTCCTTCTTTATTTTCCTATCCCCCACCCCCCAACCCCACCCCCTGCCCAGAGTAATGTATTGTTTTCTCTTTATATTAAAAACTATTCTCTCTGGGCATCTGGGTGGCTCAGTCAGTTAAGCGTCCCACTCTTGATCTCAGCTCATGAGTTCAAGCCCTGTGTTGGGTTCCACACTGGGTGTGGACCCTACTTAAAAAAAACAAACAATTTTATTGTTTAAGATATTGGATAGTTTCTTAAAAGTAATTTCCAGATGTCTTATGATGCATATTTGTGGCTGTTTTCCTACTTATGATTGGTCTCAATGTTTTCTTTCTTTCATATGGAAACTCACAAAATAAGTATATGGGAGAAAAAAGTGCACAGGAGATTTAGTGTCATCATAATTATCATGATAATTCTGGTACATCAGTGGAAAAAATATAAAAAGTTTCGATAGGAAGCGTAGGATAATGAATGTAACCAGGATTTCAAATATACCTTCTAAGCCCTTTTGAGGAATCAAAATGAACCCAACACCAGCTTCTTTGAAAACAGTTCTGCAGACACGCAGTCCTAGAAACCTGCAGTTCAAACTACCCTCATGAGTCTTAAAAATAGAAGTCCCTTTGTATTTGTCCTATTGCTCCCTTTGGTCCCCGGGGAACGCATTCTTTTACTCTCTGCCTCAATTTTATTTTAGTACTTTCTTTTTGTTTCTGGTTATTATAGTCTCTCACACTGCATTATAGTAGAGTTTACCTCTAACCGTAGTGGAGTTCTTTGGCTTCTTTTGCATTTTTGATACGGAGGACTAAGCTTTCAGGGTCCAAAAGGACTCGTGATCATCTTGCGACCACTCCGTGTGTGTGCTCAGGCGGGCGGGGGTAGGGGAAGTCTCGCTTCTCCTGCCCTCTAACCTCTCTTTCTGCGGAAATCCTCCGGCCTTTTTTGAACACGTTTCTTTAGATCTCTCTCTTTGTCTTTTTTCTTCTATTGCTTATTATCTACGAGTTTTGCCTCTTTTTCTCTGTAATCTCCGTCTCCCTTTTCCCCCATAGAATACACGTTTCCTCACTTTGGAATCAGAGTAATTGATGCTTGAAGATCCTCCATGGGCTCCGCGTAGCCTTTAAATACGATTCAAACGTGCTCGCCCTCAGGGTTCCCCACCTGAGCTGTAGTGGCGTTTTTCCCCTCTGCAGTAACACATGTCAAAGAAAGCAAGCCTCAGTGTGTGTCCATATATGACCTTAGAACAGAGAACTGCCTCGTTTGGAGGCAACGTTTGGGGAACCCTGTCCACTCCCACTCCCGCGTGCTCCCGCCTCCCCCTTCCCCGAGGTCACTCGCGTGCAGAACGCGGACGCCGACTACTCCCGCTGGCGTCCCGACTTCCTTCTGGGAGCCTAATAAACCTGGGGGAAGTTTAATCATTCCGCAGCGAGCCTGGCTCTCTCACTGGGCATGCTCAGTGGCCGGGCGCCGCTCGGGTGGTGAGTGGCTGTCTTGAGCGCAGGGCTCGGGTCGGCGGCCGCTTGGGCTCGGCTTCCAGGAGTACGGGCTGGCCACTGCAGCCCCTGAGCCGGGAGCCAGACGCGCCCCGCCGCCCCCGTCCGGAGGCAGGGCCCCGCCAGAGCCGCGTTGTTCCGGAACCCGGGGGTCCCCAACTTTGCGCCAAGTTCGGAACCGCCCTCTGGGGGAGCCATGCAAATGATGACCAGGGACGTCCTGCTAGAAATGGACCAGGAGGAGGACGACGACGACGACGGGGATATCGGTGAGCGAGGGGTTCCCCGGCGTGGGCCGGCGCCGGAAGAAGTTGGGGACTGCGCGTGGGCGCCGCGCCCTCCTCGGGGGGCGGCTTGCGGGGACCCTCGGCCGCTCCGAGGGGCGCGGGCGCCGGCGGACGGGGAGGAGGGAGCCCGCGCCGCGGTCCCGGGGCCGCAATGCGGCCGCCTTGCGGCTCAGCTGCCGGCGGGCCGGCGCCCGCGTGAAGGCCGGGGAGGCGCGGGGCGCGCACGGGCTGCCGAGAACAGTGTCTGGGCGGGCCGCGGCCGCAGCCTCTGAGCAGTCATGCTAGATACAGGGAGGGCTCCGCGCGCCGAAGTCTTGACTCAGAAGCAGCAACTTTTGAGTCATTTCCTCCCCCTCGAACCTGCACTGGGGATTCCGGAGGGCGGCGAGGCGGAGAGCCCACCCCGGTTCGGAGAGCAGGGGTGTGACCCACCTGCATCCGCTGTAAAGCGAAAGAAAGGAAGGATCGGCTCTGGGAGGGAGGGTGGGGGCTGGGTGGGGCGCCCCGGGAACCGATTTGTGGCCGCGGGTGGCGGCCAGGGATCCTTTTTTTTCAGCCGCAGAGCCCGCGGGGGCAGTGATTGGAGTAAGACGTAGTCCGGGCGGCCCTCAGGACATTTCTACGAGTCCAGAGGGCCCCTGGAGCTTGGCGGGCTGGGGCTGGGGGTGGGAGGTGGGGGGTGGAAGCCAAGCCTGGGTGTTATCATTTCTAGTTGTTAAAATGTTTACAAGTTGTAGACAGAAAGGAGGGAGAGCTGTTTAAGAGTAAAACAACCACAACAATCAAAAGGGATGGGAGGAGGTGGGGAAGGGGAAAACAATTGGAGAAGGGAGACTATCACTGTCAGGGAATGATGACATACTGGGTCCCTCCAGAAGACTGGCAATTAAATTACCGTGGTGGTCTGTTCAGAGACTCTGAGTCTGTTTCCTGCATGCCAAATCAGTTTAAAACATAGCAGTTCCTGCTCATGTCCTAAAGTCCTGTTTTTCTCTAATAACTTTAGAAGTAACTTAATTTTAGGAGCTAGGTGTGGTTTTTTTCTTTATCATTTTTTCCCCAGCTGTATTGAGATACAGTTTACATATAACGTTGTGTAAGTTTAAGTTGTACAAAGTACTGAGTTGATACTTATATGTTGCAAAATGATTACCACTATAGCTTTAACCAACACCTCCATCACCTCACATAATTACCATTTCCTTTTTGTGGTGAGAACATCTGAAGTACACTCTTTTGGCAACTTTCAAGTACAGGATACAGTATTATAATCACTGCTGTACCTTAGATCCCCAGAACTTATCTTACAATGGAAGTTTGTGCCTTTTGACCAACATCCCCTCCCCCCCATTCTACTATTTCTGTGAGTTCAGCTTTAGTAGATTTCACCTACAAGTGATATACAGTAATTGTCTTTGTCAGACTTATTTCACTTGGCATAATGCCCCTCCAGGTTCCATCCATGTTGTCCCAAATGGCAGGATTTCCTTCTTTCTCATGGCTGAATAATACTCCATTGCCCACATGCAAGGATGAGGAGCGTGGTCAGGGGTGCGTGTGGTGGTGGTGATGATGCTGGTGGTGATGGTTATATATATGCGCGCACACACACACACACACACACACACACACACACACACCACATCTTTACTCATCTATACTTGGACAATTAAGTTGTTTTCATATCTTGGCTATTATAGGCACTGCTCACTTACATCCCAAGAACTTGGTAACTTCCTTGTTGACCAGGAACAAATTGAATAGAGGGGCTTATACTTCATGATTTAGCTTTACCTTTCATTCATTTGAGAACAATTTATTAGATGGAGAGAGCCAATAGTATTCTTTTTTTCTTTTTGTGAGAGAGAAAACTGAAGCTCACAGGTTGATCTGCCAAGCTTTTTGTATAGCTAGTTAAGATTCGAACCCAGGCTTTCTGACTTGCAAGACCTGTGTGCGTTAGTCCACTTTCCACCTGGTCACTCAGCTGTCAGATAATGTATAATGCTACTATTTAGCAGGCTTTACTGGTAAATCATGATTACATAAAAGTGTAAGTCATAGCAAACTTTAAAAAGTTATAATAAAGTAGCACAGTCTGTTTCATAGGAATATACTTAAAAAATATTTTATTTATTTATTTGAGAGAGGGAGTGAGGGAAAGAGAAGGAGCAGGGAGAGGGGCAGAGGGAGAAGCAGACTCCCCGCTGAGCAGGGAGCCTGATGTGGGGCTCCATCCCAGGACCCTGGATCATGACCTGAGCCAAAGGCAGATGCTTAAGCGACTGAGCCACCCAGGTGCCCCTCATAGGAATATACTCTTGTCTGTTATGGTGAGGTGTTACTGTTTGTATTGAGTATTGTAAATAGGATAAAAATCTAAATGGAAATCAAAGTGAGCGAGAGACTCTGTGCCTTGTTTGTTCCACTGTGCCGTCAATAGACCTCAGTTTAGAAAGAAAACTAATTTGGTCTAGTCTGTGTTTACCAGATGAGGCATCATAAAATTCATCTTAAGTATGTGGCAATAGGTTCTTATTTTTAATTACAGATGTAATTTATGCTGGTTCTATCAAGTCAAACGGTAACTATGTTTAATAAAAAGTTAAATATCTCTACTCCTCCTTCACCCTTCCCTCCATAGGCCACTGATATTGATACTTTACTGTGTATAGGGGTCAATTCAACATTTTATGTCAGGCAACTAGTATCTCAGCAGTTTTTGGTTGTTATACAAATTCCGTGTGGGTTGCACTGATTTTATAACAAGCGCAAATGTTTAGCATGCCAATAGAAAGTTTATGTCATTGTAAAGTAGTAAGTCTTTTTAAAGGTTAACAGAAGTAGGCTGATGGTATATAGCCTTTAACAAAATAATTATAATTTCCACCTATGGGAGAGGAGGTTCTGGTGAAATGAAGATGATACGTTTAACCTGTGCCTCTGGTTTTATAATGCAGAGTTATGTTAAAGCTCTTGGCTAACGTATTCCTCCTAGTACTGGATTGTCATTACTAATAGTTGTGTAATTTAAAATCCACTCAGATACTGAAGATGTCTGTGTAATTCCTCTATAAATATTAATTTTGTATTTGAGAACAGTAGAGTTATTTTTGACGTAGTTCCTGGGTAAAACATCTATCATCAGCTAATTTGCAAAAGACAAAAAGAAAAACTTTTTAAACTAGATGTGGTCCCCGGTTATATGATATAAATGTTTTATGTACATGTATGGAAGGATGCCCTGTAGTAGACTGGAATTTAGGGCCCTTCTTTTTTTTTCTACCAGTGGGTTTCTGCTTACTTTTGAAGCACTGTTTGGTGCTTTACTTGTAAGGATTGCCTCCTTGTTTGACATGAACCTGACTAGAGAATCAAAGTTGGTAAATCTTACTGTGAGCATCTTTTCCATATTTGCTTTACTCAGGGCCACCAGAAATTGTGCCCAAACGTTTGTGAATGAGGCAACCTGTTGGCATGAGAGCATTTTTGCAAAACACCCCTTATTTTCTAAATCAGCTCCAGCAACCAAATGCAGAGGTGACACGTACGCAGTAGTGGAAATAGGTGGCTTCTAGCCCTTATGCACTGCGCTGGTGCTGGTGGAGATCACATGTCCAGGCAGGTTCTGTGGGCCAGGTGTGCAAAAAAGCGTTCTTGGCTGCTCTGCCTCCAGGACTACCCTCCCCCCCCCCCCATTAACCAGTGAATAAAATCCACCATTTCTTCCTATTCGTGTAGAAAATGATAGAAACATCTTTTATAGCTAAGATGTAGGTAGTATATTTAGTGTGCTGATTTATTATTTATTTATTTATTTTGCATTTCTGTGGTTCAAACTTTGCTGAGAGAGGAAAAGTATTCTCAATAAAGGAGGGAATTATCAGGAACAAGTCAGATGGTTCAGGCAAAAAGGTTTTGTTTAGATGCTTGTTTGGTTGCTTTGGGTTCCCAATCTATTTATGGTAGAATTTACTCTCTGATCCCCACAGCTGATGGTCATGTCATTGGTTGGGGGGTGGGGGGTGCAGTGTGGGCTAGAGGCCCATTACCTCAGAGCTGTGACGGTCCCGCTGTATCTTTCAGGTGCCTTTATTGGCTCCTTTTTTGATGTCACATTTTTACACAGACTTCCTGCACAAGTTTTCTCCCTACAAACTTTGTTTAACAATCACCTGCAGATCTGAACCTAGCCCCAGTTTTATCAATATTAACTGAGCAAACCTTCTGTGCTCGGTGCAGGATTAGGTGTGGGGTTGGGTGTTGGGAGCCTAAAAATGAGTGAAATGCACCTGTTGGCCATGGGGAAATGGGTTCTGTGGAACCAGCCCTTTGCAGTAAGTGCCATTCTTGAGGTACGTACACAGCCATGGGGGGAGGTGTGGGAGGCAGCTTCCCAGCAGAGATGGCTGGGCTGGACGCTGGAGGGACCAGGCAGGTGCGGTGGCAGGGAGTGCGGAGGGAAAGTCGGAAGTCCCATGGAATTGCCTGTGGTGGAAGGGAGCAGCCCCAGGGCTAGGGAGGCAGGCAGGGGCCGCATTGGGAAGAAGACTCTGCATGTTTTAAGGATTTGGGATTTGGAGCACCTGAAAGATTCTAAGGAAAGGAGTGATAGGATCCAATTTGCGTTAGGATAGATCTCCCTGGCAGCACATTGGAAAATGGGGTGGAGAGGGGAGGTGGTAGAGGTAAGCCTTTCTAGGAGTCAGGTTTGGAAATGCCTGCAGTGGCCATGGGAATAGAGAGGAGTGGTCTGAAAGTTTAGGGAAGAGGTGACATCTCCCAGGCCTCAGAGACCCATTGCTTCCAGCAAACGGCAGCACTCTTGGACTTTCCGCTTAGGTGGAAAGTGGTGGCAGGTGTGCAGGAAGGGAGACTTTTCTGTTGTTCCAACGAGTGTTAACACTTTTCTCCTCTGCTTTGGCTCAGACCATTTCCCATCCTTGCTCATACCAGACTTAGCTTCTCTGTTTTTCAGTGGCTCACTCTCCTTCCAAGCCTGTCACAAACCTAGAAAGCTATTACTGATCCTCATTGCCCAAAGTGCCCACCAATAAATTGTCACACCCCTTATTTTTCTGTTCTACACAATTAGCATTCACTTTGTATTTTGTCTTTGTTGTTGATTATCTTTATCCCCACAACTAGAGTGTAAATTTCTTGGGCACCGGGACTAGGTCATTTGGGTCTTCTAGAGATCATGCAAAATATCCCAAACATTGTAGACATTCACTGCTATAATTAAAAAAATGGTCTCTTCCTCACCCTCTAACATATAGGTTCCCTGAAGGCAGGTGTCTTGCATGCTTTGTGTTCCAAGCTATGCCCCTCATGCCTGGAATGGCGCTTGCTCTTCAGTAGAAGCCCAGCAGATCATTGTTGAAAGACTCAATAAGTGAATTGCTCTTTTTAAATAGTTTGATTAACGTTATGCTTAGGTGGTTTTATGTCCCTACTAGAATTCTCTTCTATGGCACTTTGAGATTCCCTGTTATCTGTTGATTGTACATAGTTTATCAGGTACTCGGCTAGGTTCCAGGGTCCTTGACCTCCCATACCTTCCTCCTAGGAAGGAGGCAGATACATGAATAGATAATTGAGGTAGTCAGTGATTAATGCTGTAATCAAGATGTGTGCCAGGGTCCGTGGTGGTATCAAGGAGAAAGCACGTAATCTTGCCAAGGCGACTGTTCAGATGCAGTGCTTGAACAGCCCTGGAAGGGATCAGAAATAGATAAGTGGGTGGGGTTAGGACAACGATGTGTCTTGAATATTCCTAAATGTGATTTCTCAAGAAATAAACTTTGATGCTGTCTTTATTTGCTGTGGCAAGGGGGAGATAGTCTCTACCAGGAGAATGACAGTTAAAAAACAAAACAAAGTGAACTATCCTTAAAGCCTTTCTCTTTGAGTATAGTTTTGCCCCCCCCTTTTATTTATATATATATATATATATATATATATATATATATATATATATATATATAAACCTGTTATTTTCAGTTTCAAATGCTCAGTCACAATTTATCTTCGGTGTTTTAACTTTCAAGTCAAAGAATTGCTTTCTAAAGTGTTTCTCATCTCCTCTTATAATTCCCATTGTTCTTTAAATCTGACACAGACACAGCTCTAAAAGAGTTCCACACACACCCCTTTCTTTTTTCTCAAGTGGTTGCAATATTCACATATGTTGATTGCAGTACATTTTTTTTTTTCCTTTTGGAAACCAGTAAATTTAGACCAAAAGCTCCTGTGAAGGTTTCTGTCAGAGATACTATTTAAATTCTGACATTCTTGAAGGGAGGTTATAATACATTATTAAGAATCCCATGATCTAGCTTTCAGTTGAAAGATGGTCTTAAACTTTCAAGTGGTATTTGTAGCAGGTTAGATTAAAATGATTACGTTTTAATAAGAGTTTCCACTCTAGCTAATACTTGAGGTTGTCGTCTGTTATACTTACCAGTTTGTGTTTTGTATTCTAGCTGATGCAATACATCTTAAGGCAAAGTTTATATAGTCTTTGCGGAAGAAGTGCTATTGTACTCACCTTTGTACTGCACAGCCCGCATTATCAAAATGCTTTTCACATAGTAGATACTCAGCAAACATTTGCTAAGGGACAGGTTTTTAGATTTTAATGGAAGCTTTGTATATGCCATAAGATTAAAGCTTGATCTGCTTTTGATACGATGTAGTCAGGTCT